>NC_085986.1:10000-367985 GCF_910591565.1 Cydia splendana
AACCTAACCTAACCTAACCTAACCTAACCTAACCTAACCTAACCTAACCTAACCTAACCTAACCTAACCTAACCTAACCTAACCTAACCTAACCTAACCTAACCTAACCTAACCTAACCTAACCTAACCTAACCTAACCTAACCTAACCTAACCTAACCTAACCTAACCTAACCTAACCTAACCTAACCTAACCTAACCTAACCTAACCTAACCTAACCTAACCTAACCTAACCTAACCTAACCTAACCTAACCTAACCTAACCTAACCTAACCTAACCTAACCTAACCTAACCTAACCTAACCTAACCTAACCTAACCTAACCTAACCTAACCTAACCTAACCTAACCTAACCTAACCTAACCTAACCTAACCTAACCTAACCTAACCTAACCTAACCTAACCTAACCTAACCTAACCTAACCTAACCTAACCTAACCTAACCTAACCTAACCTAACCTAACCTAACCTAACCTAACCTAACCTAACCTAACCTAACCTAACCTAACCTAACCTAACCTAACCTAACCTAACCTAACCTAACCTAACCTAACCTAACCTAACCTAACCTAACCTAACCTAACCTAACCTAACCTAACCTAACCTAACCTAACCTAACCTAACCTAACCTAACCTAACCTAACCTAACCTAACCTAACCTAACCTAACCTAACCTAACCTAACCTAACCTAACCTAACCTAACCTAACCTAACCTAACCTAACCTAACCTAACCTAACCTAACCTAACCTAACCTAACCTAACCTAACCTAACCTAACCTAACCTAACCTAACCTAACCTAACCTAACCTAACCTAACCTAACCTAACCTAACCTAACCTAACCTAACCTAACCTAACCTAACCTAACCTAACCTAACCTAACCTAACCTAACCTAACCTAACCTAACCTAACCTAACCTAACCTAACCTAACCTAACCTAACCTAACCTAACCTAACCTAACCTAACCTAACCTAACCTAACCTAACCTAACCTAACCTAACCTAACCTAACCTAACCTAACCTAACCTAACCTAACCTAACCTAACCTAACCTAACCTAACCTAACCTAACCTAACCTAACCTAACCTAACCTAACCTAACCTAACCTAACCTAACCTAACCTAACCTAACCTAACCTAACCTAACCTAACCTAACCTAACCTAACCTAACCTAACCTAACCTAACCTAACCTAACCTAACCTAACCTAACCTAACCTAACCTAACCTAACCTAACCTAACCTAACCTAACCTAACCTAACCTAACCTAACCTAACCTAACCTAACCTAACCTAACCTAACCTAACCTAACCTAACCTAACCTAACCTAACCTAACCTAACCTAACCTAACCTAACCTAACCTAACCTAACCTAACCTAACCTAACCTAACCTAACCTAACCTAACCTAACCTAACCTAACCTAACCTAACCTAACCTAACCTAACCTAACCTAACCTAACCTAACCTAACCTAACCTAACCTAACCTAACCTAACCTAACCTAACCTAACCTAACCTAACCTAACCTAACCTAACCTAACCTAACCTAACCTAACCTAACCTAACCTAACCTAACCTAACCTAACCTAACCTAACCTAACCTAACCTAACCTAACCTAACCTAACCTAACCTAACCTAACCTAACCTAACCTAACCTAACCTAACCTAACCTAACCTAACCTAACCTAACCTAACCTAACCTAACCTAACCTAACCTAACCTAACCTAACCTAACCTAACCTAACCTAACCTAACCTAACCTAACCTAACCTAACCTAACCTAACCTAACCTAACCTAACCTAACCTAACCTAACCTAACCTAACCTAACCTAACCTAACCTAACCTAACCTAACCTAACCTAACCTAACCTAACCTAACCTAACCTAACCTAACCTAACCTAACCTAACCTAACCTAACCTAACCTAACCTAACCTAACCTAACCTAACCTAACCTAACCTAACCTAACCTAACCTAACCTAACCTAACCTAACCTAACCTAACCTAACCTAACCTAACCTAACCTAACCTAACCTAACCTAACCTAACCTAACCTAACCTAACCTAACCTAACCTAACCTAACCTAACCTAACCTAACCTAACCTAACCTAACCTAACCTAACCTAACCTAACCTAACCTAACCTAACCTAACCTAACCTAACCTAACCTAACCTAACCTAACCTAACCTAACCTAACCTAACCTAACCTAACCTAACCTAACCTAACCTAACCTAACCTAACCTAACCTAACCTAACCTAACCTAACCTAACCTAACCTAACCTAACCTAACCTAACCTAACCTAACCTAACCTAACCTAACCTAACCTAACCTAACCTAACCTAACCTAACCTAACCTAACCTAACCTAACCTAACCTAACCTAACCTAACCTAACCTAACCTAACCTAACCTAACCTAACCTAACCTAACCTAACCTAACCTAACCTAACCTAACCTAACCTAACCTAACCTAACCTAACCTAACCTAACCTAACCTAACCTAACCTAACCTAACCTAACCTAACCTAACCTAACCTAACCTAACCTAACCTAACCTAACCTAACCTAACCTAACCTAACCTAACCTAACCTAACCTAACCTAACCTAACCTAACCTAACCTAACCTAACCTAACCTAACCTAACCTAACCTAACCTAACCTAACCTAACCTAACCTAACCTAACCTAACCTAACCTAACCTAACCTAACCTAACCTAACCTAACCTAACCTAACCTAACCTAACCTAACCTAACCTAACCTAACCTAACCTAACCTAACCTAACCTAACCTAACCTAACCTAACCTAACCTAACCTAACCTAACCTAACCTAACCTAACCTAACCTAACCTAACCTACCTAACCTAACCTAACCTAACCTAACCTAACCTAACCTAACCTAACCTAACCTAACCTAACCTAACCTAACCTAACCTAACCTAACCTAACCTAACCTAACCTAACCTAACCTAACCTAACCCAACCTTAACCTAACCTAACCCCTAACCCTAACCCAACCACCACCTAACCACCCCTAACCTAACCTAACCTAACCTAACCAACCCAACCCAACCCTACCTACCACCCTAACCTAACCCACCCACCTACCCCAACCCCCCTCCACCACCACCCTACCCTAACCACACCTAACCTAACCTAACCTAACCCTACACCTAACCACAACCTAACCTAACCTAACCTAACCTAACCTAACCTCACCTAACCTAACCACCTAACCTCACCACACCTAACCTAACCTAACCTAACCTAACCTAACCTAACCTAACCTAACCTAACCTAACCTAACCTAACCTAACCTAACCTAACCTAACCTAACCTAACCTAACCTAACCTAACCTAACCTAACCTAACCTAACCTAACCTAACCTAACCTAACCTAACCTAACCTAACCTAACCTAACCTAACCTAACCTAACCTAACCTAACCTAACCTAACCTAACCTAACCTAACCTAACCTAACCTAACCTAACCTAACCTAACCTAACCTAACCTAACCTAACCTAACCTAACCTAACCTAACCTAACCTAACCTAACCTAACCTAACCTAACCTAACCTAACCTAACCTAACCTAACCTAACCTAACCTAACCTAACCTAACCTAACCTAACCTAACCTAACCTAACCTAACCTAACCTAACCTAACCTAACCTAACCTAACCTAACCTAACCTAACCTAACCTAACCTAACCTAACCTAACCTAACCTAACCTAACCTAACCTAACCTAACCTAACCTAACCTAACCTAACCTAACCTAACCTAACCTAACCTAACCTAACCTAACCTAACCTAACCTAACCTAACCTAACCTAACCTAACCTAACCTAACCTAACCTAACCTAACCTAACCTAACCTAACCTAACCTAACCTAACCTAACCTAACCTAACCTAACCTAACCTAACCTAACCTAACCTAACCTAACCTAACCTAACCTAACCTAACCTAACCTAACCTAACCTAACCTAACCTAACCTAACCTAACCTAACCTAACCTAACCTAACCTAACCTAACCTAACCTAACCTAACCTAACCTAACCTAACCTAACCTAACCTAACCTAACCTAACCTAACCTAACCTAACCTAACCTAACCTAACCTAACCTAACCTAACCTAACCTAACCTAACCTAACCTAACCTAACCTAACCTAACCTAACCTAACCTAACCTAACCTAACCTAACCTAACCTAACCTAACCTAACCTAACCTAACCTAACCTAACCTAACCTAACCTAACCTAACCTAACCTAACCTAACCTAACCTAACCTAACCTAACCTAACCTAACCTAACCTAACCTAACCTAACCTAACCTAACCTAACCTAACCTAACCTAACCTAACCTAACCTAACCTAACCTAACCTAACCTAACCTAACCTAACCTAACCTAACCTAACCTAACCTAACCTAACCTAACCTAACCTAACCTAACCTAACCTAACCTAACCTAACCTAACCTAACCTAACCTAACCTAACCTAACCTAACCTAACCTAACCTAACCTAACCTAACCTAACCTAA
This sequence comes from Cydia splendana, assembly GCF_910591565.1. Lineage (NCBI taxonomy): Eukaryota > Metazoa > Arthropoda > Insecta > Lepidoptera > Tortricidae > Cydia > Cydia splendana. Next base: position 14,555 of record NC_085986.1, read on the forward strand.
CCTAACCTAACCTAACCTAACCTAACCTAACCTAACCTAACCTAACCTAACCTAACCTAACCTAACCTAACCTAACCTAACCTAACCTAACCTAACCTAACCTAACCTAACCTAACCTAACCTAACCTAACCTAACCTAACCTAACCTAACCTAACCTAACCTAACCTAACCTAACCTAACCTAACCTAACCTAACCTAACCTAACCTAACCTAACCTTTTTTTTTTTTTTTTTTTTTTTTTTTTTTTTTTTGTCGCAGGGGAAATGCGTTTATGCATTCACCCCCGGGCTGGGGACGCCCATTGGGGGTGATATGTGGGACTCGCTCCTCCCGTAACTCCCTCTGCTAGTCAGAGGGAGGGGAGAAGAATACCCACTAAAACCCCTGCGGCGTTTCCGTCTTTGCCGTTAGGGGGGTGCAATGGGGTCGCGAGCATGTCACCACGACACCCCCCGGCAGTCCTGGCCCGGTTAACGAACCGGGACTACACACCAGGTTTGGGAAGAGTCAGCAAACGCATAACTAACTCTCCCCCCTCCCGTGCAGGGCAGTGTTATGCGGGTCCCCTACCCGCTGCCCTACTGGGGTATGGCACGGTTCCTGATGGCAAACCGCCTGCGCCTCCCTCCCAATCGTCTGCGCCGGATCGGATGTGCATTCGGATCTTCCTCCCGTTGCCTCTCCTCGGTCTCCTTTTGCGAGATAACAGTGTCGCAGAAGGAGACCACCGCCTCCCAGGATCTCTCGCCGTTCAGCATGGCCGCCACGACGCTGTGCAGCGAGAGATCATCCGTCCTAATGGCTGTCGCCAGCGCACTACGCTCCACGACCCAGTGATTGCACACCTCGAGGGTGTGCTGGGCCGTGTCATCCGTCTCACCACATTCATGGCAGGCTGGGGTAGGCTCGCGACCAATCCTGTGCAGGTAGTGCCCGAAGCATCCATGCCCGGTCAGCACCTGCGCCAGTCTGTACCCCACACTGCCATGTGTCCGATCCAGCCATCTGTCCAACGACGGGAGAACTGCCCCTATGGTACGGGTTCCGTAGGGAGAGTTCTCCAGGTCCTCCTTCCATTTTTCGCGCAGCCCTCTCAGCGCGATTTTGCGCGCATTTCGCACTTCTTCAGGAGCAGGGAAATTTCCTGCCTCCCTGCTCCTGATTCTCCGCATATGCGCATCGGCGAGCACCCCAGCGACCAGTTCCCAGGGTGGGGTGCCCGCCAACACACACGCTGCCGCCCATCCTACCGTCACGTAACCTAACCTAACCTAACCTAACCTAACCTAACCTAACCTAACCTAACCTAACCTAACCTAACCTAACCTAACCTAACCTAACCTAACCTAACCTAACCTAACCTAACCTAACCTAACCTAACCTAACCTAACCTAACCTAACCTAACCTAACCTAACCTAACCTAACCTAACCTAACCTAACCTAACCTAACCTAACCTAACCTAACCTAACCTAACCTAACCTAACCTAACCTAACCTAACCTAACCTAACCTAACCTAACCTAACCTAACCTAACCTAACCTAACCTAACCTAACCTAACCTAACCTAACCTAACCTAACCTAACCTAACCTAACCTAACCTAACCTAACCTAACCTAACCTAACCTAACCTAACCTAACCTAACCTAACCTAACCTAACCTAACCTAACCTAACCTAACCTAACCTAACCTAACCTAACCTAACCTAACCTAACCTAACCTAACCTAACCTAACCTAACCTAACCTAACCTAACCTAACCTAACCTAACCTAACCTAACCTAACCTAACCTAACCTAACCTAACCTAACCTAACCTAACCTAACCTAACCTAACCTAACCTAACCTAACCTAACCTAACCTAACCTAACCTAACCTAACCTAACCTAACCTAACCTAACCTAACCTAACCTAACCTAACCTAACCTAACCTAACCTAACCTAACCTAACCTAACCTAACCTAACCTAACCTAACCTAACCTAACCTAACCTAACCTAACCTAACCTAACCTAACCTAACCTAACCTAACCTAACCTAACCTAACCTAACCTAACCTAACCTAACCTAACCTAACCTAACCTAACCTAACCTAACCTAACCTAACCTAACCTAACCTAACCTAACCTAACCTAACCTAACCTAACCTAACCTAACCTAACCTAACCTAACCTAACCTAACCTAACCTAACCTAACCTAACCTAACCTAACCTAACCTAACCTAACCTAACCTAACCTAACCTAACCTAACCTAACCTAACCTAACCTAACCTAACCTAACCTAACCTAACCTAACCTAACCTAACCTAACCTAACCTAACCTAACCTAACCTAACCTAACCTAACCTAACCTAACCTAACCTAACCTAACCTAACCTAACCTAACCTAACCTAACCTAACCTAACCTAACCTAACCTAACCTAACCTAACCTAACCTAACCTAACCTAACCTAACCTAACCTAACCTAACCTAACCTAACCTAACCTAACCTAACCTAACCTAACCTAACCTAACCTAACCTAACCTAACCTAACCTAACCTAACCTAACCTAACCTAACCTAACCTAACCTAACCTAACCTAACCTAACCTAACCTAACCTAACCTAACCTAACCTAACCTAACCTAACCTAACCTAACCTAACCTAACCTAACCTAACCTAACCTAACCTAACCTAACCTAACCTAACCTAACCTAACCTAACCTAACCTAACCTAACCTAACCTAACCTAACCTAACCTAACCTAACCTAACCTAACCTAACCTAACCTAACCTAACCTAACCTAACCTAACCTAACCTAACCTAACCTAACCTAACCTAACCTAACCTAACCTAACCTAACCTAACCTAACCTAACCTAACCTAACCTAACCTAACCTAACCTAACCTAACCTAACCTAACCTAACCTAACCTAACCTAACCTAACCTAACCTAACCTAACCTAACCTAACCTAACCTAACCTAACCTAACCTAACCTAACCTAACCTAACCTAACCTAACCTAACCTAACCTAACCTAACCTAACCTAACCTAACCTAACCTAACCTAACCTAACCTAACCTAACCTAACCTAACCTAACCTAACCTAACCTAACCTAACCTAACCTAACCTAACCTAACCTAACCTAACCTAACCTAACCTAACCTAACCTAACCTAACCTAACCTAACCTAACCTAACCTAACCTAACCTAACCTAACCTAACCTAACCTAACCTAACCTAACCTAACCTAACCTAACCTAACCTAACCTAACCTAACCTAACCTAACCTAACCTAACCTAACCTAACCTAACCTAACCTAACCTAACCTAACCTAACCTAACCTAACCTAACCTAACCTAACCTAACCTAACCTAACCTAACCTAACCTAACCTAACCTAACCTAACCTAACCTAACCTAACCTAACCTAACCTAACCTAACCTAACCTAACCTAACCTAACCTAACCTAACCTAACCTAACCTAACCTAACCTAACCTAACCTAACCTAACCTAACCTAACCTAACCTAACCTAACCTAACCTAACCTAACCTAACCTAACCTAACCTAACCTAACCTAACCTAACCTAACCTTTTTTTTTTTTTTTTTTTTTTTTTTGTCGCAGGGGAAATGCGTTTATGCATTCACCCCCGGGCTGGGGACGCCCATTGGGGGGGTGATATGTGGGACTCGCTCCTCCCGTAACTCCCTCTGCTAGTCAGAGGGAGGGGAGGAGAATACCCACTAAAACCCCTGCGGCGTTTCCGTCTATGCCGTTATAGGGGGATGCAATGGGGTCGCGAGCATGTCACCACGGCATCCCCCCGGCAGTCCTGGCCCAGTTAACCGGGAATACCACCAGATTCGGGGAGAGTTAGCAAACGCATAACTATCTCTCCCCCGTCCCGTGTAGGGTTGTGTTATGCGGGTCCCCTACCCGCTGCCCTACTGGGGTATGCCACTGTTCAAAATGGCATACCGCCTGCGTCTCCTTCCCAGTCTTCTGCGTCGGATTGGGAGCGCATTCGGGTCTTCCTCCCGCTCAACCTAACCTAACCTAACCTAACCTAACCTAACCTAACCTAACCTAACCTAACCTAACCTAACCTAACCTAACCTAACCTAACCTAACCTAACCTAACCTAACCTAACCTAACCTAACCTAACCTAACCTAACCTAACCTAACCTAACCTAACCTAACCTAACCTAACCTAACCTAACCTAACCTAACCTAACCTAACCTAACCTAACCTAACCTAACCTAACCTAACCCAGTCACGTGCCACAGGGCGTCGTAGCAACATCGTTTTCGCAAAGCTCCGCTCTTAAAAATTCGTGGACGTGGCAATTTTAGCCCGATTGGCTCCAAACAAAAACCAGTGTGTGCGGGACAGTGCGCGCCAACCGAAGGATTGCAGTGTGTAAGTGGCGGACTGCTCACAAAACCGCAAAGTGTCAAAAACCGTGAAAAGTGAGGTTAAGTTCAAGAAAAACGCAAATTTCAAAGCGACAGGACGTCGCGACACACGATTGCAATACACCGTTGGAAGCGCCGCACAAAGCTCTACACGCCGACACCCTCAGCGCTGCAATACAACTACCGGCTGAAGTACAATCGCCAGAAAAACAAAAACCACGTGGCGGCGTGGTCATAGATCCGGACGCGAGCGGCAACTTTTGACAACGTGGGACGAAGCGGCACACCATCTGGACCTAAACGGTACTTAAAACAGATTTTTTGGACAATTAGTTTTGGAAATATTTCATTTTAAAAACTCAAACTTTAAGAGTGAATAGTGAGAAAAGTTCAGGCAGACCCTATATTTTTTATTGAAGAATCTGCTGCGCGCTCGACCAAGGAACATACTCACGAAGTTACAGATTTTTGGACAATTTTTTGGACCACTTTAAGGACACTTTAGTAAAAATTTTTATTTTTTGAGTTTTCCAAAAAATTTTGTATAAGAATAATTTAACTTAGTTTAGAATAAGATAGTGTTATATTTAAGATATTTTATGACGTTTTTTGCTTGATTTTATCTTGTACGGTTCTCGAGATATTAAATTTTTTGTGAAATATAGCAAAAATTCAAAAATAAATAGAAAATAATACTTTTTGGCATTGTATTTGACTTCATAGCACCCCTTTCGACTTAAATAAGCCCAAGGACCAGGTTCCTAAGTCATAAAACAAAAATTTTGAAAAAACCGGTATTTTTCAGGTAAAATTCAAAATTGAATATCTCGTGAACCCTGTGTCTCAGGAACACCGGAGAAACGGAAAAATTGTGTAAATATAAGTACCTGTAGACCCCAAGTTTAAAAACGACAAAATTCCAAAAAATTTTGGAAAAAATCTTGAAGGTCGAAATTTGTATTCGGACCACTTGCAGACTAAGGCCAAGGTCAAGCCGAACTGCCCAGAGAAAACTGCAGTCCTCTAGGACGCATAGGACCTGAGATATTAAAATTTAAAACCCGACTTTGACAGTTCGGCCGCCATCTTGGTTTTCTTGAATTTGACGTAGCGGGACAACCGTTTGTCGTAGCGACTTGGGGATTTCGATTTAGGCCTTAGAGGGACAAAATACACCCACCCCCCACCATCCAGACCGAATCCGAGACGTCAAATTCTGGACGTCTGGAAGTGATCCAAATAGGTAGAGAGGGTCATACTTCCCCGAAACAGTGGAAATCCCGTCGTTCTAGGACCACCAGAAGCGGCGCAAATTCAATTTGAAATTGAACTTTGACAGTTGCGCCGCCATATTGGAAAATTTCAAACAGCCGTAACTTCCAAACGGTAGGTCGTGGAGAGACGGGGTTTGGACTGGAAATAAGGGAGGAGTCTGGCCTTCACGAAAACCGAGGTTCGGAAAAACCTCGGGACTTTTCGGGTGCCGAAAATTCGGGCCCCTACTTGAGCCAACTGACCATCTCGGAAGATAGCTCTCGCGGAGCTGAGGACAGCACCCCAAACCGCAGGTTCGTAGGCCCAGTAGTTCCGGAGATACGACAGCTTCCGGTAAACCGATCTTTTACCGATTCGGATATCGGTAAAACTAGAGGCGCCATAGCTCCGGAGCCCCTGGACATAACCAGGTCGAGTTTGGGTTCGTTGGAAAGGGCTCGGGGAGAGCTATCAGCTAGTGCAGAGAAAACGGCTCTACATAGAGCCTAAATTTCGTTCACTCGTATAAGCTCAGGGAAACCGGGTTTTCGGCTCCTGAAAGTGCAGACGGACTCTGCTTATCCTAGTTATTAAGATACTTCTGCCCCCCCTATACAGAGGCACTTTTTACGGCTCTATATAGAGCATAAAAAACAGAAATAGTAAACTGACAGAGTCTGCGACTCACCTTACATTAAACTTATAGTACACCGGCACTTTAGTCGTCAGACAAACTCTACATAGAGTCGATATTTTATTTTATTCCTTTGTATCTACATTGACAATACTTTGTGTTTTATTTCAAACCCTATCTGACTGCAACCCCCCATTTACAGGGGTTCAAATAAAATATAACCTCCAACTCAATAAGTGTAACCGACTGACTGGAAGGCGGTCCCTATTGACTGACCTAGCATAACCTGTACCAGAAATGATCGGATTCAGAACCCCAGTCAAAAAGGCAACCAAAGCCCTGTCAGAAGACATGGCTAAAAGCCCGGACAAAACCGTCAGACGGAGTATCGAAAAATGGGAAACGACCAACAGGGACATTACTCAAACTCTGACCCCCACAGCCACCCCAACGACGTCGCAGGCTGGCCCTGCAAAAACTCCGCCAAAAACGCAACAGCTTACCCAAAGCCAAATCGAAAAGCAACAGGCAGTACCGTCCGTGAACGAACCGATCACACCACAAAAAACCCCGGCTGAACAACAAGCCATGCGAAAGTCCCTGGTCTCAGCACCAAAATATCAAAGGGATAAGATCAAGGAGGCGAAACACTACATGGACAAGATTATGGAGGCGAGAGCTTGCGTAATCAAGGGTAAAGCAAACCTAGACGAATCTAGAAACATAAAAACGACGATAAAAGTCGAGACTAAAGGTCTGCTGGACCGCCTGTATACATTGGTAAAGGAGGCAGTGGCTGAGGGAAAAAAGGGAAAGACAGGAGCAGGAGAAAAGGAGACTCCCGGGAAGGTGATGTCTGAAGCATCCGCGACAGACAAAACCTTCACGGCAAACGCAGAGAAAGAAAGAGAGATGTATGTGCAGAAATGTACAAATGAGGAAGATATCCAGGATATAAAAACACTAATAGCTAGAAACACCAAACTACTGGAAGAGATCAAGACCGAAATGAAAACCAGTTTCGAAAAACAAGAAAGGACAATTGAGGGGGTGGCGACAACGGCGTCATACGCGAGCGTGACAGCCGGGCCGCCTAGTTCAGTCCCAAAAGTCAGACCGGAAGGAAGAAGCACATTACACACCGTTGTCATCACCTCCAAAAATGACACCGAAACAGGAGAGGAAGTCCTGGATAAAATAAGAAAGGCAGCTGACGCCAAGGAGGGATGGATAAAGGTGGAAAGAGTAAGAAAGGCGAAGGATAGGAAGGTACTAATGGGATTCGGGACCAAAGGAGAGAGAGACAAATTCCGAGAAAGGATGGAGAGCCAGGGAGTCGACCTCACCGTCGAGGAAGTGAAGAACAAGGACCCGCTTTTGGTCCTTAAGAGCGTCCTCTCAGTCAATACAGATGAGGACGTTCTAAAAGCTCTTAGGAACCAGAATCGGGACGTCTTTCGCGGCCTCGACGAGGAGGAAGACAGGGTACACATAAAATATAGAAAGAAAACCAGGAACCCCCACACTTGCCACATAGTGGTCAGCGTCTCTCCTACCATCTGGCAGAGAGCCACGGGTACCGGAAGCGTACACATAGATCTACAACGGATCAAGGTGGAAGATCAGACCCCACTGATCCAATGTACACGCTGCCTGAGTTTCGGTCATAGTAAGCGGCTGTGCACCGAAACCGTGGACCTGTGCTCCCACTGTGGGGGACCTCACCTAAGGTTGGAATGTCCAGATTGGACCGCCGGGTTGCCACCAAAATGCAGAAATTGTTCCAGGGCAAATACAGAAAACACCGAGCACAATGCTTTCGATACCAGGTGCTCGGTGCGTAGGAAATGGGACGATCTGGCTAGATCAACTGTAGCCTACTGCTAAGGGCACCCAAGGCGAACAATCAAACACGCAAGAAAAACCATATGTAGTGATCCAGGCGAACCTACAGAGGAGCGCACTTGCTACACTCTGTGGCTTCCCCATGTTGAGGTCGAAAATAATTGCCCTGTGGTCGGAGCTCGTCACGTCCCCTGAAACTCTCCAGTTGCTGATGCAACTGGAGAGTTTCAGGGGACGTGACGAGCTCCGACCACAGGGCAATTATTTTCGACCTCAACATGGGGAAGCCACAGGGAGTAGAAATCAAAAGATCTACCAGGAAATACAACACAAAAAAGGCAAACTGGAGTCAACTACTTGAAAAACTTAAAGAGACCTGGAAAGAAAACAACATAAACAAAATAGCAATAGAAGGAATAAGCAATAAAACAGAACTAGAAACAACCGTAGAAAAATACATTAAAACAATAGAAGAAGCTTGCAATGACTCAATTCCCAAGGTAAAGGAAAAGAAACAGATGGGGTTACCCTGGTGGTCCGAAAAACTCGAAAAAATGAAAAAAAGTTGTCGCAACGAAAAAACGACGAATTCGGTGCGCGGCTCCTGTTCGTCGCGCATGGGTAATAGAGCAGTATGTCCAGGCAAAGCAGGAATATGAGCTGGAAGTTAAGAATGCCCAGACCACGAGCTGGAAGGAGTTTTGCGGGAAGCAGACCCGCGAGAGCATGTGGGATGGGATTTACCGGGTCATAGGTCGAACAACAAAAAGGGAGGAACAAATGACATTGATCCAAAATGGAAAACCACTAAGCAATATGGAGTCGGCAAAACTATTGGCGGAGACCTTCTACCCGGAAGATAAGATAGAAAACGATGAAGCAGACCACGAAATAGAAAGAAATAGAGCAAAAACGGTGAATGAGAGATCACATGATGAAGCATGGGACCCACCATTCACTGTGGATGAATTACGCTGGGCTGCGGCTAGCTTTAATCCCAAAAAAGCACCTGGGTATGACGGCCTCACAGCCGACATATGCAAAACAATTATAGACCATGACCCGAATATCTTCCTAGCCCTAATAAATGCGTGCCTGGAATTAAATCACTTTCCCCGGCCCTGGAAGAAAGCGATCGTGGTGGTGCTGAGAAAACCAGGCAAGGATGACTATTCGCACCCAAAATCCTACAGACCAATCGGGCTCTTGCCCGTCTTTGGCAAGATCTTGGAAAAAATGATGGTGCGAAGAATACGTCATTACATCCTACCAGGTATGAGTCGTAATCAATTCGGTTTTACACCACAGCGCAACACCGAGGACTCTCTCTATGCCCTGGTACAACACCTCAAAATAAAGCTAAAACACAAAAAGCTTACCGTTGTAGTATCACTAGACATAGAGGGCGCATTCGATAATGCGTGGTGGCCGGCAATACAATGCAGACTTGCTGAAACAAGGACGCCAATAAACCTCAGACGCCTGGTAGACAGCTACCTATCCGAAAGGAAGGTAGTAGTAAGATACGCCGGAACAGAATACCCAAAACAGACAAATAAAGGCTGCATACAGGGTTCGATAGGCGGACCAACCTTCTGGAATCTCCTGCTGGATCCCCTGTTGAAGGAACTCGAAGGGATGGGACACCACGTACAGGCGTTCGCCGATGATGTGGTGATGGTTTTCTCAGGGGATACAGCACAGGGGATTCAAAGAGAGGCAGATGCTGCCCTAGCGCATGTTCGGGCGTGGGGTGTCAGAAACAAACTCAACTTTGCCCCCCACAAAACCCAAGCAATGGTAGTGACAAACAAAATGAAGTATGACTCCCCACGACTGAGCATGGGAGGGGTCAGCGTCGGACTCTCCCGCGAGATTAAGATCCTGGGTCTCACAGTGGACGATAAGTTGACTTTTAACACACACGCAACAAATGTCTGTCAAAAGGCTCTTGGAATCTACAAGCAGCTAGCTCGGGCAGCAAAAATCCACTGGGGCCTGGGACCAGAAATAACACGAACAATCTACACGGCAGTAATCGAACCGGTGATTATGTACGCAGCTAGCGCATGGGCACCTGCAACAAATAAAATATGTGTGAGAAAGCAGCTGGATGCGGTGCAGCGAGGATTTGCACAGAAGATAATTAAGGCATACAGAACGGTCTCACTTAACTCAGCCCTTCTGCTTGCAGGGTTGCTTCCACTGGATATTAGAGTCCGAGAAGCAGCCTCACTTTATTGTATAAAGAAAGGCTACGCCCGGCAAGCGGTCGGAGATAGAGAGATTGAGAAATTGATTCCATATGAAAACACGCCTCATCCCGCAAAAATGACAGAATTACAATTTACTTGTGTGGCAGACCGGGCACAACTAGAGGAGCACAACTCAGAAGGCCTCAAAATATATACGGATGGCAGCAAATTAGAAGGCAAGGTCGGAGCAGCAGTCTCAGTATGGAGAAACGGTACGGAGACCAAAACCAAGAAACTAAAGTTAGACCATTTCTGCACGGTCTACCAAGCTGAACTGCTGGCACTTCTGGAGGCAACAACACAGGCCCTCCAAAGCCCGATCCCAAACTGCAGCATATATTGCGACTCAAGATCCGCCCTTGAGACAGTCGTGAATAACGTTTCCCTCCATCCCCTAGCAGTCCAAATAAGAAGCAACCTAAATGATTTAGGAACAATGGGCAAAATAACTGAGTTATTTTGGATCAAAGCCCATGCCGGGTTGGAAGGAAACGAAAGAGCGGACGTCCTCGCCAAGGAAGCTGCCCTCAAATTAAAAACAAAGCCAAATTATGACAGGTGCCCAGTCTCATACGCAAAAAGGCAAATACGATTAGAGTCACTTGAAGAATGGAACCAGCGTTACCATCAAGGCGAGACCGCTTCAACCACGAAAATCTTCTTCCCAGATGCCATAGAGGCAAATCGTATTATTAAGAAAATACAACTGGACCATGTTCTGGTACAGGTGCTGACGGGACATGGCGGGTTCTCCGAATACCTGAACAGGTTCAAGTGTAAGGACAACCCGGCATGTACCTGTGATCCCCAGGTGAGCCAGAGCGTAGTACACATACTAACAGATTGCCCGCGGTACGGAATAAACAAATTAAACACAGAGATAGAACTAGGCATACAAATAAAGACTCAGTACTTACAAGATATTGTCAAAAACGATGCAATTAGACAAAAGTTCTTAGAATATTGTAAAAATATAGCAATTAAGGTAATAAATAGTAATAAGTAGAAATAGGATCACAATAGCATATAATGATTATATACAAATTGTGACCATAACATAGTATTAAGAAAAAGTTAAGCATGTAAAACAGCACAAAATAAGTAAACTCATATGTAAAGAAATGTAGATGTAAAAATGCATGTATACAATGAACTACCAAATAAAGAAAAACCCTGTGTACAACTCCTTTCCCGGTAAATAAAAGAAATACAAGTAGGATAGAGATAGATGGGAATCCCACCCATATAAGTATAAAAGATGAAGAATGAAAGAAAGAACAAGTATGTAGAATAAAAGTACGAGAGGCATAAAAGAGAGAACTGGAATGAAAGAGTACCAAGGAAACAAAAAGACTCCGATCATGTTGGAGGAGCATGAAAAAAAAAAAAAAAAAAAAAAAAAAAAAAAAAAAAAAAAAAAAAAAAAAAAAAAAAAACCTAACCTAACCTAACCTAACCTAACCTAACCTAACCTAACCTAACCTAACCTAACCTAACCTAACCTAACCTAACCTAACCTAACCTAACCTAACCTAACCTAACCTAACCTAACCTAACCTAACCTTTCTTAGAACTTCATAGACTAATTTTAAAATTCCCTCGATTTTTTGCGGTGCCTGCAAGAAATATAGCGGCAATCGTTTTAAACTAAATTTTCTCCATTTTTAGCTGGTAGATTTCTCTCGTTTTAAATTTGTCTGATAGACTTTATAGTTTTTAACATTTTATTTATAAATTATTCTCAAAAATCTTTCTTTGTGCTTCAAAATATAACATTTCTTTGAAAAATTTAATTTCTTAATTTCTTCGCTAATTTTCAACTTAAAAATCTTAAAATTTGTATGTTAGTAGTACTTTAGTAGTTTTATTTTTTGGTATTAAATTTGTGTTGATATCTCGTCCACATCACAAATTATCAATTTTCTTAATCTGTATTTTTTTGCAACCGGGAAAAAAAAAAAAAAAAAAAAAAAAAAAAAAAAATGTTTCACACACCTCCCAACTCGCCTAAAAAAGCGCGATCTGCTCCTGCGGAGCAAACACAATCAGGAGAATATGAGGAAGTGGCAAGTAATACACAGTGCCCCCCCCTCCTCATCGATTTCGACTCAGAATCGGAAGCGCATAATGCGCAAAATAAAACTTTCGTGGTAACGCGTGCGGAGATTCATGACCAAACGCATACGGCTCATGCGTCAACGCCGCTACCTACACCAGGACCGGCGGCTTCGAGGGTGGAACCGGATACCCCGTTGGTGGTACCGGATGCCCCAATCACCACCGAGTCCTTCGAAATGGAAAGACTTTTTATGAGTAGCGACTCCGTTGTCAGCCCAAGCACACGGAACTCTAGTGGCAGGCTCAGGACCATGATCAAACAAAAAGCGGATAAAATACATAGTATTTTTAAACAAAATAGAAGCGTTACTAAAGGCAATAAAATCGAAATAATCGACTGTGTCAAGGAAATACAAGAAATTGTAGATAGATACAGCCAGGAATGTGAACTATTGAGCGCAAAACGCCTAGTAGTATCTACCTCTACTGGTAAGACTGACTGGCCCCCAAAATCGGCAACGAGAAGCTTCGCCACACAGACGGACGTATACGTTAGCGAGGACATAGCGGCATTTACTGGCAATTCTACGAATACTGACCTTAAAACAGAAATCAAAGGGGTTCAGGCAGAAATTGAAAAGCTCGTTGATGAGCAAAAGAAAATCAATGAGCTAGTAGTATTTTGCCTAACACGCCCGATAGATGAAGAGAATGAGGAGGAAAACAACGATGGCTTTACCGAAGTTCTCAGCAAGAAAGCAAAGAAGAAGAGAGCTCGTGCAGAAACGAGCATAGAAGATAGAGCAGGGACGTCGGGTACAACATCTTCTGGTGCTCCAAGAAAGACCGCCGCAATCCCAAAAAATAGAAATATCATCCAAACCACCCAGGACACCAACTATGCTGTTATCCTGGAAACGTTGGATCCTCGAAAGGAGAGTAAGGACGCCATGAATGAAGTGCAGGAGAAGGTAGACTTAGTAGAGCTGGGTGTTGGCATAAAGAGCGTACGTCACACCAAGAATAATAAAGTTGTAATTAACTGCGAGACGGAAAATGACAGAACCACACTTAGCTCAGCTATCAAGCACAATACTACAGGAGTTACAGTCGGAGTCCCGAAACTACGCAACCCCTGCATAAAACTCCTGGGCGTAATAAATGACAACGCAAACGAGCGAATAGTTGACGCGATTATAAAGCAGAACCACAGAATTATGGACTGCGTTAGCGCAGAAAGTAAGCAAGTCAAATACATACGTAGCATCAAAGGGCGCAATGACTCGATAAAAAATGTAGTGGTTGAAGTTAGTCCACAATTGTACAAGCAAATGCTTTTACAAAAAATTAAGGTCGGCTATCAGTCGGTCCTCGCGGTTGACCAATCGCCGATTATACAATGCTTCAAGTGCATGGGCTACGGCCATCGCGCGGCTAATTGTACATCTAGCAGTAAATGCGGTTTCTGCGCAGACGCGCATGATACCCGTAACTGCCCACGAAGCTCAACAGTTCCTTGCTGCACCAACTGCCAGGGCCAGGACAAAGAATATAATCACCCTGCGTTCAGCCAAAAATGTCCGGACTGGATCAAGTGGGATCGTATAGCCAGGATCTCTGTCCGTTATTCCTAAGGGCGTCCCAACAGTAAACACTAACAGAAAACAATACATCAATGTCGTTCAGTGTAATTTAGGCCGTGGAAATAATGCCTTTCAAGAATTGGTACAATGTGCTAGAGACAATGAATATGACATCATTTGCATATCAGAACCATTTATTAGTAAGAATAAAACGTCAGTTAAGAGCATTGACGGGTATGACCTGTATCAACATAACGATATCACTTGCAGAAACAAAGCATGCGTTGCTGTAAAGAAAAAGCTCGTAAATTACATCGGGCTTACTCAATTTGATACTACGAACTTTATTGCCGTTGAAATTACGATTGACAATAACAGGAAATTAATGATCTCCTCTGTCTATATAGAGCCGGGTGAGGATCCTTCACACACGATGATGCACTTGGAGCAATTCCTCCAACAGTATGCTAATAGAGAGCACATCGTGTGTGGGGATCTTAACGGGTGGCACACTACATGGGGATCTGTAAGAAATAACGATAGAGGGAGGGAAATACATGACCTCGCTATCAAATTTGATTTAATTAGTTGCAATATAGGCAACGAACCCACGTTTGAGACAGAAATAAATAAGCACGGCCAAATCAGGCATTCCATAGTCGATCTCACCCTGGCTACTCCACGCACAGCAAACAATATTTTGGACTGGAAGGTCAATAAAGAAATTATTCCATCATCTGACCACCATGGAATTGAATTTAAAATCAAATCGGATAACATACGTAACAATAAGAAGAAATCTACATCAACATATAAATATCAGACTGACAAAACAAATTGGGACAACTTCAAAACTAAACTTAAAGAGAATTTTGATGCTAACAATATACTTAGGACTGACATAGACGGACTGGACAACAATGGACTTGACAACTATATAAATGAAATGACTAATGTCATATTAAAAACTTGTGACGCAACGCTTACCCTTAAAAAACCCCATCAAAAGATTCCATGGTGGTCACAAGAATTGACTGAATTAAAGAAAAAGGTTATATCGCTGCATCATCGCCTACAAGACCTCAAACGGAGTAAAAAGGACATAACTAACATCTTAAAAGAACTCCACGATGCAAGAGCAGAGTACTCCAACAAAATAAGAACAACGTCGTCAGATCACTTTAGAGAATTTTGCAGTCGCCAGGGAAGGGATGACGTATGGTCTGTTACTAACCGCCTTCTAAAGAGCTCACCGCAACCGCAACCGCCTACTACACTAAAAACAGATAACGGTACATACACTGCGTCTATCCTGGATACTGCAGAAAGGCTCGCCGTAAAGTTCTTCCCAGAAGACACCGCCGCTGACGATACTCTACACCACATGCATATAAGAGAAACCGTTGCTAATAATATAGTAAATAACGAACCTGCAATAGGAAATAATGAGCCACAATTTACCACGCAAGAAGTGTTGGACATAATAAAAAGCATGAGCCCTAAAAGGGCACCAGGAATAGACCACCTCACTGCGGACATCTGCAAACAATCTATCGAATGCCACCCTGAAACCATAACCAAAGTATACAATAGATGCCTAACGCTAGAGTATTTTCCTGCCTCCTGGAAGACTGCATACATAAGAACAATCCCAAAACCAAATAAAACTAATTACAAAGAAACATCAGCTTACCGACCCATTGGCTTAATTAATGTTTTTGGAAAGATACTCGAGAAACTCATATCCACACGACTCACCTACTATATGCAAATTAACCATGCTTGCAGTAATAAACAATATGGTTTCAGAGAACAGCGTTCCACCACGGATGCCCTCAATGATGCCATCAATAAACTAAAGCAATGCAAAAACAATAATCGACTTGTAGTTGCCATATCGCTCGACATTGCAGGAGCTTTTGACAACGCCTGGTGGCCTGCATTAATTAAGAGACTCTCCGACATAAATTGCCCACACAACTTACTAAAAATAATCTGCAGTTACCTTACCGATCGTAAGATAATATTAAATTACTCTGACGTTACAGTGACAAAGGAGCAGACCAGAGGATGTGTCCAAGGCTCGGTACTGGGACCCATCTTCTGGAATGCTATTGTTGACACCCTATTAGAGCAAGACCTGACGGATGGCAATTATGTCCAAGCCTACGCTGACGACATTTTGCTGATTTGCTCAGGCATGAACACTGAAGAAATAGAACGAAATGCTAATAACTTATTAAAAACAGTCTTCGAATGGGGCATAAATAATAAATTAAAGTTTGGCCCCCAAAAAACCAAGATGATTGCCTACACCCCGAAGGCTAAAGCTGCTAAGATATATATGGACAATGTACTTATACCCTTTGATACACATTTCAAATTGCTAGGTGTCATTGTTGATCAGCACCTGAAATTTATTCGTCATACGGAGTACATAATTAAAAAGGCACAAGCTATATATAAGAGACTATGCATATTTGTTAAGCCCACATGGGGGGTTCATGCGGCAAATATTAACACGATTTATAGGCAAGTAATAGAGCCAATTATAACATATGCAGCCGAAATCTGGGGGCAGGCAACTAATTACAAGAAAGTATGCACTTCTTTGCTTAGCCTCCAGCGCGGTTTCGCAATTAAAATCCTTCATGGATTCCGTACGTTGCCCACAATTCCTTCAATCGCGCTGGCGGGACTGACACCTCTACCTGATAAAGTACGTGAAGTTGCTTCAATTGAGCGTGTTAAGAGATCCTTAGTTACTGAATACCTACCACATGATATACTTTACGACAAGAGAGTGCCAGTTACGGATCTATTACATCCCATCGTACGCCCACAAATTGAACTGAAGGATATAAACAACTTGAAAGACCTAGAACCTTACTACTCCACTGAAATGCACCGAATCTACACTGATGGTAGTAAACACGATGAAGTAGTGGGGGCTGCTGTTGTAATACATTTTCCGGATGGCCGTAGCTTAACTAAAAAGCTGAAATTGCATAACTGTTGCACTGTGTTCCAGGCTGAGTGTCTGGCGATTGAGGAGGCATGCAGTTTGTGCCGGGAACTCAGACTGGAACATGCAACAATTTTCTCCGATTCTAAAGCCGCACTTTATGAACTTACCTACCGAAATAGCACTAATTCTATCATAAATAGAACACACCGAACCATTGTACAAATGAGGCAGCAAGGGCAAGATGTCCAATTCTGTTGGATAAAGGCACATGCTGGCCTCCTTGGCAACGAGGAGGCTGACATGGCGGCTAAACTTGCGGCCTCGCAGCACAAAGCACCAGACTATTCTAGATTTCCATTGTCGTACCACAAAAGGAACTTACGTACGGATACAATTAAAGTACAAGACACTGCATATCAAACGTGCATAACAGGTGCTCTCTTTAAACAGTGGCTGCCTACACTGGAAAATATAAACACGTTTAGAAAATATTTTGATCTCACGTTTCAAATGACGCAAATCATAACAGGTCATGGGTATAATAAAACGTATCTAAAGAGGCACCACATCATCGACTCTGATGAATGTCCATGTGATGACATCACACCTCAGACCATGCGACATCTATTAGAGCATTGTCCTCGTTATCAAAATACCAGAACAGATCATGAAATACTCTGTAATATACATAACATAGAGCCGTACAACATTAAAGAAATAATCCAAAAAGAGTCAACTATCGAGTCATTCAAAATACACATAAACCATATTATAAATACCCTGAAAAAATTCAACAACACTTAGCATTTATACAACATATAAATAATTAGACATAACAGAACTTAAAAAATTTATACAGTAAATACATAAACTACAGGACAAAATATTAAATAGTAATTTTTTACCATAGTACAATAAATTACGTAGAGTTACGTTAATTAATATAGAGATTACCCGTATCACCAGCGGGAATCTTCCATAGTTTTATGTCCAACGGTCGCCCGTATCCCTCGCGAGGGCCGTTGGTACTACTTGTAGTCCTACACAAAAAAAAAAAAAAAAAAAAAACCTAACCTAACCTAACCTAACCTAACCTAACCTAACCTAACCTAACCTAACCTAACCTAACCTAACCTAACCTAACCTAACCTAACCTAACCTAACCTAACCTAACCTAACCTAACCTAACCTAACCTAACCTAACCTAACCTAACCTAACCTAACCTAACCTAACCTAACCTAACCTAACCTAACCTAACCTAACCTAACCTAACCTAACCTAACCTAACCTAACCTAACCTAACCTAACCTAACCTAACCTAACCTAACCTAACCTAACCTAACCTAACCTAACCTAACCTAACCTAACCTAACCTAACCTAACCTAACCTAACCTAACCTAACCTAACCTAACCTAACCTAACCTAACCTAACCTAACCTAACCTAACCTAACCTAACCTAACCTAACCTAACCTAACCTAACCTAACCTAACCTAACCTAACCTACCCTAACCTACCTATTTCTGGCAGCAGTTTCGTTTTTAGGGTCATCAAAAAAAAAATAACCCTAACCTACCTATCTCTGGGAACAGTTTCGTTTTTGGGGACATCAAAAAAAAAATAACCCTAACCTACCTATTTCTGGAGGCAGACAATTTTACCCCAATGTACCAAATATTACTTACCTACCATACAAATCCTAAAACCAAAATTGCCCAAAATTACTTACATAAAAACAAATTTCTATGAAAAATTGTCAAGTGCGAGTCGGATTTCACTATTTCCATACAAAGTAGTCATCAGCGCCTGATGGAGTGAAAGGCAAAGTTTTTTCGTAAATTCGTAAGTTCAAAACTATATATCTCGGAAACGGTAACAGATGGAGCAAAATGGACTTCAGTTTTGGGCTGTCGCTAGTACAAAGTACTAGACGAGTAACACATTTCCGTATGTATAGACTTTTTTTTGGACCGATTTGGACATAGAAATATTTACAAAAAAAAATTGACCCGGCTCTAAAATCTTTATTTTTAGAGTGTAAGAGTTTTAAAAAAAACCATTTTTGTACAATTTTAATATCTTTTGTTCAATTATAAACTTAACCATCCAGCCTTGTAACATTAATTTTAAAAAAACAAAAACCGAAAAAAACTGAAAAATTTGTATGGGAGGTCCCAGAAGGGGGGCGATTTCCACCCCCAAGGGGGGGGTTCAGATTTTAGATCTCCTTAAGAAACTCTTATATTCCGAATTTGAGCCAAATCTACCGAAGGACGTACCCTTAACCTATATCAGTTTTTTAGTTTAGTAGCAGTTGGCTTCTGTGAAGGTCGCAATACTAACCTAACCTAATCTAACCCACTTTTCTAGTAGCAGTTGGTGGTTCCTGTAAAGGTCGCAGTGCTAACCTAACCTAACCTAACCAACCTAACCTAACCTAACCTAACCCTAACCTATCTCTGGGAGCGGTTTCGTTTTTAGGGTCATCAAAAAAAAAATAACCCTAACCTACCTATTTCTGGCAGCAGTTTCGTTTTTAGGGTCATCAAAAAAAAAATAACCCTAACCTACCTATCTCTGGGAACAGTTTCGTTTTTGGGGACATCAAAAAAAAAATAACCCTAACCTACCTATTTCTGGAGGCAGACAATTTTACCCCAATGTACCAAATATTACTTACCTACCATACAAATCCTAAAACCAAAATTGCCCAAAATTACTTACATAAAAACAAATTTCTATGAAAAATTGTCAAGTGCGAGTCGGATTTCACTATTTCCATACAAAGTAGTCATCAGCGCCTGATGGAGTGAAAGGCAAAGTTTTTTCGTAAATTCGTAAGTTCAAAACTATATATCTCGGAAACGGTAACAGATGGAGCAAAATGGACTTCAGTTTTGGGCTGTCGCTAGTACAAAGTACTAGACGAGTAACACATTTCCGTATGTATAGACTTTTTTTTGGACCGATTTGGACATAGAAATATTTACAAAAAAAAATTGACCCGGCTCTAAAATCTTTATTTTTAGAGTGTAAGAGTTTTAAAAAAAACCATTTTTGTACAATTTTAATATCTTTTGTTCAATTATAAACTTAACCATCCAGCCTTGTAACATTAATTTTAAAAAAACAAAAACCGAAAAAAACTGAAAAATTTGTATGGGAGGTCCCAGAAGGGGGGCGATTTCCACCCCCAAGGGGGGGTTCAGATTTTAGATCTCCTTAAGAAACTCTTATATTCCGAATTTGAGCCAAATCTACCGAAGGACGTACCCTTAACCTATATCAGTTTTTTAGTTTAGCAGCAGTTGGCTTCTGTGAAGGTCGCAATACTAACCTAACCTAATCTAACCCACTTTTCTAGTAGCAGTTGGTGGTTCCTGTAAAGGTCGCAGTGCTAACCTAACCTAACCTAACCAACCTAACCTAACCTAACCTAACCCTAACCTATCTCTGGGAGCGGTTTCGTTTTTAGGGTCATCAAAAAAAAAATAACCCTAACCTACCTATTTCTGGCAGCAGTTTCGTTTTTAGGGTCATCAAAAAAAAAATAACCCTAACCTACCTATCTCTGGGAACAGTTTCGTTTTTGGGGACATCAAAAAAAAAATAACCCTAACCTACCTATTTCTGGAGGCAGACAATTTTACCCCAATGTACCAAATATTACTTACCTACCATACAAATCCTAAAACCAAAATTGCCCAAAATTACTTACATAAAAACAAATTTCTATGAAAAATTGTCAAGTGCGAGTCGGATTTCACTATTTCCATACAAAGTAGTCATCAGCGCCTGATGGAGTGAAAGGCAAAGTTTTTTCGTAAATTCGTAAGTTCAAAACTATATATCTCGGAAACGGTAACAGATGGAGCAAAATGGACTTCAGTTTTGGGCTGTCGCTAGTACAAAGTACTAGACGAGTAACACATTTCCGTATGTATAGACTTTTTTTTGGACCGATTTGGACATAGAAATATTTACAAAAAAAAATTGACCCGGCTCTAAAATCTTTATTTTTAGAGTGTAAGAGTTTTAAAAAAAACCATTTTTGTACAATTTTAATATCTTTTGTTCAATTATAAACTTAACCATCCAGCCTTGTAACATTAATTTTAAAAAAACAAAAACCGAAAAAAACTGAAAAATTTGTATGGGAGGTCCCAGAAGGGGGGCGATTTCCACCCCCAAGGGGGGGTTCAGATTTTAGATCTCCTTAAGAAACTCTTATATTCCGAATTTGAGCCAAATCTACCGAAGGACGTACCCTTAACCTATATCAGTTTTTTAGTTTAGTAGCAGTTGGCTTCTGTGAAGGTAAGGCAATACTAACCTAACCTAATCTAACCCACTTTTCTAGTAGCAGTTGGTGGTTCCTGTAAAGGTCGCAGTGCTAACCTAACCTAACCTAACCAACCTAACCTAACCTAACCTAACCCTAACCTATCTCTGGGAGCGGTTTCGTTTTTAGGGTCATCAAAAAAAAAATAACCCTAACCTACCTATTTCTGGCAGCAGTTTCGTTTTTAGGGTCATCAAAAAAAAAATAACCCTAACCTACCTATCTCTGGGAACAGTTTCGTTTTTGGGGACATCAAAAAAAAAATAACCCTAACCTACCTATTTCTGGAGGCAGACAATTTTACCCCAATGTACCAAATATTACTTACCTACCATACAAATCCTAAAACCAAAATTGCCCAAAATTACTTACATAAAAACAAATTTCTATGAAAAATTGTCAAGTGCGAGTCGGATTTCACTATTTCCATACAAAGTAGTCATCAGCGCCTGATGGAGTGAAAGGCAAAGTTTTTTCGTAAATTCGTAAGTTCAAAACTATATATCTCGGAAACGGTAACAGATGGAGCAAAATGGACTTCAGTTTTGGGCTGTCGCTAGTACAAAGTACTAGACGAGTAACACATTTCCGTATGTATAGACTTTTTTTTGGACCGATTTGGACATAGAAATATTTACAAAAAAAAATTGACCCGGCTCTAAAATCTTTATTTTTAGAGTGTAAGAGTTTTAAAAAAAACCATTTTTGTACAATTTTAATATCTTTTGTTCAATTATAAACTTAACCATCCAGCCTTGTAACATTAATTTTAAAAAAACAAAAACCGAAAAAAACTGAAAAATTTGTATGGGAGGTCCCAGAAGGGGGGCGATTTCCACCCCCAAGGGGGGGTTCAGATTTTAGATCTCCTTAAGAAACTCTTATATTCCGAATTTGAGCCAAATCTACCGAAGGACGTACACTTAACCTAACCTAACCTAACCTAACCTAACCTAACCTAACCTAACCTAACCTAACCTAACCTAACCTAACCTAACCTAACCTAACCTAACCTAACCTAACCTAACCTAACCTAACCTAACCTAACCTAACCTAACCTAACCTAACCTAACCTAACCTAACCTAACCTAACCTAACCTAACCTAACCTAACCTAACCTAACCTAACCTAACCTAACCTAACCTAACCTAACCTAACCTAACCTAACCTAACCTAACCTAACCTAACCTAACCTAACCTAACCTAACCTAACCTAACCTAACCTAACCTAACCTAACCTAACCTAACCTAACCTAACCTAACCTAACCTAACCTAACCTAACCTAACCTAACCTAACCTAACCTAACCTAACCTAACCTAACCTAACCTAACCTAACCTAACCTAACCTAACCTAACCTAACCTAACCTAACCTAACCTAACCTAACCTAACCTAACCTAACCTAACCTAACCTAACCTAACCTAACCTAACCTAACCTAACCTAACCTAACCTAACCTAACCTAACCTAACCTAACCTAACCTAACCTAACCTTTTTTTTTTTTTTTTTTTTTTTTTTTTTTTATACAGGGGAAATGCATTACGCATACCACCCGGGTGCGGGGACACCCGGGTGGTTATGTGGGACTCCCACGAGAATCCGGTCTACCCACTAAAACCACCTGTTTGTCACCACGGTGCTGTAAGGCGAGGCCACGGGAACAATCTGTGTACACTACCATGGCCTCGCAGCGGCTGGCTGTTAAGCCCCATCTCCGGGAAATTGATTTCCCTACCGGCATTTGGGGCGTGATTTGGTTTTAGCACACCCTTCGCCTCGAGGACCTAGTTTCAATCGGATGGCTGTCGTCCCCTTGACTGCCACCCAAAGGTCTTCATTAAGGCGGCAGGCGGCGGTCATGGGCGACCCGCCTCCGCCTTGCTCTTTTGCGCCGCAGCGGGTGAGCATCCACATCCTCTTCTCGCGCGCGCTCCGCCGCTTCTTTTTGGGTCATGACCACCTCGCAGAAGGTGGTCATAGCTTTCCAGCATGGTTTGTTTTCTGTCATTGCCTTTACGACGGTCGGCAACGACAGATCAGCCCCAATTGTCGCAACCAAATTATTGCGCGGCGCCACCCAACTTGAGCAGTCCGCCAGCGTGTGCTGCGCTGTATCTTCTGCACTGTTGCAGTGGTGACACGCTGGCGTTGGCTCCCGTTTAGACTTCTCGCACAGGTACTTGCCAAAGCACCCATGGCCCGAGAGTACCTGTGCGAGATGGAAAGACACCACACCGTGCTGTCTACCGACCCATTCTTTAAGGACAGGCTGGATAGCTCCGGCTGTCCAGTGACCGGCGCATGGATTTCTTAGCCTCTCACCCCATTTTCGGAGAACGACAACGCGTGCATTCGTCCGCCAGCGCTTCACCTCTTCGAGCATAGGCTCCTGATCTCTGGCTCGAGATTCCGAAATCCGCCTATATATGGTCGCCAGTGCTTTTGCCTCCAGATCCCAGGGCGGGGTCCCGGCCAAGGCGCATGCCGCATCACTGGAGATGGTGCGATATCCTCTGATGGCCCTTATCGCCATGATCCTTTGAGGTCTTCGTAGACGTGTTTGGTTTTCGTCGCTAAGGGCATCTACCCAAATGGGTGCACCGTACAGGGCCATCGACCTCACTACCATCGTGTATAGACTGCGGCAGCCTACATTTGGCCCCCCCATGTTTGGTAGGAGTCGGCTAAGCGCACCGGCTGCTCCTAGAAGCCTAGGAGTCAGGCGCTTAAAGTGCTCCTTAAAGTTCCACCGGCTGTCGAGGACGAGTCCCAGATATTTCATCGTCGACCCAACGCCGATGGGAACTCCACTCACTACAAGCTGAGCGCCAGCTGGAGGTGCTTTTCTAGGTCCATGAAAGCAGATGGCCTCCGACTTATGAAGAGCAACCTCTAGACCCAACCTACGGATCCTTGTTACCACTTGAGCTACTCCCGCCGTAGCCCTTAGCGACGCCTCCCTGAACGTGCTAGCCTTCGCTGAAATGAGAGTGTCGTCGGCATAGCACGTCAGTTCAATCCCCGGAAGATTTCTGCCACGTAGCACCCAGTCATACCCAATATTCCACAGGAGTGGTCCCAGTACCGACCCCTGCGGAACACCGCACGACATGATTTTCAGACCCCATCCGTTATCATTTGGCACCGGGTAACCTAACCTAACCTAACCTAACCTAACCTAACCTAACCTAACCTAACCTAACCTAACCTAACCTAACCTAACCTAACCTAACCTAACCTAACCTAACCTAACCTAACCTAACCTAACCTAACCTAACCTAACCTAACCTAACCTAACCTAACCTAACCTAACCTAACCTAACCTAACCTAACCTAACCTAACCTAACCTAACCTAACCTAACCTAACCTAACCTAACCTAACCTAACCTAACCTAACCTAACCTAACCTAACCTAACCTAACCTAACCTAACCTAACCTAACCTAACCTAACCTAACCTAACCTAACCTAACCTAACCTAACCTAACCTAACCTAACCTGATGCATGCATCTCCCAACCTTGACAGGCGCCTGTCGGGCGGATGAAACGGCAAACAATAGGTGAGCCACCCACAAGTGGCTACCGGTGGCCTTCACGGACGTGTCGCTCCAGCAGAAGCCTTAACGGAGAACCCCTTTTTGTTCTCCGGCCTTTCAGCACTGGCTGGGGCAAGGATCTGCCGGGGCCTCACAGTGGAGGAAAACCGGTTGGAGGTTAAACTCCTCACACGTTTGGAAAGTCCATCCGTACGACAGGCATTCTGTATCCCCCCCCCCTTATTATTGCAGTAATAACTACTGATGGCAGAGGTAACGAAAAGAGGGCACTGCGAGGAGACACGCAAAAATACATCTCCGAAGCAAAAGAGCAGGCTTCCAAAGGGTAGCCCCACCCAAAAAGAGGGCGCCCACAGCCACACAAGCGGTCTACAAATGATCTCCGACCCACCTCCCCATCAGCGGGCAAAAGATAGGAAGCCCATAGTTATAAGCCATGCATGCATCAGAAATCCCCCATCCACAAGTCGACTCATAGAATAAAAAATGTAGTTAGTTGGGCGATGGTCAAACATGGAGAAGCTGGAAACGGCGTCAAAATGTCTGACTTGAGCACCCCGCAGAAACCAAACGGGAGAAAGCATGTTCTCTCCCGGCCTTGCAGCACTGGCTGAGGCAAGGATCTAGCGGGTAGGTAAGCTTCCTTTCTTACACTTCCCCCCAAACCTTCCCCTTCCTTTTGAATAACGAAAAAATTTCTAAATCCAAGAGAGCTGCTTAAAAACTGCGGGTTAAGGTTTTTAGTCGGTAAGAGTCCGACACTGTCTGGGCCTCCCTTCCCAGTCGTCCATGATGGATTTTCCTTAAATCGCAGTCTTTAAGCAAAATTTTAAATTCATAAATAAAAGCAAGGACTCTCGTCTTTGGCCCTTCAGGCGACTCCCCCCCCAAAAAAAAAAAAAAAAAAAAAAAACCTAACCTAACCTAACCTAACCTAACCTAACCTAACCTAACCTAACCTAACCTAACCTAACCTAACCTAACCTAACCTAACCTAACCTAACCTAACCTAACCTAACCTAACCTAACCTAACCTAACCTAACCTAACCTAACCTAACCTAACCTAACCTAACCTAACCTAACCTAACCTAACCTAACCTAACCTAACCTAACCTAACCTAACCTAACCTAACCTAACCTAACCTAACCTAACCTAACCTAACCTAACCTAACCTAACCTAACCTAACCTAACCTAACCTAACCTAACCTAACCTAACCTAACCTAACCTAACCTAACCTAACCTAACCTAACCTAACCTAACCTAACCTAACCTAACCTAACCTAACCTAACCTAACCTAACCTAACCTAACCTAACCTAACCTAACCTAACCTAACCTAACCTAACCTAACCTAACCTAACCTAACCTAACCTAACCTAACCTAACCTAACCTAACCTAACCTAACCTAACCGAGTCGCAAAACACCCAACAGCGGAAGCGCCACGATTCTAAGTCGTTCCGCTGTTGAAAAATCACAAAACGCAGATTTTTTCGCGTAAATCGGTCGTGTTTAGTGTCGTCAGATTCGGTTAGTTACGGGCAACAGGCTTGTGAAAAAATTTTCAAAATCAGTGCAGAAACAACAAAGTTACAGTGAAAAAACTGTGTTCCGGAAGTGTTTTTCGCGTGCGGCTCTCGATTAAGATCTTTGACACCATCTTCTGACATTGTCAGTCGACGGCACAAAAGATCCTACAACACCCCTGAAAAAACCAGAAATTTCTGGCATCTGGATCGAGCCCCAGAAGCGAAAAACCGAAATTCCTTTGTTCCCGGATCTACGGAACCACAGCTTCTAGACACCTGTTCTACACATCAAAAGAAGCGCAAGACCAACCTGAAATCATCCCTGCAAAAATTTTGGAAATTGGAACATTTTTCGCTCGCCTGTGACAATTTTTGTGTTTTGTGACTTGCTGTGAAGTTTAAGTGACAGTGTAGCAATAAAGCGATCGAAAAGGTATCGTTTTTATTAGATTTACGGATAGCCCACTTCGTTCGCAGTAAGTCAAAAAAAAGCCCCATATTTTTAAGACCAAAACTAGCCGAGTTTTTGCTCAAATTCCGACCCTCGGAACAGTAAACACTTTGTATGACGACACTTTCACGTCCGATTTGACACCTTTCCCCTCATTTCCCACTCACTTTTTTCCCTGTGGAGGATCGCAGGACTAGACCGCACACCTGGAAACACTAAAATCGCGTCCAGAGGAAGCAGAAGGATCCCACGGGCCTCCAAAATAAAACTTGCATGCAATTAGGTCAACGCTTATAGCGCCTCAGTTTTAGGAAGATTCCCACAAAATCGTATACCTTTAGAACCGCCTTTAAATTGCGAAAATTTTGACACCCCCCTTATCCCAAAACACCCCCAAAATAAGCATTGTAAACAATCAATCTATTTTTAGAAATTCCACACGTCATCGACCCCAGCGCCATCTAGTCCCGAGAGTGTAAAACCTCAGTATAATTTTCCCTTGCCTACATTACATAGTGCCTGGTGTTTTAATAACCGTGAAGAGTGTTGTGTAGTGCTCCCCCAACCCCAAAACATCGCTGTTGGCCAGAGCAGGATACTGCTAGCCCATTTCACGGTTAGTAAATCAGAAAATTCTCACTCCAAAAAACCCCCCGCTTTGTATCCCCATTACACAAACCCCGCACATAAACCCACATTTAGAAGCCTAAAAACCAAGTCCCTAGTCATCAATCTATCCCTAGATCCCTCATCCCCCCAATAAAACCCACTCCCTTAAGATAGAATATAAGTAAACAAACAAGTGCATCCATAACCTCTAAATAACTCCATACATTCACAAGATTTAGGTCAAGGCACACAGTACCCCAATTAAACAAAAGTTCCGGTTAGACTGTACATCGCTCAAATCTCCGTTAAATCCCGTATTTTTTGACATCCCGCACGAAATCCCACATCCCCTAGTTAAGAAATAGCAGCCCTCCAAAAATTGTAAACAAAGGCATCAGAGTCCCCATCATCGCCATCTTGAAACATCAGGTGTCAAGTGTGAGTAAATAGCGCCTCAGTTTTAGGAAGATTCCCACAAAATCGTATACCATTAGAACCGCCTTTAAATTGCGAAATTTTTGACACCCCCCTTATCCCAAAACACCCCCAAAATAAGCATTGTAAACAATCAATCTATTTTTAGAAATTCCACGCGTCATCGACCCCAGCGCCATCTAGTCCCGAGAGTAAAACCTCAGTATAATTTCCCCTTGCCTACATTACATAGTGCCTGGTGTTTTAATAACCGTGAAGAGTGTTGTGTAGTGATCCCCAACCCCAAAACATCGCTGTTGGCCAGAGCAGGATACTGCTAGCCCATTTCACGGTTAGTAAATTAGAAAATTCTCACTCCAAAAAACCCCCCCGCTTTGTATCCCCATTGCACAAACCCCGCACATAAACCCACATTTAGAAGCCTAAAAACCAAGTCCCTAGTCATCAATCTATCCCTAGATCTCTCATCCCCCCAATAAAACCCACTCCCTTAAGATAGAATATAAGTCAACAAACAAGTGCATCCATAACCTCTAAATAATTCCATACATTCACAAGATTTAGGTCAAGGCATACAGTACCCCAATTAAACAAAAGTTCCGGTTAGACTGTACATCGCTCAAATCTCCGTTAAATCCCGTATTTTTTGACATCCCGCACAAAATCCCACATCCCCTAGTTACGAAACAGCAGCCCTCCAAAAATTGTAAACAAAGGCATCAAAGTCCCCATCATCGCCATCTTGAAACATCAGGTGTCAAGTGTGAGTAGTGGTTAAGCGTGAGTCGGACACCAACTGTCAAACTCGAAAGACAGCTGTCAATCGATTTTGGCACTTGGTGGTCAAGTGCGAGCGGTAGTCAAGTGTGAGTGGTGGTCAAGCGCGAGCCGGACACCAACTGTCAAACTCGAAAGGCAGCTGTCAATCGATTTTGGCACTTGGTGGTCAGGTGCGAGCAGTGGTCAAGTGTGAATAGTGGTCAAGCGTGAGTCGAACACCGACTGTCAAACTCGAAAGAAAGCTGTCAATCGAGTTTGGCATTTGGTGGTCAAGTGTGAAAGTGGTCAAGTGTGAACAGCGGTAAAGCGCGAGCGGTACCCATATCTGACACCTGCCCCCCTTGCCCCGGCCCCCCTCTCCAATCTCCCCCCCCCCACCCCCCCAACCACCCCACCCCCCTTAACCCCCCCCCCCCCTACCCCCCCCCCCCCCCTTATAAATACCTTACAAAAATTCCCCCCCCCCCCCCCCAAGGCGCGCACCTCACCCCCGCAGGCCATAACTCAGGAACCAGTAGAGATAGGACAGTCGTGTTTGGGCTCAAAGTAATCAGCTCACAAAAACCCTTCGATTGGCCCCTACAGTTTTCTCAAAATGCCCCCCAAAACGAACCCACCAGCAAAAAAGACGGCAAAACCACCCGCAGCAACCAAGAAACAGCCCACAACGAAAACGCTCCGGGAAAAGGTGCTGCAAAAAGAAACGGCAGCGGCCGCAGCCAAAAAAGCGGCAACAGCCTCCCTCGCCCAAGGCCCAGAAACGGCAGCCACAGTGGAAACGGAAAGAGGCACGAAAAAAGACACGGAAAATGACACGCTCCCGGCGCCCCTCGCTCAAAGCCCGGATGAAATCGCTGATGAGATGCTCGACTCCTACATCGAAGACCTCGAAAAGCAGATTGAATCGGAGGAAGAAAACTCCGATGTTTCAGAACTTTCTGAGTGCTCGGGATCGTCAGCGAGATCATCATCAACGGGAAGGCATAGCCTCCTCATGGGTCCAACTGCGAGGGGCCCGGGAGTAGAAATGGACCAAGCAACAAAACTGGCTAACAAAATGTACCAGGACGGCAAGACAGCCGTGGAGACCGCGGGCAACATGAAAAGGGAAAACAAGGCGACCTGCTTGGAGTGTCTGCAAAGTTTATATGAGACAACTTTGTCGCTCTCCGACTCTCGTTCCAGACACAAGTTCAACCTCGAGCGTGAAAAGTCCAGGAATGCTCGGGAGTTGGTCGGACTAGAGAGGCAGCACGCCAAAGAGTTGGCCAAGGTCAGAGAAAAGGTAGTAGCCGAGCTGGCGGCGCTGAAAGAAGTAGCGGACAAGACCCAGAAACAAACAGAGTCAGTGCGAGACTGGTTAGGCTATGAAACGCAGACCCCATTCCAAACAATCGGGGCAATAAAGGCAGCGGTGGAGGAGGTCATGTCGGCAGTTGGCAAATGGGACCACAACACTGGGTCCGGAGAAAGCACGCAAGTCAGCAAGGTGGCGGAAGAGGTGTCCCGGCTACAAATCCAGGTAGCAAGTGTCTCTAACCAGATCGACCAAATGAGAAAAACCCTGGACGACCTAGCCAAAACGGCGGCGGAGATCCCGAAAACAATCGAGGGACTTCGGCCGACCATAGCAGACACGCCAAACCAGCCACCAAGAGACATGGAACTGACAGAGGCCATCTCCACGCTAATGCAACGGATTGACCTCCTCACGGAATCCACCGAAGAGCTAAAAAGCCTGCGAAACCTCGAAGCACGGCCACAGCCAGCAAATGAAACAATAACGGAAATTGGGGAGAGGCTGGAGGCAATGAGCTCCAACATAAAAACCCTGACGGAAGAGATAAAAACCGAAAAGGAAAGAAGCTCTGCCCCCACCTCAACCCTAAACACCGAGCTGGCACTGGCCGAACTCAAACAGTCGGTCAGCGAAGTGAGCAAAGAGGTGACGCAAAAAATTCAAACAGCAGCCTACGGTCCAAGAACCTACGCACAAATCTCAGCGCTGCCAAAACAGGCACACACCCCCAACCACACGGCAATAGTATCATCAAAGGACCCGACCAAAACGAGCGAAGGCGTCCTCAGAGAACTAGACAGAGCTCTAGATGTGCAGAACATCGGGGTACGAATCGAGAGGGTACGGAAGGCAAAAAACCAAAAGGTGGTGGTAAATTGTGCTAGCGACAGAGACCTGGAGCTACTCAAGAGGGCAACGGAGGGTAAACTCAACGCGGAATACCCGCAGATGAGGAACCCCCTAATCTGCATAAGGGACGTCCTAAGTTACCACAAGGATGAAGACCTGCCACAGATGTTGCTCTCCCAAAACCGACACCTTCTGGGTGGCCTAAACGTGGACCCCTCTCACCTCAAACTGAAGTACCGCAAGAAAGCTCGGAGCCCCCTCTGCTGCCACATGGTGTTTGAGCTTCCACCGGAAGTCTGGAAGAGATTCCTGGAAACCGAAAAAATATACATAGGTTTCCAAAGACAAAAGGTGGAAGACCAGTCGCCCCTGATACAGTGCACCAAGTGTCTGGCTTACGGCCACACGAGGACACTGTGTAGGGAAGAAAACACCAACTGCCGATGCTGCTTGAACTTGCATGAACCAGGAAAATGTCAAGAGAGCCCTGAGACTCCTAAATGCATAAACTGCACCAGGGCAGGCAAGGCATCGGCAGAAGTACAGCATGAGGCATTCAGCCCCGACTGCAGTGAGCGCAAAAAATGGGACGCCATAGCAAGATCCCGGATAACATACTACTGCTGACAAAGTTGTGCCACGGCAAACAGCGAGAACCAACCCCCCCGCCTTGAAACATGAAATGCGATTCCTGCAAGCAAATCTGCAAAGGTCGAAGCTGGTGACGGTCGAGTTACACCAGGCCATGCAGAGGGAAAACCGCGAAGTAGCACTGCTACAGGAACCGTATGTAGGCGGGAAGGGAGAGGTGACAGCACAACCAGGTTTCAGAGTGATTCAGTGCACGCAAAATCGCTCTAAACCTGTAAAAGCAGCAATAGTAGTGTTGGGAAATCGGGTCCAAATACAACACGACCCACGGCTGGTAACGGAAAACATTGCGGCGGCCCTTCTGAAGTTTGGAAACGTATCAGTTGGAGTAATCTCGGTTTATTTCGAGGGAGACCAAGACATCGAAGGATACATTACCAAAACAAAGGAGATCATGTTTAAATTGGGTGCAGATAGCTACATAGTAGGAGGAGATGTAAATGCCTGGAGTTACTGGTGGGGAAGCAGATCGGAGGACCACAGGGGGGCAGCCTACAATGGCTTCCTCAATGAGGAGGATCTGAATGTTCTGAATGTCGGCCAAACGCCGACGTTCGATACAGACCGGGGAGGCAGACGTTACACCAGCATAGTCGATGTGACGGCGTGCAGCACAAACATCCTGTCCAGGATCCAAAACTGGAAAGTAGACAGGAACGTTACCACGTCCGATCACAACGCAATAAAATTTGCAGTGTGTAGCGAAGCAAGCCCGAAGCCAGTACCAAAACCAACAACCAGAATTTACAACACGAAAAAAGCTAACTGGACCAAATTTAAAAACGCCATGTCGCGGGAGCTCCGGCAAAGGGATCTAACAGAACACTCCATGAGCAACGTTGGAGACACGGAAGAGCTGGAGAGGGCAACTAACGCCTATATCAGCTCAGTGTCAAAAGCATGCGAGGAGAGCATCCCAAAGCCGGGTGTCCCAAAGACAGATGCAAACCCGCCGTGGTGGTCCAAAGAACTGGACCGACTGCAAAAAGAGGTGTTAAGGCGGAAAAGGCGAATAAGGAACGCCGCCCCAAACAGAAGGCAGTACGTAGTTGACCAATACCTTGAGGTAAAGGAAGACTACTCAGCTAAAGCAATGGAGGCTCAGACGGCTAGCTGGAAAGAATTTTGTACCACGCAGGAGAGGGAGACAATGTGGGACAAAATCTACAGAGTTCTAAGAAAAACGGCTAGACGTCAAGAAGACACGTTGCTTAGGGACGAACAAGGGCAAACCTTAACACCGAAACAGTCGGCCCAACGACTCGCGCAGTGCTTCTATCCGGATGACCGCAGGGAAGAAGAGTCCGACCATCACAGGTGCACCAGGGAAGATACAGAGGGGGGAAATCCAGTAGTGGAAACAGACCTCACTGACGATGATCCACCATTCACGCAAGTGGAAATGGACATGGCTGTCAAAAGTATGAACCCGAAAAAAGCACCTGGGTCGGACGGACTCACTGCGGACATATGCGCAGAAGCTATCCAGTGTAATAAGGAAGTATTTTTGTGTCTAGCGAATTCCTGCCTTAGGCTAGCCTACTTCCCCAAAGCCTGGAAGTCAGCACATGTTTGCATCCTGCGGAAACCCGGAAAGGAGGACTACACCCACCCCAAATCGTATCGACCGATTGGTCTATTGTCGGTACTAGGGAAAATCCTGGAAAAAATGCTGGTAAACAGGATCAAATGGCACATCCTCCCGACCCTGAACGAACGTCAGTATGGGTTTATGCCACAGAAATCAACAGAGGATGCCCTCTATGACTTGATGAGACACATAAAAACAGAAGTAGAAACGAAAAAGCGCATCGTACTACTGATCTCACTTGACATAGAGGGAGCCTTTGACAACGCATGGTGGCCAAAGCTAAAAACCCAACTGGCAAAGAAACGCTGCCCGAGGAACCTTTATCACACGGTATGCTCCTACTTGGAAGACCGGGTGATAAAGGTACACTACGCGGGCGAGGTCAGCGAAAAGCCTACCACAAAGGGATGTGTTCAGGGTTCTATAGGCGGTCCAATATTCTGGAATATAATTCTAGACGACCTCCTAGAGCTACTCAAGGATACAGAGGCCCATTGTCAGGCGTTCGCAGACGACGTCACCCTAGTGTTCTCTGGAAGCAACTCAGGAGTCATAAAGGCACAGGCTGAACGCACACTCCAGAGGGTGGTCAAATGGGGCTCCGAAAACAAGCTTAACTTCGCTGCGCATAAAACCGCAGCCATGGTTTTGACAAGAAAGCTGAAATGGGACCCCATCAAAATTTCAATGGCAGGGACCGAAGTGGAGCTAGTCGAAAAAGTCAAACTGCTGGGACTCACCATTGACCACAAACTTACCTTCAACACACATGTAGCAAAAACGTGCCAAAAGGCAACGGAAATCTACAAACAGCTGTCGTGTGCTGCAAGGGTGTCATGGGGTCTCAACAGTGAGATAGTGAAAACCATTTACATGGCGGTGATAGAGCCGATCGTCCTGTATGCTGCGAGTGCGTGGCATAAAGCTGCCAACAAATTGATGGTGCGGGACCAGCTGGATTCAATTCAGCGAGGTTTTGCCCAGAAAATCTGCAAGGCATACAGGACGGCCTCTCTGACATCGACGCTCATCCTGTCGGGAACGCTCCCACTGGATTTGCGCATTCACGAAGCGGCAATGCTCTACGAGGTTAAAAAAGGATACAGTGAGGATCACATGCCACCCGGAAGAGAAATTGAGAACAGAACTGATGCTCTAACGAGGCCGCACCCGTCAAAGACCGTGACTATTGACTACGTCAGTTTGGAGGAATTCAACCAAGACGTGATCGATAGGCACGGCCTAGGAGGCCCTCAGATTTACACCGACGGTAGTAAAATTGAGGGGAAGACGGGAGCGGCACTCACATGGTGGGAGGGTGGAAGAGAAATCCGCCACTCGACCTTCAAATTAGCACCTCACAACACAGTGTTTCAGACCGAAATGTACGCGCTCCTTAGAGCAGTGCAGATTGCGATGAAACACAAGGTGCAAAGCGTCAGTGTTCTCAGCGACTCAAAGTCCTCGCTGGAACTCCTAAAAACGCCAGAAACGACACACCCTCTGGCCCAAAAAATAAAACAAGAAGTGTCACAAGCGCGAAGACGAGGGACCAATATTCAATTCTATTGGCTGCGAGCTCATATTGGAACGCCAGGAAATGAGAGGGCAGATGAACTGGCAAAGCAAGCAGCTCTTAGAAAGAAGACCGCTCCCGAGTACGACAGTGTGCCGATATCCTACGTCAAAAGGTCGATAAGACAACTCACGGTCGAAAAGTGGCAGGCACGCTACGAAGCCTCAACAACCGGCGCAACAACCAAGAAGTTTTTTCCACAAGTGAGGGACGCAAACAGCGTCATCAAAAAACTAAAACTCACAAACCTCTTGGTTCAAGCATTCACCGGACATGGAGGATTCGCAGCCTACCTACACCGTTTTAAGATCAAAGACGCACCCTCGTGCGTCTGCGACCCGACCATTGGCGAGGACATTTGGCACATTGCGTGCGACTGCCCGCGCTTTGGCACGGAGAGGCTCGAGCTCGAACTAAAGACCGGAGTAAAGATCAGTCCGGATAGCTCGAGCTGGAGAGAACTGTTGGGGTCAGAAGAAAAACGGGAAAACACGAAAAGGTTCTTGGAGAAAATTGTCCGCGTATCATGCAAAAGGAACAAATAGTCCGGGAACCAAAAGACCCGGACACATTTGGAAGACGCAATACGCGGCACAAAAAACGTAATCCACAAATCACCATCAAGTCCCAAATCCCCCTGGCTTTCCCTCCCCTCCCACACCCACACCCACAGCACTTAACACGAATGTCAAAATCCACAGAAGTCAAACCAAACGAAGATGTCGTCACCCTCCCACCAGCGCCGCCGCCCAAACAAATACCAGCATGAGGGGGTAAAGTTTATCCGAAGCACGGCCTCCCAGGCGGACCCCGAAGACTCGACCCTGATGGACACCAGCAAAGAAGCGGTTCAAGTCCATCGGAGGGAGAGAGTGAAAAAAGTCTGGAAAGACACCGGGGTAACGAGGGAGGTGACCTTCGACGGTCGGAGAGTAAGGGAGCCAAAACTGGTGCGGTCCACAAGCACCTCGACCAAAGAGGAAGGCCCCCTTACTCCTCCCACCGCCGGAGGACGCGAGTGTCACCTGGACTACGACGGCGAAAACTTCTCCGACAGGATGGCCTTCAGCTACCTGTCGAAAAACGAAGTCTTCCAGAGGGCCAGGCTTCACCTGGCCTTCTTTATACATAATAAGGAAGCAGTCGTAGGCCTAAACTCGTACGTGGCGGGAAAGGTTTACCTAATAAACAGCGGCCTCCCGGCAGACGATGACCAGTTGGAGAGAATCTTCTTCAGGTTCTGTTCAGAAAAAGGTTTGGACAGGGAACTGGTGGAAAAAGACCTGGTGAAAGTAAGGGCAGAGCTAAGCTCGAAATGTCTTGCTCAGAAAAACTCCGCCAGGAGAAATTTCGACGAGTTCCATGGCCTAAACCGAAACGGAGGACTGGGCTCGCAGCCACAGCCAGCCCCCCTGGCTCGCTGTGACCCCGAGTGCGTCATACTCTGAGAAACGGCACCTGAAGTTGTTCCCCCCCCCCCCCCCCCCCCGGCCGCCCCCTCCTTCAAAACTAACTTCTAAACCGTAACCAGAGCCGCTATAAGTGATGACCTCCCTTTTTCTTTTTCTTACTGTAATCAATAAGTGTAAAAAATCTCAAATTCAGCATGTAGTTAAGTAAAACTGTAGTTAAGCATGAACAGGACAGCATGCTCCCCTATTCTTTCTCTTTTCTTTTCCTTTTCTTTCAATAATAATAAAAATAAAAATATACAGCATCTGTCCTAAAATTCCTGATGCATGCATCTCCCAACCTTGACAGGCGCCTGTCGGGCGGATGAAACGGCAAACAATAGGTGAGCCACCCACAAGTGGCTACCGGTGGCCTTCACGGACGTGTCGCTCCAGCAGAAGCCTTAACGGAGAACCCCTTTTTGTTCTCCGGCCTTTCAGCACTGGCTGGGGCAAGGATCTGCCGGGGCCTCACAGTGGAGGAAAACCGGTTGGAGGTTAAACTCCTCACACGTTTGGAAAGTCCATCCGTACGACAGGCATTCTGTATCCCCCCCCCCTTATTATTGCAGTAATAACTACTGATGGCAGAGGTAACGAAAAGAGGGCACTGCGAGGAGACACGCAAAAATACATCTCCGAAGCAAAAGAGCAGGCTTCCAAAGGGTAGCCCCACCCAAAAAGAGGGCGCCCACAGCCACACAAGCGGTCTACAAATGATCTCCGACCCACCTCCCCATCAGCGGGCAAAAGATAGGAAGCCCATAGTTATAAGCCATGCATGCATCAGAAATCCCCCATCCACAAGTCGACTCATAGAATAAAAAATGTAGTTAGTTGGGCGATGGTCAAACATGGAGAAGCTGGAAACGGCGTCAAAATGTCTGACTTGAGCACCCCGCAGAAACCAAACGGGAGAAAGAATGTTCTCTCCCGGCCTTGCAGCACTGGCTGAGGCAAGGATCTAGCGGGTAGGTAAGCTTCCTTTCTTACACTTCCCCCCAAACCTTCCCCTTCCTTTTGAATAACGAAAAAATTTCTAAATCCAAGAGAGCTGCTTAAAAACTGCGGGTTAAGGTTTTTAGTCGGTAAGAGTCCGACACTGTCTGGGCCTCCCTTCCCAGTCGTCCATGATGGATTTTCCTTAAATCGCAGTCTTTAAGCAAAATTTTAAATTCATAAATAAAAGCAAGGACTCTCGTCTTTGGCCCTTCAGGCGACTCCCCCCCCAAAAAAAAAAAAAAAAAAACCTAACCTAACCTAACCTAACCTAACCTAACCTAACCTAACCTAACCTAACCTAACCTTTTTTTTTTTTTTTTTTTTGTCGCAGGGGAAATGCGTTTATGCATTCACCCCCGGGCTGGGGACGCCCATTGGGGGGGGTGATATGTGGGACTCGCTCCTCCCGTAACTCCCTCTGCTAGTCAGAGGGAGGGGAGGAGAATACCCACTAAAACCCCTGCGGCGTTTCCGTCTATGCCGTTATAGGGGGATGCAATGGGGTCGCGAGCATGTCACCACGGCATCCCCCCGTAACCTAACCTAACCTAACCTAACCTAACCTAACCTAACCTAACCTAACCTAACCTAACCTAACCTAACCTAACCTAACCTAACCTAACCTAACCTAACCTAACCTAACCTAATCTAACCCACTTTTCTAGTAGCAGTTGGTGGTTCCTGTAAAGGTCGCAGTGCTAACCTAACCTAACCTAACCAACCTAACCTAACCTAACCTAACCCTAACCTATCTCTGGGAGCGGTTTCGTTTTTAGGGTCATCAAAAAAAAAATAACCCTAACCTACCTATTTCTGGCAGCAGTTTCGTTTTTAGGGTCATCAAAAAAAAAATAACCCTAACCTACCTATCTCTGGGAACAGTTTCGTTTTTGGGGACATCAAAAAAAAAATAACCCTAACCTACCTATTTCTGGAGGCAGACAATTTTACCCCAATGTACCAAATATTACTTACCTACCATACAAATCCTAAAACCAAAATTGCCCAAAATTACTTACATAAAAACAAATTTCTATGAAAAATTGTCAAGTGCGAGTCGGATTTCACTATTTCCATACAAAGTAGTCATCAGCGCCTGATGGAGTGAAAGGCAAAGTTTTTTCGTAAATTCGTAAGTTCAAAACTATATATCTCGGAAACGGTAACAGATGGAGCAAAATGGACTTCAGTTTTGGGCTGTCGCTAGTACAAAGTACTAGACGAGTAACACATTTCCGTATGTATAGACTTTTTTTTGGACCGATTTGGACATAGAAATATTTACAAAAAAAAATTGACCCGGCTCTAAAATCTTTATTTTTAGAGTGTAAGAGTTTTAAAAAAAACCATTTTTGTACAATTTTAATATCTTTTGTTCAATTATAAACTTAACCATCCAGCCTTGTAACATTAATTTAAAAAAAAACAAAAACCGAAAAAAACTGAAAAATTT
Source organism: Cydia splendana (assembly GCF_910591565.1). NCBI lineage: Eukaryota > Metazoa > Arthropoda > Insecta > Lepidoptera > Tortricidae > Cydia > Cydia splendana. Next base: position 53,143 of record NC_085986.1, read on the forward strand.
GTATGGGAGGTCCCAGAAGGGGGGCGATTTCCACCCCCAAGGGGGGGTTCAGATTTTAGATCTCCTTAAGAAACTCTTATATTCCGAATTTGAGCCAAATCTACCGAAGGACGTACCCTTAACCTATATCAGTTTTTTAGTTTAGCAGCAGTTGGCTTCTGTGAAGGTCGCAATACTAACCTAACCTAATCTAACCCACTTTTCTAGTAGCAGTTGGTGGTTCCTGTAAAGGTCGCAGTGCTAACCTAACCTAACCTAACCAACCTAACCTAACCTAACCTAACCCTAACCTATCTCTGGGAGCGGTTTCGTTTTTAGGGTCATCAAAAAAAAAATAACCCTAACCTACCTATTTCTGGCAGCAGTTTCGTTTTTAGATTCGTTACTGTACTTCGGGAAACCGAAAACGCGGATCCTGTACCATTTAAATTGGCCAGAAACCCGAAATCCGCCATTTTGTTTTTTCTGGTTTTAATTTTCAAAATTAGATATCTCAGAAACCACAAGGCATAGAGAACTCGGATTTTCACCTTTGGCAGCCATTTTTGAGTTAAAACCGATTACAACCGGTTTAAGGTGATTATCTCGCAAAAGTTTTTTAAGGGCTGAGACCACTTTAGAGTGAGAGAGGAGAAAAGGCGACAAGCAGGGAAGAAAGTCCGAACTTTCTCCGGCTATCGGTTCCCGAGATATCAGCCTTCAAACATTGAGTTTGACAGTTCGGCGGCCATCTTTGTTTTCTTCTAACAGTAATATCTCGGCAACCAATTGGGCTGGCGGAGCGCGGTTTTCTTCCTTGTGGACACATCAGACCCAACTACCACCCTTGACACTTTTCGGAGATTTTCAGGGAAAATTTAACCTGAAAATTCCTGAAAAAATTTCAGCCCTGAAAGTGGTGTCAGCCAATAGTGTAGGATAAGCTAGGATAGACATCGAAAATCCGGTGTTTCTGCGACCTCTAGAACCCGAGAAGCCAGCGGTCAAAGTCGGACTTTGACAGTTCTCGCCGCCATTTTGAAAATTTTAAAATCTCGCTATCTCCGGAACGGAGAGTCGTAGAAACTCGGGATTTTCACCAGGGAAATCAGCGGGCACGTCTTCGGGCGAGGAAAAGGGTTTCAGACAAATTCAGGCATTTTCAGGAAACTGAAAAACTGAAATTTTTTCTCGCCTGAAAGTGACTCCGTTGGATAGAGCTCGTCGAGCCCAGAAAAGCGAGCCCAAGCACGGGTCTGTAGGACCAGCGGATCCGGAGATACAGGCGGATACCGAATCCAGAAACTGGTTTCTGGACGGAAACCAGAAAATTTAGACCTTAGTAACTCCGGAACCAGTAGGAATAGCAGAGTCGTGTTTGGTATCGTTGGCAAGGGCTCGGGGAGGGCTATCAGTCGGTATTGACAAAACGACTCTACATAGAGCCTCTTTTCCGTTCCACGGTAAAAGCACACGGAAACCGACTTCCCAAATTTTGAAAGCGCAGACGGACTGCTCATCCTTAGAATTAAGTTACTACTGTCTCCCCTGTACAGAGGCATCTTTACGGACTCTACATAGAGCAAATAAAAACTAGTTGTATAAATTTACAGACTCTGTGACTATATTAGTATTATTAAAATCCGACAGCAGACCGACACTATAGTCACCAGACTGACTCTATATAGAGCAAAAATTTTATTGTATTATTTGTATGTTTCATTGTGTTTAAGTTAGAACCCATAATAGACTAGAGTCTGTAACTCATTGCAACCTCTAACTTCAAGTGAGAGTAGAGTTTGCGACTCTACATTGATAATAAAAATTCTGAGTTTTATTTGACTAAACCCCACCTTGATACTTAAACCCCCCCTTTACAGGGGTTCAGATTAACAACTACCTCCATGGCAATGTTTAGGACTCCAATGAAAGGCGCCGAATCGGAGATGTCCCCCACACAACCGGAAACACCGACGGCCGGTACGCCGACGGAACAGGTACCTCCTCCAAACGTAAGACGAAGTATCGGAGAGTGGGAACAGGGAAAAAGCCATATTCCCATACCCCCCAAAATCACTCCGACCGCAGTAACGAAGCAGGCAGGTCCTGCGGAACGGGTGAAGCTGGACAGCACCTTCCGGCTTTCACCAAGCCCATCGTCAGGAGGGGCCGCGGGTGCTGATGTAATATCAAAGCCAGCCTTCACGGCCCTCCCGGTGCCGGCCGTGGGAACCAACATGCCAAAACCACAGGGCTCCCAACTACAACCTCAATCCCAACCCCAACCCCAACCCCAACACCACTTCCAAACCCAACCCAAACCCCAAAACCCAGCCAAACCTGAACAGGCAGGACCCTTAAAACACGCGAACGTGAGCTGGACTATAGAAACGGGTGAAGCGGAGCAGGCAGGCCAGGCAAAGCAGAGGGAAGCCTTGTTACAAAGCAAGGGCGCCACTAAGAAAAAGGCAAACCCTGCGGAACAAAAGCCTTCGAGCCCAGCGCCGGAGAAATACAAGGACAGGATAAGTGAGGCGAGGGCATGCCTGAACAGAGCAAAACAACATATGAACAGCTCAAGAAACACCTCGAACATCATAAAGACGGGAGTATTGTCAGCACTGGATCGACTCTACCAGCTGGTAAAAGAAGCGGTAGCAGAAAGCAAGGAAGGGGAAACACAAATGGAAAATAAAGGGGCCTCGAATCTGGCCATAGAGAAAACTACCCTCAACACAACGTTGGAGGTAAGCAAGGACACAAAACCGCCCAGAGCAGACACTGAGAACATCCTGTCCAAATTGGAAGAACAAACCAGGCTCATTGAAATAAACAATAAAAAGATGGACGAATTGAAGGCCTCAATGGAGACCCAGCGTGAGACCCTAGAGAGGATGGCGACGACCGCGACGTACGCTAGTATAACAGCAGGAACTCAGGGCGCGCTATCAACTGCGAGACCAGCCCTACAAAGAAATACACTACACTCGGTTGTCGTCACCTCAACGGATGAGACTGAAAGCGGAGAAGAGGTACTAGACAGGATAAGAAAGGCAGTAGATGCAAAAGACGGATGGGTCCAGGTCGAAAAGGTAAGGAAGGCAAAGGATAGGAAGATTATAATGGGATTACAAACTCAACAGGAAAGAGAAAAGGTAAAGGAAAGATTGAAGAAAGAGGGAGTCAACCTTGTAGTCGAGGACGTGAAAAATAAAGACCCGCTACTGCTTTTGAGGGGAGTCCTCTCAGTAAACACTGACGAGGACATCATTAAAGCAATGAAAAACCAAAACCGGGGCATTTTTCGCGACCTCGATGAAAAGGACAATAGGCTCGAAGTGAAGTTTAGAAGGAGGACGAGGAACCCCCACACCTGCAATGTGGTAATATGCGCCTCCCCCACAATATGGCAAAGAGCTACAGAGGCCGGGACCGTCCACGTGGACCTCCAACGTATCAGAGTCGAGGACCAGTCGCCGTTAATCCAGTGCACCCGTTGCCTGGGATACGGCCACGGGAGACGATACTGCACGGAGTCTGCTGACTTATGCAGCCACTGTGGCGGCCCTCATCTAAGAGCGGAATGCTCCGACTGGCTCACCAAACAAACACCAAAGTGCCGAAACTGCGTGAAAATCGGAGTAGAAGATACAGAACATAACGCCTTTAGCCATACCTGCCCTACAAGGAAAAAATGGGACGACTTAGCAAGGTCAAGCGTGGCGTATTGCTAAGGGCACCCAAGACAAACAAATCTTTCACCAGATCGCTCAAGCAAATCTCCAAAGGAAAAAGTTAGCAACGGAAGAACTCTACACAGAGGCGGAAAAACGGGGTATAACTGCGGCACTCCTACAGGAACCATATGTGGGCGGAGGAAAAAAGGTGAGAAGCTGCAGGGGCGTCCGGATCTTCCAGGCCGCAGACCCAGGTGAAGGGACTGTGAAGGCTGCTATAGCAGTCTTTAGCGAAGGCATTAAAGTTACCCAGTACCCAAAACTCACCACTAACAACATCGCAGTAGTGGGGATAGAGACCCAGGCCTGGAAGGTTGCACTCGTTTCACTGTACTTCGAACCAGATCAACCGCTAGAACCTTACCTGGAACACCTAGAAACCATACTGAAGGAATTGGGCTCCATAAAGTGGATAATAGGAGGAGATGCCAACGCAAAGAGCACCTGGTGGGGGAGTCCTACAATAGACAGCAGAGGAGAACTCCTAGCAGCGACACTAGACGAACTCGATTTTCATATTTTGAACAAAGGAGATATCCCGACCTTCGACACCTGCAGGGGGAATCGGCATTATACTAGTTATGTCGACATAACAGCGTGCTCAACAAATATCCTCGACCTGGTGGATGATTGGAGAGTGGACCAAGGACTGACGAGCTCTGATCACAATGGAATACTATTCAAAATTAAACTCTCAAAGCTCATTGGCATACAGGTACAAAGGACTACTAGAATGTATAATACAAAAAAAGCAGATTGGACACAGTTTAATGATAAACTGAACCAATTGTTAAAAGATAATAACATCCAAGTCCAAGAAATAGCAAAAGCAGTTAACGCGGCACAAATTGAACTGATTGTTAATAATTTCAACAAGGCTGTTCAAACAACGTGCAACCTAGTACTACCAAAAAAGAAAGCAAAAGAACAGTTCACCCTTCCATGGTGGTCAGAGAAACTTGCTAGCATGAAGAAGGAGGTCGCCACCAGGAAGAGAAGAATAAGGTGTGCAGCCCCCGTGCGGAGATCGAGGGTCGTGGAGGAATACCTGAAAGTCAAGGCAGAATATGAGGAAGAGGCAGTCAGAGCCCAAGTTGACTCTTGGAAAGAATTTTGTAGGAAACAGGACAAGGAGGGTCTATGGGAGGGTATTTACAGGGTGATAGGCAGAACAACACAAAGAGAAGAAGATTTGCCGCTCGCTAAAGAAGGAGACATATTGGACGCGAAGGGCTCAGTTCGACTGTTGGCAGACACTTTTTATCCAAGTGATTCGGCCACAGACGACAGTGAACATCATAGACTCATCAGAGAAAGAGCCGACCAAGTGAATGAAGAAGAGCAAAGTGACTTTTGTGAACCTCCATTCACAGCAATGGAACTTGAATGGGCCTATGAGTCCTTTAATCCAAAGAAAGCCCCAGGAGAGGACGGCTTTACAGCGGACATATGTACCCAAGCAATAAAATGCAACCCTGAGGTATTCCTATCCATACTCAACAAGTGTCTCGCCTGCGGCTACTTTCCGGGAGCTTGGAAAACGGCAACGGTGGTGATTCTAAGGAAACCAGGAAAGACTGATTATACAACACCCAAATCGTACAGACCGATAGGACTGCTTCCGATACTTGGCAAAGTTTATGAAAAAATGCTGGTAGCCCGCTTAAAACATCACCTAGTCCCAAGAACCAGCCCTCGGCAATATGGATTCATGCCGCAGAGGAGTACCGAGGACTCCCTCTATTCCATGTTACAACATATTAAAAATAAACTAGATGAGAAGAAAATAGTAACCATAGTATCGCTGGACATAGAGGGAGCCTTCGACTCAGCATGGTGGCCTGCCATAAGAGTCCGCCTGGCAGAAGAGGACTGCCCACCAGCTTTGAGGAAGGTGGTGGACAGTTACCTCCAGAACAGAAAAGTAAAAGTGAGATACGCTGGTGAAGAGTATGGTGTGAGCACGACCAAGGGATGTGTACAGGGCTCAATCGGTGGACCGATCCTGTGGAACCTCCTCTTGGATCCACTTCTCAAGACCTTGGAAACTAAAAAAGTCCACTGCCAGGCATTCGCGGATGACGTGGTTTTGCTGTTTGATGGAAAAACTGCCATGGACATTGAAAGAAGTGCCAATCCTGCTCTTGACTATGTTCAGAAATGGGGTATAGATAACAAATTGAAATTTGCCCCACATAAAACCAGTGCGATGGTTATAACGAGAAAATTAAAATACGATACCCCACGGCTGAATATGGGCGGGACCAGCATTGAAATGGCTAAAGAAATAAAAATGTTGGGAGTAACAATCGATGAAAAACTCACGTTTAACGCGCATGTTGCAAATGTCTGCAGAAAGGCGATCGGCATCCACAAACAGCTAGCACGAGCCGCCAAGACCAACTGGGGACTGCATCCTGAAGTCGTGCGCACAATATATGTAGCAACCGTGGAACCTATCATTCTGTACGCCGCCAGTGTGTGGGCACCAGCGGCCGCGAAACTCGGGGTAATTAAACAATTAGCTGCTGTACAAAGAGGAATTGCACAAAAAATGTGCAAGGCGTATCGTACCGTGTCACTCAATGCGGCCTTGGTACTGGCGGGGTTGCTTCCTCTCGATCTAAGAGTTAGGGAAGCTGCCTCATTATACGAAGCAAAGAAAGGAGTTCCCTTGCCGTTGCTGTGTGACCGTGATGTCGAAAAAATGACCCCAGCTGCTGAAACTCCCCACCCTGCTGAGCAGAGCAAACTTGAAATAGTAAGCCTGGCAAACCAGGAACAATACGATGCAAATAACAACTACGAAGTTCGTATATTCACTGACGGCAGCAAGCTCGGCGGAAAAGTAGGAGCAGCATTGTCCATCTGGAACAGTACGTCAGAAACCAAGACCCAAAAGCTTGCTCTACCAAGCTATAGCACGGTTTACCAGGCAGAGCTGCTAGCACTGTGTAAAGCAACTGGAGAAATAATAAGACACAAAGCAAAGTCGTTTGGAGTTTACAGCGACTCTATGGCGGCCCTCCAAACCGTTAAAAACAGCCAATGCCTACATCCACTGGCCGTGGAAGCGAGAGAGAACCTTAGGACTTCATACCTTCAAGGTAAAGCCGTCCACTTACACTGGATAAAGGCTCACGCAGGTCTGGAAGGGAACGAGAGAGCAGACCAATTAGCAAAAGAGGCCGCTGAAAACTCCAAACGAAAACCGGATTACGAACTATGCCCGGTGTCCTTCGTCAAGCGAAGTATTCGTCGGGATACGCTTGACGAATGGAATAAAAGATATGCGACTGGAGACACAGCGTCGGGCACCAAACTCTTCTTCCCGAATGCTATTACGGCGTACAGGACGGTCAGAAAGATGGAAGCAACTAATATAAAGACGCAACTAATGACAGGGCACGGTGGATTCTCAGAATACTTGAATCGCTTCAAGTGTAAGGAGAGTCCATCATGCATCTGTGATCCTGCAATGCAAGAGACGGTCTTACACATTCTATTAGAATGCCCTGTTCACGCCAAGGAAAGACTCGACCTGGAACAAAGTCTAAATATAAATTTGACAGCACAAAATATTAGTGACATAATGGAGAGTAGAAACAGAGACAGGTTTCTAGTATACTGTACCAAAATTGTAAGAGCTGTAATAAATAGAAATAAAACGAAATAAGTAAATTATGTTTAAACAATATAATGACTTATAATGTAATAAACATAAACAAAACAGATGTACAAATAAATATCAAAGATTTATACATGAATATGTCACAAAATTTAAACAATAGATAAATAAATAAAAATATGTAAATAGAAAACCATAGAAAATAAGAAAGAAAACTGTGTAACATATAAATCCACTGAACCTTTGTATTATTGAAACGAATAAAAACCTCGCCGTAAACCCAATAGAAATAAGAGTAGATAGAATAGCGTAGCTGGGAGCCCCACCCAGGAAAAGTCACGAAAGATGAAGGATGAATGAAAGATAGTATGCAGCATGAAAGTGCGAGAGGAATAATTGCGAGAACTGGAACGAACGAGACAGCTTAACATAGACTCCGATCATGTTGGAGGTAGAACAAGAAAAAAAAAAAAAAAAAAAAAAAAAAAAAAAAAAAAAAAAAAAAAAAAAAAAAAAAAAAAAAAAAAAACCTAACCTAACCTAACCTAACCTAACCTAACCTAACCTAACCTAACCTAACCTAACCTAACCTAACCTAACCTAACCTAACCTAACCTAACCTAACCTAACTCAAAACCTAACCTAACTCAAAACCTAGCCTAACTCAAAACCTAACCTAACTCAAAACCTTTTTTTTTTTTTTTTTTTGACGCAGGGGAAATGCATTTACTGGAGAGGCCCATTGTGGGGGTGGTATGTGGGACTCGCTCCTCCCGTAACTCCCTCTGCTAATCAGAGGGAGGGGAGGAGAATACCCACTAAAACCCCTGCGGCGTTACCCTCTCTGCCGTTATAGGGGAGCACCGTGAGGTCACTAATATTCTACCACGATGCTCCCCCGGCCGCCCCGGCTGTTCACCGGGGGCACCCTCAGATTGGAGGAGGAGGGATTGTGTAACGCTACAACCCCTCCTCGAGCGTGTAGAGCTTTATTTACGGGTCCCCAGCCCGCAGCTCTACTGGGGAATCAAGGCATTGATGAATTGCCGCCGCCTGACTCCCCTCCGTCTTTGTCGTAGCGGATGCGCATCGGCTCTGTCCTCGCGCGCCCGCTCCGCTTCTTCCTTCTTTCTCATTACTTTTTCGGAAAAGTTATGGAACGCCGCCCAGGATCTCTCGCTGACTAGGATTCTTGCTACTATATTGTGCAGCGAGAGATCATCCACGTTCAGGGCCATTTCCAGCTCCCATCTCTCAGGAGCCCAGGTTGGGCATTCCACCATCGTGTGATAAGCAGTGTCATCATCGTACCCGCAATGGTGACAAACCGGCGAAGGTTCCCTCCTTATTGTGTACAGGTAATGACCGAAGCAGCCGTGTCCAGTCATTACCTGCACTTGTCTATACGTAAGAGTACCACTTTTTCGGTCTAGCCAGCTGTCAAAAGATGTGAGGAGCGCCGCTATGGTATACGTACCATAGGGCTCGTCCTCCAGCTGGCTTTTCCAACGATCCCTCGCTCTCTTCTTTTCCGCATCAAGCCGAGTCTCCAACTCCCTGGGAGCCAGACGCTCATCGGCGATGCGTAACTCCGTCCGCTGGTTGTACCTCTCGGCCAGGAGTGGGGCGTCAAGCTCCCACGGTATGGTGCCGGCGAGGGCGCAAGCGGCTGCGTGCCCTATTGTCTTGTACCCTCTTATGATGCGTTGCGCAATCACTCTCTGCGGCCTTCGGAGGAGGGCCCTCGTTTTGCTGTTAAGCCTCCCGGCCCATATAGGTGCCCCGTATAGTGCCATGCTGCGAACGACGTTCGCATATAGGCGTCGGCATGGAGCTTGGGGGCCTCCTACATTGGGCAATAGACGGCTCAGCGCCGAGGCGGCACCAACGAGCCGAGGAACCAGGTTGGCAAAATGTTCCTCGAACTCCCACTTGCTATCCAAGACTAGGCCCAAGTATTTGATGTGGGCCCTCAGGGGGACCGCTTCACCCCCTACTGGGATCACATCGTTGGGCCGCAGTTTCCAGCCTCTTCTTTTGAAGACTACGGCGTCAGTTTTATTGAGGGACACAGCAAGCCCTAGGAGGTTGATGCGTCCCACCGTGAGTTCGGTTGCGACAGCGGCTCTCCTCAAGGTTTCCTGGAACTGCTTTCCCCTCACGGCCACCATTGTGTCATCGGCATAACAAATGGTGACCATGCGGGGAAGCTGCTCTCCTCGTATTGCCCAGTCGAATCCGATGTTCCAGAGCAGGGGCCCCAGAACCGACCCCTGTGGAACACCACATTCCATCCGTCTTTCAAAGCGTCCGCCTCCCGATTCATAGAGCACTACCCTATCAGTAAGGTAGTGCTCCATGATCGTCCTTAGATAGAGAGGGACGCCGTGGTACCGGAGCGCCTCTTTTATAACTCCGTAAGGGAGAGAGCCAAATGCATTGGCAATGTCTAGAGACACTGCTATGGCTCCCTCCTTTTTCTCTGCTGCCAGATCGCTGAATTTCTTCAACGTGCCTACTGCGTCTATTGTAGACCGCCCCTCGCGGAACCCAAATTGCCGTTCACTAATGTTTGGGCCCGTGTCCTCCAGATGCTTAGTGATACGCTTTGCTATGATGCGCTCCAACATCTTTCCAGTTTCATCTAGGAGGACGATGGGGCGGTATCCTGAAGGAGAGTCAGCTGGACGACCCTCCTTTCGCAGCAGGCACAGCCTACCCTCCTTCCAGCAACGAGGGAAAATTCCCTCTTTGAGGCAGTCATCGAATAGCCCGCGGAGTCGGACTCCAAGGTGTTTCAATGCCAGGGAGAGGACTCTCCCTGACACACCATCCGGCCCAGGAGCCTTTTTGCCGGCTCTCATTCTGAAGACTGCTCCCATGATTTCCACGTCCGAGATTAAAGGGACATCCGGAAGGCCCTCCGGTTGTTCCACTGGGAGAGCCATGACGGGAGGCGTAAAGTCCGGTGCCACCGGGAAGAGGCCCTCAACAACTCTTCTTAGTAGTTCCGGCTCTAAGGAATCCATGGGTGGAGCATGTTTCATTTTGTTCCTCACAATTTTATAGGGTCGCCCACATGGGTCCCTGTCTAAGGTTCTCAGGAATTCCTCTCGGGCCTCATCCTTCCGTTTGGCTATGGCAGTTCTCAATGCCCCTTTTGCAGCTACTAGGGCCTCCCGGAGTATCTCTTCCTCTGCCGCTGTGTGTTGTCGGCGCCTGCACCTTATGAATTTACGGCGTGCAGCATTGGCGGTTACTCGGAGGGCCGCAATTTCCTCCGACCACCAGTAGACCTGTTTTCTGCCAGTTGGTTTCTTTGCTCTCGACATGCCAGCATCGCACACCGTGGTGAGCGAGGTACGGAAGCGGGCTGCCCTTTCTTCAACCCCGAGGTCTACTGGCGGGGGAGCGCACCAAGCCTGTATCAATGCAGCCTCCTCAATCATTTCTTTATCTAGGCTAGCCAAGGACCACCTAAGGAAGCGGCCATTGGGACGACGCCTACCCGCTGTATGCGGTAGACCCTGTGATGGAGCCGCTGGAGATGGAGAAATCCTCACCCTGATGTAGACGTGATCGGAGAGGGTCTCAACATTCTCTAGTACACGCCAGTCCTCAATTCGATTGGCGATAACTGGGGTTGCAAGAGTGACGTCCACAATGGACCCTCCCTGCTGCCGCACACATGTGTAAGCGTGCCCTTGGTTTGAAACCACAAGCCCCATCGCTAGCACCCAATCCCTAAGGGTTTCGCCCCTCACGTCTGTAACAGGGGAACCCCAGGCTGCGCTTTTAGCATTGAGATCTCCCATTACGAGTACCGGGGTTGGCGCTAACCTCCTTATCAGCCCCCCCAGATCGTCTAAGTAACCCTCGAATTCCCATAGTGGCCTATTGGGGGAAAAATAAGTGCCGATTATTATAATCTTTCCCCATTTAGCTGCCGCAATTCCTGGACCTTTATGAACGGCGATCAGGGGAGGATAGTCCCCGCTAGTCGGTACCATTATGGCCACTTTCCGATCAGTTGCTCCTACCCAGTTGGGCTGAGGAGGAACACAATATGGTTCCGCTGCCACAGCCGCGCCTATGCCCCACTCTGCTATTACCTGCATAAGCAGGTCTTGGGCACGGGCGCAGTTGTTCAAGTTGGTCTGTAGGAGTTCGTAAGGGCGTGGCAACATTACACATCCATGTCTTGTCCCTCGTCAGCCCCATGGGCGGATCTCTGATCGGGCCCCTGGGGCCGGATGGGGTCTTGTCTACCCTTAGTCGGTGGGGGGCAGCACGCTTGGCCTCCCATGTAGTGTCCGGCTGGTTTTTTGGCCTGATGACACACCGCGCAGAATGGCGCCTCGGTACAGCCGGACGCCTTATGTCCCGGCTTGCTGCATCGGAAGCACGTGTTCCCTCTGTCTATTTGTGAGGGGCAAGTAGCGCGAGTGTGCCCCGTCCCCATGTACTTATAACAGCGGAACGGTGCTGGATCTAGAACCTGTACTCGTGCACTCGACCACCCCACAAGCAAACGCCCTCCCTCTACTATCTTGTTGGCAGCTGTCACCGGGCATTTAATGAGAGTCGATCCTGCCCCATTAAATCCGGTACGGATTGCACCGACCTTCACTTCGTCAAGTCTGCAACCACCCTTCGCTGTTATTGCCTCGGCTACTGCCTCCGTGGTTGCAGATTCCATGAGTCCTGATATCCTCAAGCCAGCCATTTTAGTTGGCCGGTACACCCTCGCGTCGTTGCCAATAAGACCCTCCAATTTCTCGCGCAGGATATCGGCTGCCCTGCCATTGTCGGTACCAGAAACCTCGATGATACGCGCCCCATCGGCCGTTTTCCTAACTTTGGCGTGGTCTATCCCCACTTCGGCTAGACCAAACGAGGTCGTCACCTTGGTTAGGATTCCCGCATATGTAGCCTCAGATTCTGGTTTGAGAGCCACTACTATGCCCGCCGTTGATGGAGCCACCAGTTTACGTGGCTTCGGCTTTGGTTTAACAGCCGGTTGGCCTGCTGCAGATGTTGGTTTTTTTGCTTTCCTCTTTGCCTTACGGCCTACTACTTCCGTCCACATCGGAGCTGCAGTCGTCGGTGGTGGGGGCGGCACCGTCTGAGGGACCCTCTTCGCTCGGGGAGCGGGGGTGGGTTTTGTCGACCTTTCCGCAGGAAGGGGAGGTGCCACCCGGGGTACCTGCTTGGTAGCCGCTTGTTTCTTCCGCGGCAATTTTGGCCCAGGTGCAGTTCTGGCAGGGGGCATTAGCGTTGACCCCGACGATGATGCAGATTTATCTGCCGTTTTCCTGGGCCTTGCGGCAGGAACAGGGGCAGGGGCAGGCAACGGGGTCCAGGGATCATCCGGCAAATCAACCACGGGGTTTGTTGGAGAAAACGTCGCATCGGCAGCCTCAGATGCCTTTCTTCGGTCCGCCGCCAGTGGCGGGCGGACGATCGGCGCCGGAGGGAGGCGGCTCTTTATGTCATCTAAGCGGGCATTAACCATATCCCCAATCGACTTGAATAGACTCGCCTCTAGCTCCTCCCTAAACCCAGACAAGGCATCCGACCCCAGAATTTGGTTAGGCCTTGCACTGTCTGTTGGAGTATCCTTCTTATTCCGTTCGGAGAAGGCCCTTCTAAGTGCTTTCATCTCAGTCGTCGCATGAGCTAGCTCTTCTTTCAGTCTTTTGTTATTCGCCCGAAGGACATGGACCTCTTCATTTTCCTCTTTTGAGTCCATGTTATCCATGGCCGTTACTATCTCGCGGCACGCCTTGTTAATGCGGCCGCGGATTGTTCCTTTTAAATTCATACATTTGCTGACTTCTGCCAACACCCTCTTGGCTGCCTTGCGGGCCACATCCGCCTCGTCTTCGTCAGCAGCCGGAGACTGAGGGCCTTCCGGTACCAGGCTGTACTCCATTTCCAGCTCCTCATCAGATATGACCTGTTCGGATGTTTGGTCCTTCATCCAGCAGGAGGCTGGCCCAAGAGATTGGGACGCATTTTCGGTATCTTTATCCGTATCTTTTTCACTAGTATCCACGTGGAGCCTTCTTTTCAACAAAGTTTTGGTCTTGGCGATTCCCACGTATGCCCCAAGGGGCTTGGACTTGGAAATACCCGTGCACGCTCCGCGAGTCTTACCCTTTCCATTTTTCCCGCCTCTACGTGCTGTATTGACTTTTGGCAAGGTCCCCAGCCACGTATCCTCATCCGATCCAGTATGGTACCGTTTTTGGGCCAGCTGTTTTTCCCCCGATTTCTCGCCAGCCTTATCTATAAAGATAACCTCTGGAAGGTCGTCGGAGTCCGTCGCATCAGACAGTCGGCGCATCCTCTCTGACCGTTCAGTCCTGATTTCCCTCTGACTGTCAGCCATATTTGATTTGGTCCCTGATCCCTCTCCTCTTTCGAATGAGCTCCGATCTTTGCTATTTGCATTTGAGTCCATCGCTCCGTCTGGACGTAGCGACACTCGGCAGCCCCGCAGCCGTAGCTGTGCTGGCGTCGTGTTAAGTTCTGAAACGACGCCGTCCCTCTCATTTTCGGCGCCAGAAGCACCCACCATATCTTCAAGATTTGTTTTTTTTATTTCGTTTATATTTAGATTATCCATTCAATTCCCACGAGTAGGGGAGACTAAATTTCCACAGGGGCAGAGATCCCCGTACCCAAGCTGTGGCCCTATATACTCTGTGAGGTCGGGCGGTGTCACAGGTTGGCCACTAATGGCTGATGCACACCCCAGCCGCTCTAAAGAGAGCACCCCCGCACGGTGAACCGCCATGCGAGGGATTGTGGTTTTTTATTGAGGTTATCTCCTCTTGACCCGGCCGACCAAGGCAAGGCCCTCGGTCCCATCAAAGGCTGCTAGACATGACAACAACACCTTATCATTTGGGATAACGAGTTTGGGACGGTGGCCGGAGCCTGTCCACCCGGTTTCTACACTGAAAGCGGGCAAACCCGTCCTGCTCTTGATAGTGTCTCTCACTCTTCGCCTGCCCGGTATGGGTAGCCCTGTCCGGTATAGCCTAGGAGATCACAGAGACACTCCAAGAACACCCTCCCCCCCCCGGGCTAAACCCCGGGTGTCGGGTTATTGGCAGCTCCGGTAAGCAATCCCATGCAGGAGATCACTTACCGTTGCCCCCAGGGCGCACCAGCCATAAACCATTCCCTTGACTGCGAATCCGCAAGGATTAACAGAAATTGGAATGGCCCAGACCCTCGTGGAGGTTACCCGACCTAGCGCCCCAACCTAACTCAAAACCTAACCTAACTCAAAACCTAACCTAACTCAAAACCTAACCTAACTCAAAACCTAACCTAACTCAAAACCTAACCTAACTCAAAACCTAACCTAACTCAAAACCTAACCTAACTCAAAACCTAACCTAACTCAAAACCTAACCAAACTCAAAACCTAACCTAACTCAAAACCTAACTCAAAACCTAACCTAACTCAAAACCTAACCTAACTCAAAACCTAACTCAAAACCTAACCTAACTCAAAACCTAACCTAACTCAAAACCTAACCTAACTCAAAACCTAACCTAACTCAAAACCTACCTAACCAATGTATAGTCCAAATCACCAGGTAGTTCATGGGAAAATCTTAACAGCGCGATCTGACTGCGGATCTCACCTCTTGTAAACGCCATCTATCACTTTATAGCGTACTTAGGTAATAATAATACAATATTTTATAATGTTTATGTCTTAAAGAACATGCATTTAAAAAAAAAACTTTCATTGAAGTGGGTTCAATAGTCGAATAAATGCAAAAAAAAAACACCTCTCCATAATGTCAAAAAATTTCACTACGAAAGATCGAACTTATAACGACTTTGTTGTCCAATCTTAAGTTTTCAAAAAGTTGCTTATAAAATGAGTGAATCAGAGTTTGAAATTGATTTAACACCGCCAGGCATTTGTGAGAAGGCTGCAATTGCAAATGAGAGTGCTTTGCCTGAAAAATCCAAAAATAAGTAAGTTTAGAATTCCTTACTTGTTGTTTTTCTTATTTTTTCGCAACTGTTTTAAAAAACGTCGTTCGATACACGTGCGGAAATGTCATCCTTCACTCGTCCCGATATCTCGGTACTCGTGAAGTAATGACATACTTTCCGCACTAGCATCGAAATGTACTATTATCTTTCACATAATATAACAACATGTTAAAGGCACTAAATAAGTAGGTAATAACAAATGTAGTACCTATTTCAAATTGATTAATATGCCGCCGTCTATCAACATTTAACACAAGAACTCGATAAAAACTCCAGCAAACTCGTACATCTAGCGCCCTCCATTGTTGTATAGAGAAAAAAAAAGGTATTATCGATCAGACACCTAGATGGCGTTAGTAACCAGTCAGTATTTGCGTAGAACTCGTTAGTTCTCAGTTAAATACTGTTCCAATATTCTATCTTTCACATATGAACAACATGTTAAAGGCACCTTCTGGAAGGAAGGTTCGCTAGATGGCGCTGCTTGAAGCAAGTTGCTTCGCAATTGCTCTGTACTTAGAACCAAAAATAAAATAATGTGTTTTGTAAAGTAGCTCAATTAGTTATTTAAGAGCCACTAGCACCATTTCACTAACCCGGGGTTAACCCGTTGAACCATTACCCTAGTGTAAAATTGTACTGGTAACCATGGCAACTCCAGGTTTAACCGGTTAATCCCAGGTTAGTGGGATGGTGCAAGTGGTGCTAAGTGTTCGTCGGACTACCATAACTAAAGAAAATAAAATGTACCAAAGGTTGAGTAATATATGCATCTTAGGCACGAAAAATACTAGGTACTTAATTAGAAAGTAGAGAAACTTTCTTGAACTACCTATTTTAGGAGTTAAAGTTGATTTAAACGTAGCAATTATTAGGGTTGACACAACTTGTCCCTATGCGTGCATGACCACAGATAAGATAATGGCTTGAGTTTTGACAACCCTAAATAGCCGAAAGGGATAGTGTCATACATTAGAAAGGGACAGCATGATTCGACCCTGAACCGCTGTCAAACTTCGGTTTTGTAGGAAGTTTATTTTCTGTACGGTAGTAGTATTATTTATTCTGTGCTATTATATGTACAGACTTAATAGGACTAATGTTTGCATAAATGTAATCTTGTGACTTTATCATAAAAAAAAAGTCCTATACATATATTTGCCGAGTAAACATTTACTCGATCAATTTACATAAATACCTAATGAGTAAAAATGCTAATATGTTAAGTAGAATTATTTTATTAGACAATAAGATACAAATAGCGTAATACACATAATTATGTGCATCGACATCTTGGGTATATTAAGGTATATATAGGTATAGCAGTCATGTAATACAAATGACTGCTCGCTCGTACTACTATACCCTAGTCTACAATTCCCACGCGTCGCGATACTGAAAAAGAAAAAAGAAGTAATTTTGTTTGATGTATAACTAAAACAACGAACGTTCTGTTGCGGCTGAAGCATAAGCGTAAGCGGGTACCTCTACCTGTACCTACTGAGTACTACTACCACTGTAGGTACCTACTGGCTTGCCCGTATGCTTCAGCCGCGTCAGTAGGTACCTACTGGCTTGCCCGTATGCTTCAGCCACGTCAGTAGGTACCTACTGGCTTGCCCGTATGCTTCAGCCGCGTCAGTAGGTACCTACTGGCTTGCCCGTATGCTTCAGCCACGTCAGTAGGTACCTACTGGCTTGCCCGTATGCTTCAGCCGCGTCAGTAGGTACCTACTGGCTTGCCCGTATGCTTCAGCCACGTCAGTAGGTACCTACTGGCTTGCCCGTATGCTTCAGCCGCGTCAGTAGGTACCTACTGGCTTGCCCGTATGCTTCAGCCGCGTCAGTAGGTACCTACTGGCAAGGAGCTCCGCGAAGTCTAAATCATCAAAATCATAACCACTTGGCCGCGTACTAGTAATTATGTTGAGGAGCATGTCTCAAACCTCCTCGAAGTAACTACCTAGTAGCGGCAACAATGATGAGACATTTAAGTTAATATTTCAGGTATTTCTACCGACTAGTGCTCGTGTTAAAAGTTGAATGTTCTATTCGTATTTTATATTTGGACGTGTTGAATGAAAGATACAGCTATTGGTTTCAACGTAATTAACAGATTTAACTATGTTTTTGACGTGAAACGTAAGGTGATCGTCTTTAAAAACCCGTAGAGGCGCTTGGATCAAAAACCAGATTACCGAAAAGTGTTATGCCGCGGTGGCTTATATCTCTGTCTATAATACCTAAATGTAGTTTTACTATCAATGTATAGAGGAAAGTAGTCATTACTCGGAACTGCATGTGCCGCTGACATAGATGGTGTTTATTCTGCGCTAGAAATTGACATAAAAGGACCCCTACTTGCAGTGTTTATTTAATCCATTAACCGGTTTCGATGAAATTAGTGTCATTTGATTTGATGATTTTAATTAAATAAAAAAATCAAATACGTGGTATTAGGTATAATAATTAAGCTGGAAGAGAAAAAAAAATTGTGATTTTTTGCAGTAATTTAAAGACTACTCTTCTAGGTACGCTACAGCCCAATATGAACCTACGTGCATTTCAATAAGGTTCACAAAGACACGCCGCACACGATATACAGTCATATAGGCGTGGCGTTCAAACGGTTATACCGGCGGCGGCGGGTTATACCTAGGTACCTACTGTAACTTGGCTTACCATCTTGGATTGAAAATCTAAGCACTTGTTCACTTCCTCAGCTTGTTGGCAGCCCCCACCCCCACCCCCACCCTCAGCACGAGCAACTTGCTTGGCCACCGGCACTGTAAGTGTAAATACACATGTACACATGATTCGTTAGACTACCAGAAGTTTATTTGGATATTTCCACGCAATATGTTTCAGAGGTTGACTGATGGTAGATAATGCCTCATGGCATTAAGTTCGCCTTTTGTAATATTAAGGTTGTTTTGTGCAATAAAGGTAAAATAATTATATTTACCACTCATGCATGTTTGAACGGTGTTGTTGACTGCACTTTCGTCGATTATATTCAAATATAAATTATATATGAACCATTTCCCGAAATAATATTTTGCCATTTCACTCTCCACGAACCCTCCGTTCTGATCTACCTGCAGAGCACAACAACTACCTATAATAAGCTGTAAGAAGCTAGAAGCGATATTATAATGTATGACTATTCGTATACCGCAGTCTATATAGTAACTAAGACATAATCCTCTTCAGTAGGCTCCACTCCAAGTCCAACAGGGGTTTTATTGAAGTGACACGTGCCGGGTGCATGCCACACGCACACCATCCCAACAATATACCTACAGGTTACAGGCTCCCCTGCTGCTACTTAGGTAGGTACCTACTAATAGCTTGATCCTCTGTTTCGGGCCATTTTCTCTAGTCTTCTGTGATGAACGTGTTGCTCAGTGATAAAGGTCTATTTAGATAAGCAAAAAAAGAGACAGTACCTACTATTCGGCTCTATGTACAAAGGGCGGCAAAATTGCACACTCACTTTAGGAATGGAATTTACCTATTAATAAAGTGGGCATGAGGCTATTCATAAATTACGTCATTTCAAATTAGGGGGGGTCTGGACGTCGGCTGATGGTAGCATGACGTAGGAGAAAACGGAGTCATTCGAAGCATGATTTTAGGGGGGGGGGGGTCAAAAATCGTCAAATTCGATGACGTAATTTATGGACAGCCCCCATGCACTTTAGCAGATGGATGTTCAGCGAGCCGCAAAATTACATGGATAGGAACATTGTAAATGAAATTCAAACATAAAGTATTAGCCATGCACTTTTGCAGCTGGGTGTAGGACTGTAGGTATACATCCTTATAAGTACAGTAGGTATAAGAGTAGGTACCATCAATACTTACAACCCCATATTTCCGCATTTCACACTGAGCGACCTCGCAGCCGGTGTGCGCGCGGTTGCAATCGTCCAATATCGTGTCCATTATTTCATGTGCCTTCCGTTCTATCTAGAAATAACCGGGAAATAATTACTTAGTAAGAGGGCATTAGGTACATGGCCAAAAATGTAAACGAGAGTAAGGAGAGACGGTAATAAGGTCGACCTTCACCGATCTGCCGACAACTACGAGATGAAACTTATAATCTTTCGAAAATAATCGATTCTAAAGAAAAATAAAACCGGTCAAGTGCGAGTCGAACTCGCGTCCCGAGGGTTCCGTACTGCACTCATTTTCGAACGAGCGAGCAAAGCGAAGTTCTTACATTCAACATACTTACAACACACGGCTGGCTAGGGGCACGGCCAGTACGTCTACCATCAGTTTTTACATTGACATAACGCTCACGTCTACGTAATTTACTTTCTGTACATCTCGCTTGCACTAATATGCGAGTACGAGCGAGATGCATAGAAAGTAAGTTACGTAAACGTGAGAGTATATGTCAATGTCAAAACTGATGGTAGACGTACAGGCATTTCCATTTTTTTTAACTGAGCTGTCAGAGGATAGTTAGTTGAAAAAAAAAAATGAAAAAATATTTATTTCAGATAAGTAGGTACAATAAACTTAAGTAAACTATATTTACAAACTTATTCACTAATTTATTATGTAAGGAACTTATCTTAACGTGCGATGCGATTTCGGTATCGGTGGTCTCCGCACTAGGCAAGCCTGTATCGCGGAGGCCAATACTTGGTGTGGTACAGATAAAGGTAAGGTCGGTCGACACAACAGTCAATTGAAAAAAACGAGTA
The DNA here is from genome assembly GCF_910591565.1 of Cydia splendana. Taxonomy (NCBI): domain Eukaryota; kingdom Metazoa; phylum Arthropoda; class Insecta; order Lepidoptera; family Tortricidae; genus Cydia; species Cydia splendana. The sequence goes on from NC_085986.1 coordinate 73,236, forward strand.
TTTGGAAAATATGTAGAATAAAAACAAAATTATAATACAGAGAGAAATAATTAAATGTGAGCTGCGAAATAACAATACTGCAATATACCTACTACAGAAAAAAATTAAGTATGTAGATAATTAATAACGTAACAAGGTTAGTGAACGCGTGTTTACTCCAATATAGTGAGTTTACTTTAGTAACTCCTCCGTTTCATCGTACGACAGGCCGGTCAGCCAGTTTTTCAAAAGCCGTTTCACCTCATAAACTGAGCTGTCCTTAATTTGACACTTTTTCACAACTCTGTTGTAGATAAAACTTGAGATATATGGGTCAAAACGACTAGCAAAAACACTCTGAACTTCTGGCGTTTGTGTGCGATACACTCTTTTTTGTAGCATAAGTGCATGGTCATTAGAAGTCAATACAGATTTGTGTTTACGTAGTAATATATTAAAAATAAAAAGTTGACGCACTGTGAGTACTTCAACTTCGTTGTATAAACATGCTGTTGGGTATCTGAATGGTTTCTTCAACATTGTTTTGAGCACTGCGCGTTGTGCTCTTTCGACCTCGATAAGCACAGTCTTTGCAGCACTACCCCAGCATGTGTTGCAGTATGTTAAGAGGGACTGACATAGCGCGTAATAAACAGTTTTAAGTGTGAGTATATTAGCTGCATTTCTGAGGAGTCGCATAATGTAACAGATTTTCCTTACTCGCCCAGATAAAGCGGAGATGTGATTTTTAAAGTTAAGGTTATTGTCGATAAGCACTCCTAAGTATTTCAAGCAGGCTGTTCTAGATATGGTAGCACAGGAGCAATTAACACGATGATTTCTGCAGGTGTGGACTTTTATGTCTTGTTCGGTGGGTGGTGAGGAAGAAAGGGTTTTGTAGAAGCAAAGGTATTTCGTTTTGTCAGTGTTGAGCGTTAGGAGGTTTTTTTGCATCCAGTCGGCGACCTGCGCCATTCCCAATTCCGCGTTCGCGAAGGCATCTGTCCAGGTAGGTCCACGGAAAATAATTGCAGTGTCGTCAGCGTAACACAAAACTTCCGCGTTTGTCAGGGGAAGCTTATGCAGATCATTCATATACAGTATAACTTTAGTAAATTACGCAATAACTTTAGTAAATTTGTTCTAATTAAACCAAAATTTTGCTCAAGTATTATGTTAAGCATAGTGCCTATATTCTTTTTGCGTTGGTTGAGCGTCTCTGTTATTTCAAGATAACAGATATACGTCTGACACGGCAGTTCGGTCTTCTCATTTAGCTACTTAAACCAATTATTTGTTCTATGTTTGAGCACTAACCTCCTACAGCTCATCCTTCGACCTTGCGTGGAGGTGCACCGCTCTCGGATGCTTCAGGCCTTTTGGCCCCACGCAGAGCTTGGCCTTCGACCTTCGTACTAGCTATCCACACCACGTTTCACGTAAACAATTGCGGTCGTGGCCCTGATACAGCCTACCCGCTATTTTTAATCTTAAGTCCGACTCACCTATTGAGTCTCAGATGAGTTTCAGACGCTTGAAGTAGGTAGGTACTAATTTTGTTCTGTGTTTGAGCTCTAACCTTCTGCAACTCGGCCTTCGGCCGCGCGTATCAAAAAGCCTCCGCGGGACACTTCGGGCCTTCGGCCTTAGGTACGCGTAGCTCGGCCTTCGGCCTTCGCAATAGCTGTCCACACCACGTTTCACGTAAACCATTACGGCTGTCCGTAAAACAGCCCAACCGCGTTTTTTTATTAAGTCCGACTCACGCGTGACTGTAGATTTCTAATAGGTTTTCCTGTCATCTAGAGGTGAAGAACTATTACTATTTTGTGTATTTTTTTCAAAATTTTGGAGCCAGTAGTATCGGAGTTAAGGGGAGGGGGGGTGATGGTCATTTTTTGCCTATTTTCTTAAATAACTTCTAAACTTTTTAGTATAAAATTATAAAAATAATATATTTGAGGTCCTCAAAATAAGCCCTTTCATTTAATATGTCACACGATATGGTTTGCAAAACTTTGGTTTTTAATTTGACATTTCCCCCCCAAAAGTGCAAAATTCTTTTATTTTCATTAAGTACATGCCCGTCTTAGGGTCACAGACTTATTTTTTTTATTTATTTATTACTATTATTAATACAAGAAATAACCTTACGATCTAATTCAGTTCCCTGCAAAACTGTTTACACAGTTTGTCTGCAGGTGCGAGTCTCTTATATAATTACTTACATACGTAATCAATGTAAAATATTATAAAAACTAACCTCATACACTTAACTAATATAATCAGATATACCTTACTTTACTTGGGTGACATTTGCAGGCACAGGCATACAATTGTCACCCAAGCATTTTTAATAGGTGCTGCTTGATTGCTGTTTTAAATTTAGTTTTATTGGGCTCGAGCCTGATATTTTCTGGAAGACTGTTTAAAAAATATGGCAACCTTTTTTTTAGAGTTCGGTCTCCGTAATAATTGGTGACGCGGGGTATTTCATATTTTCGCACAGCCGCTGATCTTGTATTATGTTTATGTTCTACTCGTGTCGAGATATGCTCCTTATTGCTGTGGTTGTTAATTGCTAAGAGGTATTTGTGTTTTAAGCTGACCGGGAGTATTTTACAAATTTTAAATAGTTTATTATAATTACCTTTACAACTGTTTCTAGTTTTTTTATTGACGAGTAACTTTAAGAATCTAATTTGTAGCGCTTCTACTTTATCTATATACGATTTAAAAGTGAGACCATAGCAATCAAGGGCATAGCTTAACACGGAATCAACTATTGCAAAGTATAAGCACTTTAATACATTAATTGGTACTTTAAAGCTAAGGTGGTAAAATTTACCTAATAAAATTCTAAGTTTGCTACAGATATAATTTATATGTTGTTGTCAAGAAAATGCGGAATCTACTTTAACACCTAAATATGTAACACAATCAACTTTTTCTATTGGTCTACAATGGCAATCGTGTAAGTTATTATGAAGGCAAGTAAAGCTATGGGTATACATAGGGAGTGGCATTTCTGTTGGGCTTAGATATGGCGATTGTATAATTAGGAGCTTAGTTTTATCTGAATTCAATATAATGCCATTGTCATGTGACCACTTTACTACTGAGTCTATGTCTTCTTGGACTAGACGACAAGTTTCTATCATATTGGTTCCTGCGCGTAGGGTGCATAGGTCGTCAGCAAACATGTGTGCGGAACAGTTTCGCAGAACTCCACATAAGCTATTTACATGCATTAAGTAACACACGGGGCCACATACGGAACCCTGTGGTACTCCACAATGTACCAGTGTCTCATCACTTAGGTCGTCACCAATCTTTACTCGGTATGAACGTGATGTGAGATAGTCGCGAAACCATTTGTTTAGCGGCTGCCCCACACCACATTCGGCCATTCCATTTAAAAGGGTGTTTGTATCTAAGGTGTCGAATGCTTTCTTAAAGTCATAGAATATTGCTACAACAAATTTTTTATCGTCTAAATAAGTATTAATTTCATCAGTGAATTTGGACAAAAGAGTGGCAGTACTTCTATTTTTCTGAAAACCATGTTGACAATCATTTAATATACTGTTTTTTTGAAGGAAGGAGCTTGTTTGATTGATTATACATTTTTCAACTATTTTATCTATACTGGAGAGAATGGATATCGGTCGATAATTTGAGTATACTTTACGGTCACCCTTTTTATGGATTGGACGAACTAGAGATTCTTTTAACTTATTAGGGTATTTATGTTGAGCAACTGATACATTAATTGACCGAAGCGAAGCGAAGGTCTACGTTTTGACTCGTTAATTTGGCTATGACTGGACTTACTTTATCTACGATTAGCTTCAGGTCAGACATGCGTACAAGATCGCTTCCCGGCGCTTTATTTTTATTGCATATGTGTACTAAATTTCAACTTAATTGGTCCAGTAGTTTTGGAGCAAATACGCTGTGACAGACGGACAGACGGACGGACAGACAGACACACGAGTGATCCTATAAGGGTTCCGTTTTTTCCGTTTGAGGTAATACGGAACCCTAAAAACAGTACATGTTAATAAACATAAATGATGTTGCTACGACGCTTAGAGAGGGCTCAAATATTTACAATCAATTGAATTGGTAAGTAGTTGTATTTTATAAAATTGTTGATGTATTGTTATTGTAATGGACGGAGAAGATAACGAACGAAGAGGTATTACGAAGAGTGAAAGAGAAGAGGATGATATTGAACACCATCAACAACAGACGAGGAAAAATGATTGGACATTGGTTACGGCACGATAACTTCTTTAAAACCATCATAGAAGGCAAGATAGAAGGAAAGAGAGGCAGGGGCAGACCAAGACGTAGCTATATAGACCAAATAAAAGAAAAAGCTGGTGTCGTGTCGTATCAAGAGGTAAAAGCTATGGCTTATGAGAGAGAGAAATGGAAAATACTCCACCGACACCTCTTAAATTGAAGAAGAGAGAGATTGTTATTATTTTTGCTTGTATGTTGACGTGTAAAAATGCCCTTGTGGCCTATTTGCTGAATAAATGTTGATGTTTGATCAATCAATCAATCATTTATTTATTTTAAATACAAAAATGTTAGTATTTTAAATCAGTTTTTAAAATATATCTCTGCACCTCCGCCATGCATTCTTAATTCGTCTATTTTTTTCAACTATACACGATGAAATTTAATCGGTTACCATGATTTGAAAAATATTAATATAATGTGAACTTCAAGAGTATTAAATTTTGTCCCCTAGATAACTAATCGTAACCATGGCAACGCATGACACTAAGAAGTTGATTTACCCAAAGAAATTAAAAAGTGGCAACATTGTAGTGTCGTCCCTTTCAAATTAATTTAAATAAGAGAACGGGACGTCACTATTACAGTGTTGCCACTTTTTAATTTCTACTCTTTTTGCCAGGCTGTACAGGGCGACCGCGGAGCGCCTGACAGGCGCTGTAAAAGGTATATAAGATCGTGTACGTTGGGGCGTCTTACAGACAGGCCGCCTGTGGCGGCTTCAAGGCGCCTTATACGCTGTACTTAAAACATCCAGAGCTCACCAAGAGCGCTCTTTCATACAGGGCGCCGGAGACTGTAAGCTTTGAACGCTAAAGCATTCACGGCGTCTGCGGCGCCCTCAACACTGTAATGTCGGTCAAAGCTCTGACATACAGGGCGTCTGCGGGACCTTACACACAGGGCGCCTGTTTACACTGTGAGGTCGCGCGAAGCGCACTCTTTCATAGAGGGCGCCTGTATAAGCGGCCCTAAGCGGCGTTTGCAATAACTTTCCACGCAACGTTTCACGTAAACCACTGCATCAGATCTGTGTCCCTGATACACAGCCTATGACGAGTGTGGGGGCCCTTTACGAGCGTCATGGCAATGTTTCCCCTCATATTTGAAAAAAAAATACAGTAGTAGTAGTAACCTCTTAATATATACGATCACGTTTATAAGGATTTCTCAGTTTCTCACATAATTAACGCGTCACTTTACAGAAGTGCCTTGCTTTTTATACATTTGTTTCTACTTGAAACGAGTTTTTGACGTGATCCTTTCAAACGCGTCAACTGACGCGCGCGCGCAGCTAGGTAGCTACAGCTCCACCTTCGTACATTTTAATAAAGTTCACAATGACGCGGTAGGCGTGGCGTTGAAAGGGTTAAGCGGGTTCTACTGTAACTTATGTAGCATACCTGATATGTTTCATCAATATAGCACTTATCCACGAGTCCAACTCGATAGCAGCCCTCGGCGGTATCATTTTGCACTGTAAATAAGCACAATATTATCTTCGGTGGTTACCGAGATAGGTACTCACGAAATAAAACTCTGTAAAAGTAGTAATTCGCGTAGTTATAATGAATCGTCGTCAACGAGAGACTGAGGAATAATAAAAATTAGAATGTGCAAAAGTACCCACGTACATAAATAATGATCAAAACCTATATCTCTTCAATGGGCGCTCAACCCGTGAGTGGTCGGATCGAAAAAAGTAAACTTGTGGCCCGCCACTCACGGGTAGAGGCGAAAACCAGTAAATTGTCGGCCACCAGTGAGTGAGTGGTTAGTAGGGTGTTGCCGTATTTAGAGATGAAATGAACACGTTTAAGTATAGTTACGCTCTTTTAGCACCCGAAATTAGGTAGCGAGTTAGACAAGGATAGCATACCGTAAGGCTAGATTCACACAGATTTCCGGCGGGATTTTATCGAATAGTGACGTCTTGTCCGCATAGACGCCAAGACGCCGTGTGAACGATTTTGAAAGTTCATTGACACGGCTAGACGACTTGTCCGCATAGACGCCAATACGCCGTGTGAACGATTTTGAAAGTTCATTGACACGGCTAGACGACTTGTCCGCATAGACGCCAAGACGCCGTGTGAACGATTTTGAAAGTTCATTGACACGGCTAGACGACTTGTCCGCATAGACGCCAAGACGCCGTGTGAACGTTTTTAGGGTTCCGTACCCAAAGGGTAAACCGGGACTCTATTACTAAGACTCCGCTGTCCGTCCGTCCGTCCGTCTGTTATTTATTTACGTACGCCCAATTGCTGGATCCATTGGGTGACATTGTTGTCTAGGGTGAAGAAGTTCCCGGGATTGCCCTGGTATTTGGTGAGTGGGCATTCGCGGATAATGTGGTCCATGCTCTGCACCGCAGCCCCGCATTCGCATGCTGGCGACTCTCTCCAGCCACATCTGTGCAGAAACTCACGATTTCTACCCCAACCCGTTCGTAGGCGATTTAACTGGCACCAATTTCGTCTGGGTTGTGAGAAGCCTGCTGGTTTTTCTATAGGGTTGATGTTTGTCCTTACATTGGCGGGCAAGTTCTCGTTCCATTCATGGGCCCATCTCTCATTAACGTCGAAGGAGGTGTTTAAGAGTATCGAGGCAGTCTTATGTGGCGGTTGACGTGAAATCAGCCGGTTGGGTGGAGGGTTCTTGAGGTCGTCGTAGGCGGGTAGATTTGGGTTGGCCAGAATCTTCTGAGCCTCTCGGACTAAAGCATGTTGCCTTCTTAAGTGCGGAGGAGCTATGTGGCTCAGCACAGGTAGCCACTCTACGGGGGTGCTCTTGATGGTTCCTGTTATGCATCTCATAGCTTGTCTCAGTTGCACATCCACCCGATGCACATGCGCACTGTTGAGCCACACCGGCGCGCAGTACTCTGCTGTTGAGTACACCAAGCTGAGGCAGGTGGTTCGAAGGACATCAGCATTTGCTCCCCAAGTAGTACCCGATAGCTTGTGCAGGATATTATTTCGGGTTTGGAGTTTCTTACCCAGCTGGTGGCGCGTACGTACGCTGGTGGCTGCGGTCGAGGGTCACGCCCAGATACTTAGGCGTTGGATTGTACTGTATAGTTTTTCCTGAGAATGTTATATGAGGTTGGTACTTGGCTGCTCTATTGCAGAGATGAAATGTTGTTACTTCTGTTTTACTTGCGTTAGGTACCAGGCGCCATTTTCTAAAGTATTGTTCAAGCGTGCCCAAGTCTCTGTTTAATATCTCTTCCGATGGTTCAAAGTGGGTACTTTGGCTGGTGATTGCAATGTCATCTGCATATACAGCCGATGCAACGGAGCCACGCCGTTTTGTCGACTAAATAGTGTTTAGTTTTGAGTTTATAAAATACATATGTACCTATGTTAGTCTGTAAGGTATTTGTAATATGGGCCTTGTTGCCTGAATTAAATTTCTAAATAAATAAATATATAAACTTTCGACTGGTGGTTGCTGGGATGTCATGTGTATACTTGTATACACATGACATTAAAGAGGAGCGGGGCTAGGACAGAGCCTTGCGGGAGTCCGTTGTTGAGTGTTCGTACACGACTCTGCTTATTATCAAGGCGAACGGTGAATTCACGGTTACTCAGCATATTGTTGATAAGCCCCACCAATCTTTTACAGGGCACCGTCCTCATAAGTTTGTACATCAGGCCTTTTTTCCACACAGTATCGTACGCGGCTGACAGGTCAATAAAAACTGCGACGGTCTTTAGTTTATTTTGGAAACCCGCCTCTATGTGAGTTGTTAGCGAAAGTACTTGGTCTGCACAGTTTCGTCCGCTGCGGAATCCTGCTTGTTCTACTGGAGTGATATTGTCTATAAGCGGTCTTATACGAGTAAATCAGCCTTTCAAGGACTTTATACACGCAGCTCAAAAGTGCTATAGGGCGATAGCTTTTTGGGTCTTGTCCGTCTGTCACCAGGCTGTATCTCACAAACAGTGATAGCTAGACAGTTGAAATTTTCACAGATGATGTATTTCTTAAAAACAGAATAAAATAAAGATTTAAGAGGGGCTCCCATACAACAAACGTGATTTTTGACCGAAGATAAGGAACGTCGGGCGGGGTCAGTACTTGGACGGGTGATCGTTTTTTTTTTTGCCGTTTTTTGCATTATGGTACAGAATCCTTCGTGCGCGAGTCCGACTCGCACCTGCCCGGTTTTTTTTGAAACTTCATTGACACGGCTAGACGAGTTGTCCGCATAGAATAGACTTAGACGCTTACAGTCAGTTTGCTTAAAACTATACGACACTTTTATTAGTATAAAACATAAACGTCACTGAAAAGGTCTCCCCTCAGCGTAATGTCAAGTACCTGTCAGGTCTTGACGCTGCGCGCTGGTCTTCCGTGGAGACCTGTCCAAGCGATCGCGTCAGCACGTAAACTTAACTAGCATATCAGAACAAAAATCACAAATAAATATTACCTATTTCAATTTGACCTATTAAGTAAATATAACAAGCGATTTACATTCTCGCGCGAGCCACGAGATGAGCCGCGAGCCGCGTCACGACACGAGGCGCGAGTGTAAGCGGTGGGCTCGTGGTTCGTTTCGTGGCTCGTAAGCTCGTCGAGCTAATATAATTTAATCACTAACGGCACGGCATAAGGTTTATAACCGAATGACAAGCCGAACGCGAGTGTGTCGAGGCGAGCCACGAGATGCGCCGCGAGCCGAGCCGCGAGCCGCGAGTCTAAACCGGCTATAATAATGTATGGCTTATTTAATAACATACTTATTTGTAAGACTTACATTTTCGCATGTATTCCGTTAAACCATTGACTGAAAATAATAAACTAATGTCAGACAAAACTTAAAGATGAGAGATTGGCGCACTTACAAGTGATCTACTCTTTGAGCAGAGTTCTGTATATTCAAAATATACTTTTTGTATTTTACTTTGAAAGACAGAATAGAATGCGAGTTTTTTATGGGCGGCGGTATACGTTGTTTCAGCATTTCGTGGCAGAATATCTAAATCTACCACGAAATGCAGTAGTATTGTGCAGTGGGCAGATAGAGCCAGTCCATGAAAAGTCTGCAGCGGATTTGATATCCCACGCAGTGCACGTGTTATTTTAAACGTCAAACTTCTATGAAATTATGACTTATAAATGACACTTGCACTGCGTGGGCTATCAAATCCGCTGCAGACTTTTCTTGGTCCGACTCTATAATGAGTAGCTTCTCTAACATATCGCTGAGAAAATTACAATTTTTTAGATAAATATTGGGTTGTCATTGTCAATGACATTGACATTTCGGCTTCACGTTTGTAAAATGACGACGCCGTTTGTAAAATGCCGAAGGCAAATTGTAAACGGTCCGGCATTATGTAAAATACCTTATGACATTAACAGCGCCCTTTGTCATTTGCCGCGGCATTTTGGTCGAATTAGTTCTTTGATTTACCACGCGTGGCGCTGCACATCAAAACTATGAAAAACGCTGGGGTGTCCATCAAATCTACAGTTCTTGGATGGTCCCACCGCACTGTTTCTTTTCAAAAAACATTCCTCCACAACTTAAATAGACGGAGCTCTGCTTCGCTGGGTTTCTATTTCTGGGCGGTTTGCCCTTCGGACATCTGAAGATACCTTTTGCCTACGAATCTGGTCCCGCCGGCGCGCGGGGAACGGCGCGGGCGAGGCGGTTCCAAAGCCAGCCAGTTGGTACCATCCACGTGCTATGCTAAGGGCGTTTCTCAGGAGGGCCATTTTTACGTGTCCGGGGCAATAAATGATTGAATTTACTGTTCAATAAATCTGAATGTGCTTGCTCGACTCATCGAATAAAACCAAATTTACGATGTGTCCCGGGCTAGTGACTGATTTCGGTGTAATTTCCAAAACATGTCGGAACTTTTACAAAGTTGTAGACCAGGAACTCAGTGTCCCAAATATTGTATGCTTTAGTTGTGCCTTAACCGTTGAATAAAATAGAGGTACATGCAGTCACAGTATAATAAAGTGTTTTTTTAAAGGTTTCTCCGTCCTTCGGTGGGTTTGGTTCTAAGTTTTGACGTGAAATGTTAGGTGAACGTCTTTAAAAACCCGTAGTAGAGGTGCCGGACCAAAAACCAAGTGTACTTAACGAAAAGTGTTATGGCGCGGAGGCTTATATCTCCATAACTATAATACCTATATCTATAATTTTGACATCAGTGTATAGAGAAAAGTAGCCATTACTCGGAATTACATGTGCCGCTGACATAAATGGCGCCGATTCTACGCTAGAAACGGCGCATTCGGAGCTAAAATGACACCTATTTTCAGTGTTCATTTAGTAATGACTCATCAGCCCATTAACCGATTTCGGTAAAATTGGTGTCATTTGATAGATCTTATTTTACTTTAATGAAATATGAGTAAAATAAAGCACGCGGAATTATAATAAGCTTCTAAAAAATAAAAATGTGACAGTTTTTACAGAATTTTTATCACTGCTCTTGTTTGAGGCCACCGTGTGCGAATAAAAGGGCACATAACTGACGCAAAATACCTGAAGTAATAAGATAAAGCAAAAACGGTTTTTTACATACCACTTTTACCCTAGTAAAATATGCTGATCTCCTCAAATAATGCATTAGAATCTATGGCGGCGCGGCGGCGCGAGTTAGTTTGATAGAACACATAGAACGTATGACGGCTGCTTTACAATCTCGAGTTCCTATTGCTAATTACTATCTTAGTTGGGTACTTTCTGATGTACCTATGGGAAAAACATATTTTAGAAAAGGTCACTTCTGTGGACAATACTATAAAAGGTCACGACTCTGGTACATATATATCCCGTTTTTCTCATTTGAGTCTCAATAACTGAAAAAAAATATTCCGCATGTAAAGGTGCTGCGTAAAAAATTGCTTTTAAATTCCCTTATATTTGCGATGGCTACAGGAAAGACACGAACGAGTTTGCTATAAAACGTGTATTACCCGTATAAAATATCTATTCTCGTAATTTTGGGGTGTTAATTACAAAAAAATAGTACCTAATCATTACATTCATTACTCCAAAATGAAATGATCATATAATTAAATAGGTGTGACGCTGTAATTAATTGTTTTAAAATTACCCATCAAATGCTGTATTCAAGTTCATTTAGATACAGTGAATCATTATGACCCCAAATAATCTTTACAGATAAAATTTAAGATATTACTCAAAATAATTATAATACACCAAGCATTCGCGAGATGCGCGACACTTCGGTATGGAAACACAACGCAATAGTACAAGAATCTCACTAAATGCGAAGGCCGAAGGCTGAGCTCTGCGTAGGACCGATTCGAAGGTCCGAAGCGTCCGACAGACGCGCGCCTCCCGTAACTTTTCCAAGTATTTTAAAGTACAAGTGTCTAAATCGCATGATCCAAAGGCTGAAGTCGCGTAGGGCCGAAGGCCCGAAGCATCCAGGAGGTCAGTTCCAAACACAGGTCAATAGTACAAGTGTCTAAATGCGAAGGCCGAAGGCCGAGCTCCACGTAGGGCCGAAGGCCCGAAGCGTCCAGGATGTCAGTGGTTAAACACAGAACTGACAGCCTGGACGCTTCGGGCCTACGGCCCTACGCGGAGCTCGGCCTTCGGCCCTCGCACTTAGACACTTATACTATTGTTCTGTGTTTAAGCACTAACATCCTGGACGCCACGGGCCTTCGGCCCTATGCTATGCGGAGCTCGGCCTTCGGCCTTCGCATTTAGATACTTGTACTATTGTTCTGTGCTAAAGCACTGACATCCTGGACGCTTCGGGCCTTCGGCCCTACGCGGAGCTCGGCCTTCGGCCTTCGCATTTAGAAACTTGTACTATTGCCCTGTGCTAAAGAACTGACATTCTGGACGCTTCGGGCCTTCGGCCCTACGCGGAGCCGGCCTTCGGCCTTCGCATTTAAACACTTGTACTATTGCTCTGTGCTAAAGCACTGACATCCTGGACACTACGGGCCTTCGGCCCTACGCGGAGCTCGGCCTTCGGCCTTCGCATTTAGACACTTGTGCTATTGTTCTGTGCTAAAGCACTGACGTCTTGGACGCTTAGGGCCTTCGGCCCTATGACATATAATCTCCTTTTGCCTTCTACATATTGTCTATGATATTGACATACGTGTTTTAGAAACCTAATGTCTATCCTATATGTCTAATTATCTTATGCATACTTCTAGTTAATTAAAGCCAATTTCCTTTGGTATTTCGTTTCTATGTATCAATTTAATTAACTAGAAAAATAATGACGGATCCGAAGAAAGAATCAGATGATAAGTCATCGCATTTATTATCGAGATATCTTCGACCGGAACGGTTTGACGTTGAACCTACGGCCCCCGCGGCTGGAGATAAGTGGTTGCATTGGCTGTACACCTTCACTAGCTTTCTCACCGAACATACTTCCACCGATGCTACGGATAATATAAAATTAAAACTGCTAGCGAACCATTTGTCATCTAGTATTTTCATCATCATCAAGGACTGTCAAACCTATTATTATAAATGAAACAAACGGAGAGCTATGATCGAACACACATTTTATTCCAGTAACGGTAAGACGGAAGTGACATACATACTTGTCATAGATAACCATATGTAATACCAACATACACGGTTTATTTGATGTTACCATACAGAAATATACTTATCCTAACACCCCAACTACAGCAAATAAACCAAACTTTCATATGTACATATATAGGAGTAAAAAAACTTTTATGAACATTGACTAACTCCCATAGACTCTATACATTTATAATGTTTAATTGCACATAATGCTTTTGTTAATACGTCAGCAGGCATAGCAGTAGTTGGCAAATAATTTAAATTAATTATTTTATCATTTACTGCGTCCTTTACAAAATGATAACGAATATCAATATGTTTACTCTTTCTATGACAACCATAATTTGCCACCAACTTCTGTGCACTCTGACTATCATTGAACAAAGGTACAGTATAACAATCACCAGTAATTTCATTTTGCAAAGCTCTGAGATACATAGCTTCTTTGCAAGCTTCCGCTATTGACATCAGTTCTGATTCCATACTAGACAAAGCAACTGTCCTCTGTTTCTTACTAAGCCAGGAAACAGCTGACCCTGATAATTTAAAACAAAAGCCGGTATAAGACCTCCGGTCCACAATATTACTAGCCCAATCGGCATCTACATATCCTTCTAGCTGATTGTGAGCCTTTTCCTTTACGTACATCAAACAAAAGTTTTTAGTTTTGCTTAAATACCTAAGTATTCTCTTGGCATAATTCCAATGCACTTTAGTATAACATTTGTTAAATTGACTAAGAAAACTAACACTGAAAGATATATCAGGCCTAGTCATCACTGATAAATACATAAGCCCTCCAATAAGGTTCTGATATGGAATTTCTTTATCACAAATTTCTGGTTTCTCTATACTCAATTTACATTCCATTGGAGTATTAGCCTCTTTACATTTAGACATATTAAATTTTTCTAACAAATTGTTTTTATATTCTTCCTGGTCTAATGTAACAACATTTGCATTTTTATCAATTTTTACACGCATACCCAGGCACTGCTGAACTTGTCCTAAGTTTTTAATATTAAAATTAGAACTCAAAACAGAAACTAAATTGTCTGTCTCTTCTTTACTGTTTGAATAAACAAAGAAATCATCGACATACAATGCGATAATTATTTTCACATTATCATTCATTTTTGTAAACACACAAGGTTCTAACTTACATTTTTTAAAGCCTAATTCACACAAACATTTTTCAACTCTTTCATACCAAGACCGAGATGACTGTTTCAAGCCATATATAGCTTTGTTAAGTTTAACAATCACCTTTTTCTTGTTAACATCACAAGAAATATCTGGTTGATACATATAAATGTCCTCTTTGAGGTAACCATTTAAAAATGCAGTTTTAACATCTAGATGTGTAACATCAAAGTTCAATTGCACAGACAAGGCAAATAACAGTCTTAAAGTAGAATGTCTGACCACAGGTGAGAAAGTGTCCTCATAGTCTATTCCTGGCTTCTGCGTGAAACCTTTAGCCACTAAACGCGCTCTGTAACGCACACTTTTATCACTGTTAACTTTGATTTTAAATACCCACTTACACTGCACTAAGGTTTTACCTGAAGGTAACTGTTCCACCGGCGCCCAAGCTTGATTTTCTTCAAATGCTTGCAACTCATCCTGCATAGCCTCAATCCATTTATCCTTATCTGGCCTAGACAGGGCATCCTGAACAGACACAGGATCACTGATGTAGTCAGGACTCGACGAGGTGCACATGTTAGTAAATCCATAGCGCTCTGGTTGCCTCCGGACTCGTTTAGTTACTACTTCCACTGGTGCAAGCTCCTCTTCTGACTCCTCCTGCTGTAATGTATTGTCCAAATCAGATATTGCATTGTCATAATCAGACTCTACAGAAATGTTCAGATCTGAGTGATCAGGTTCACTCCTACTCATGACTGTCTCCTGCTCTTCTTCACAGGCAGTTTCCTGTTCCTGACAAGTATCCCCAACTGAAACTGATACTCTGTCATCTGAACAACTCTGACAAGTATCCCCAACTAAAACTGATACTTGGTCATTTGAACACTTCTGTTCAATATCCTCATGTATATACACATCTCTACTTGTACTTATACACTTTTTAACAGGATCATAAATCCTATATCCCTTGACATTTTCTGGAAAACCAACTAGGATGTTTTTCTTTGACTTAGTGTCCCACTTAAGCCGCTTTTCCTTGGGTACATGAACCATAACCGGGCTGCCAAAAATCCGGACATGACTTAAATCTGGCTTTGTATTAGTCCAGAGCTCAAACGGTGTTTTGTCATTTAATCCTGATGCAACTGATCTATTTTTAAGATAAACTGCAGTATTAGTAGCCTCTGCCCAAAATCTTTTATCTAAATTTGCATCAAACAACAAACAGCGAGCTCGTTCAACGACTGTACGTATACTCCGTTCTGCCAATCCATTTTGTTCTGCCGTGTAGGGATTAGACTTTTGATGCACTATGCCTGCTTCCTTCAAATAAGTCTCAAACTCATGACCACAGAACTCAAGTCCATTATCTGTCCTAAAACACTGGATTTTCCTACCTTTCTGGTTTTCAACCATGGCTCTAAATTCTTTAAAACATTTAAATGACTCACTTTTTGCTTTGAGAAAGTAAACAAATACCATACGACTATAATCGTCAACAAGAATCAGGAAATACCTTGATCCGCCAATTGAAGTAGTCTCCATTGGTCCACATACGTCTCCATGCACTAACTCCAGTAGCTGGCTGCTCCGTGTTCCTGTGTGATTAAATGGTAAGCGAGACTGCTTCCCCTCACAACACACGGCGCACGTATTCTTGCTGATATCTGACTTATCACTATATGATATACCCGTAACTGCCCCATCTCTCATCAGGTTTAATGACTTCATATTTAAATGTCCCGTTTATTAGCATTTTATATTTTGTACTAGTTTTATATTAGGTATATAGTATTATTCCAAGCTTAACAACGTAACGGCTTAATAAAACAATATGGCTAATACAGTGTACCAACACAAGATGATTGTAATATTAGTTGTAATGACAGTTATTGAAAGCCCGCCAAAAGTATACTTTTTAAGCGCATAGGGCTGATATATGTTATCTGTGACTCTTAGCTTTTGCCTGTCAACTTGTGAAGGATTACCGCTAAAATGAGAAACCAGCTTTGTAAAACTAATATTAATTATAAACCTGTCAAGAAGAACATCGTCTTTATATTTGAAAGCAGTATATGAATCCCCAGAACGAGGCTCACAGGGTGGGCTATCGCGTTCTACGGTGCCACACTTCACTACTTGCCGGCGAGCTGGACGTAAATAAACAAAGCTTACTTTCATCCATAATCAATTTGTATACGCCATCGATTAAATCCGCCACGGCTACAAGTTCTTTGTTTTTGTTATAAACAAGGCAGTTTTTCTCCTCAAACTCCACTTTATTGCCGTTCTTAACTAACTGGCTCACTGATATAAGATTCGTGCTAAGGTTAGGTACGCACAAAACGTTTTTCAATGTCACTTCGTATTTACATCTTGGAGTCACTGTCACAATATCCACATCTCCCGAGCACAATACTGGCACAGCACTACGATTAGCTGCTATAATCTCCTTTACGCTGGGTGTAAATGATGTATTCTGGATCATGTTTACATCACGCACAAAGTGACCGCTTGCGCCCGAATCGATATAAAAGTCCGTTTTGCCGTAATTCCCGCTCATAAATACTGCGGAAAAAGCGCGTGTTTTCTTTATTTGCTCCGTTTGCTGATTACTTGCTTGGCATTGATTTTTATAATGGCCATAGGATTTACATCGATAGCACTTTATTTTCGACTTATCACCATTGTTGTTGTTGTTGACATTTGCCACAGACAAACCGCCGCCATGATTCTTTTTCTTGTCAGAGCTGGTATTTCAAGTTTTTACTGTGGTAGTGCTGCCCTCTACTCAACAATGCGTTGCCAACTTCACTATCATCGACTGCCAAGTCGATGAGTTTCGTTTTTATGACATCTGCAGTAATGGCGATTCCGGGATGTTCAATTGCCATTATCATTGGGATGTATTTTTCAGGTAATCCAGCTAACATCAAGCACCCGATCCACTCGTCGTCCACGGAAAAACCGGTCCCCGATAATTTCTGAGCCGTCTCGATGATTTGTGTAACATAATTTTGCATGGATTCACAGTTTTCGAGTCGAATCGAAATTAAATTGCGCAGCAACGTTATTTTTCGGGAAAATCCAGAATCATCAAACAACTTTTGTAGCTTCGTCCACAAATCTTTAGTTGTTTTTGCTTCCTTTATGTGAACATACAGCGACGGATCGATCGTTAAAATCAATTTTGCTTTGGCTTTTGCATCACTTGTGACTGCTAATGGCGCTGATGCGTCGGGTTCAGTCTTTATTGAATCTCCCGTGCCTTCTAAAATCAACAAATTCTCCACTGCGAAAGCCCATTCCCGATAATTCTCACGTCCCTTCAACTTAGGAACGTTGGTCAGGAACGAATTTGAAGCCATGATGTTGAATCACGAAATTCACGTACCACTTTTAAAATAACAATGTCCTGGCACTAATTTGATGCTAGCTACCTAAAACTAACTTTTAACTATTCCCTAATGGGCATAACTGGGCCCAAAACCTATTATAAATGAAACAAACGGAGAGCTATGATCGAACACACATTTTATTCCAGTAACGGTAAGACGGAAGTGACATACATACTTGTCATAGATAACCATATGTAATACCAACATACACGGTTTATTTGATGTTACCATACAGAAATATACTTATCCTAACACCTATGAATCTGCTATTGCTCTCTTAGACAAAGCCTACGTGAAACCCCAAAATGAAATATTGGCTCGCCACGTCCTCGGGACAAGAAAACAAAAGCAAGACGAAAGTATTTCTGAATATTGCCGCGCCTTGCATCTTCTGGCGCAAAAGTGCAATTTCAAGTCCGTCTCAGCTGAAGAACATAAAGAACAAGCTGTACGATACGCCTTTATATCTGGTATCCTGTCGCCTAAAATACGGGAACGTTTGTTAGAAAAATCATCTCTATCAATGGACGAAGCTTATAATCAGGCAGTAACCCTCGAAACAGCCGAAAAGGACTCCGAAACTATGGGTGTTAACATCCCAAGTACATTGAATGCCTTGTCAGTACTGCCTTCACAAGAAGCTACAACTACTCACAATGCTGCTGTCCCTGCTGTCCCTGTACCTCAACCACCAATACGGCGTTGTTTCTTTTGCGGTGGTAAGGTACACCAAAGAATAAAGTGTCCTGCTTTCCACGCTCACTGTCAACTATGTACCAAGAAGGGACACTTTGCGTCAGTCTGCCGGTCTCGTGGCTCTCCCTCCACGAGCAATGCCATCCCGAGTCCCATCGGAAGCTTACCATCTCAAGATTCCTACGAAACCGAATATTCTGCTGCAAGCCCGTCGAGCCTACGAAAAGCTACGGTCGCCATAACTATCAACGACATTCGCGCCGACGCTCTGATTGACACCGGGAGCTCCAAGAGCTACATTGATAGAATGATTCAAAGAAACGATTAATCTAGCATCTCTAAGCAACACGTCACAAGTAGAAAGCATTTGTTTTGCTACGCTCCAAATAGATAATCACACATATAAGCAACGCCTTCTACGCATAGTAACCAACCTATGCGCGGACGTCATCGTCGGCCATGACATACTCAAAACTCACTCCAAAGTCGAGCTCGATTTCGGAGGGACCAGAGAACCCTTACATATTTGCGTAATGGAAGCATCAGTACCGCCAGCATCTGTCTTTACGCACTTATCTGCTGATCTTACGCCCATCGCTATTAAATCTAGACGTCACAACAAAGATGATGAAGAATTTATTCAAGCCGAGATATCTAAACTTTTAAAAGATGGGATTATCGAGCCAAGCGTCTCTCCTTGGCGCGCTCAAGTACTAGTTGCTGGAGGTGGATCTCATCGAAAAAGAATGGTCGTCGACTACTCTAGAACTATCAATAAGTTCACATATCTAGATGCGTATCCTCTGCCTCACATTGAGTCGATAGTTTCGAAAGTAGCGAAATTCAACCACTTTAGCCAGATTGATTTGAAGAGTGCATACCATCAAGTCCCTATTCTTGACAGAGAGAAAATATATACCGCATTTGAAGCTTGTGGTAAACTCTGGCAATTTAAACGTATTCCATTTGGCGTCACTAACGGAGTTGCGGCTTTTCAACGCACTCTCGAACACATAATTGAAAAAGAACATTTACAAGGCACCTTTACTTATCTTGATGACGTCACAGTCTGCGGTAAAAACAAAGAAGAGCACGATAAAAACTTACAACAATTCATGGCCGCTGCTAAGAAGTACAATCTCACACTAAACGAACAAAAATGTAATTTCAGCAAAAGTTCCATCAGCCTCCTTGGATACACTGTCAGGGACAACGTTATTGAACCAGATAAAGACCGACTGGAGCCTCCAATAAAACTACCGTTACCGCGCAATACTGCAGAATTGAAGAGAGCTCTAGGGCTATTTGCTCACTACGCTAAATGGGTTCATAACTTTTCGGAAAAGATTCAACCTTTGATTAACAATTCCAACTTCCCTTTAGACGTAAATGCACAGCGTAGTTTTCAACTTCTTAAATCTGATATTAAAAAGGCAGCATTGGTTGCTATTGACGACAAAGAAACCTTGACGGTGGAGACTGATGCATCAGATTATGCTCTAGCCGCGACATTATCACAAAATGGTCGACCGGTTGCGTTCTTCTCGAGAACTTTGTCGGACTGCGAGCGCAAACATGCTTCCGTCGAAAAGGAAGCCTGTGCTATCGTCGAATGCCTTAGAAAATGGCGCCACTCCCTTATTCACAGACATTTTATCCTTATCACTGATCAGAAATCCGTAAGCTACATTTTCGACCAAAATCATACTAGCAAAATCAAAAACGACAAGATTGAAAGATGGAGGCTCGAACTGTCATGCTATAAGTATGATATTATTTACAGACCAGGGGCTCAGAATACTGCTGCTGACGCTCTTTCAAGAGTTTGCGCGTTTATGAACAATAATAAGCTATACGAATTACACGATGCGCTTTCTCACCCTGGGATTTCTAGAATGTATCACTGGATCAAGCTAAAGAATTTACCATACAACTTAGACGATGTCAAAAAGATGACTGCTTCATGTCGCGTTTGCGCAGAAATCAAACCACGCTTTGCCAAAGCAAATGGCACTTTGATTAAAGCTTTATCGCCCTTCGAACGCTTGAATGTAGATTTTAAAGGACCTTTGCCTTCGAACACAAACAACAAATATATTCTAACAATAATTGATGAATTCTCACGCTACCCTTTCGCATACGCATGTCCTGACACTTCTTCGGCGACTGTCATCAAGTTCTTCAAAGAACTTTTCTTCGAATATGGCCAGCCCTTATATATATGTCGGAGAATGGCTGAAATGTGCCATCTATCGCCTTCAAGAGGCGTTTTGTCATGCAAACCTTGACAAATAGAGCAAACTAGGGTGTTACGTACACTTGAGTGGCGTTCGACGCAGTTCCGCCAAGACGTCATAGAGTGCGCTCTTAAAACAATTGAAGTCCAGAACAATTGAAGTTATGCTGTCAATGAATTTTCAGAAGGAGCACGATGAGAACGAACGGGAGAAGATGACGTCTGTGGCGGCTCCTGGGTCTAATCCACTGGTTTGCTTAAGATAAGAAACGTAACGCGTGCTGTGATTTGTAATGAGTCTTGTGCAGTAAAGATTGTGAGTTGAACATCGTATTTCATTGAAGGCCCTCGTCATCCACGATTGAAGGTTCTGATGTGCTGCCGATAGTATGATACGCCCACAATTCCCGACATATACATAGTGATAGAGGATCCTGCTTCATGTCGGAAGAAATACAAAGTTTCCTCAAGAAATGTAACATTGCCACTTCTCGCACTACTCCCTACAACCCTCAGGGTAACGGGCAAGTGGAAAAGCTTAACGGCACCCTCTGGCGAACTATACAGCTGTCCTTAAAATCGAAGAACCTGCCCATCGAAAACTGGGAACAAGTCTTGAAACTTTCTCTCCACTGCGTACGATCGCTCCTTTGCACTTCGATAAATGCCACTCCACACGAGAAGCTATTTAATTTCCCTAGGAGGACACCAGTCGGCGAGTCGCTTCCATCATGGCTCGTTCCGGGACCTGTCTTACTTAAGAAATTTGTTCGATCGAAAACAGACCCCTACGTAGAAGAAGTCGAGTTACTACACAGTAATCCGAACTACTCGTATGTACGACGACGTAATGGCCAGGAGTCTACCGTATCTAACAGACACTTAGCGCCTCTTCCCTTATCGGATGATGAAGGCTCTATACCCGACGGAACGGCTACTGATGGAGGATCTGATATTCCCACATTAGACGAAGAACAAGAAAATCCTGTTGATGCAGGTACACTTAATAATGACCAAGAGATCTACAGTACTCCACCACAAGAAGCTCCGCCTTCACGGATCTTCCGTAGATCTACGAGGTCTAAGAAGATGCCTCAACATCTTAACGACTACATCCTGGATCCGAACGAAGAAATCATAGAGGGGAGATAATGACATATAATCTCCTTTTGCCTTCTACATATTGTCTATGATATTGACATACGTGTTTTAGAAACCTAATGTCTATCCTATATGTCTAATTATCTTATGCATACTTCTAGTTAATTAAAGCCAATTTCCTTTGGTATTTCGTTTCTATGTATCACCCTACGCGGAGTTCGGCCTTCGGCCTTCGCATTTAAACACTTGTACTATTATTCTGTGTTTAAGCACTAACATCCTGGACGCTTCGGGCCTTCGGCCCTACGCGGAGCTCGGCCTTCGGCCTTCGCATTTAGGCACTTGTACTATTGTTCTGCGCTAAGGCACTCATGTCCTGGACGCTTCGGGCCTTCGGCCCTACGCGGAGCTCGGCCTTCGGCCTTCGCATTTAGGCACTCGTGCTATTGTTCTGCGCTAAGGCACTGATGTCCTGGACGCTTCGGGCCTTCGGCCCTACGCGGAGCTCGGCCTTCGGCCTTCGCATTTAGACACTTGTACTATTGCTCTGTGCTAAAGCACTGAGATTCTGGACGCTTCGGGCCTTCGGCCCTACGCGGAGCTCGGCCTTCGGCCTTCGCATTTAGACACTTGTACTATTGCTCTGTGCTAAAGTACTGACATTCTGGACGCTTCGGGCCTTCGGCCCTACGCGGAGCTCGGCCTTCGGTCTTCGCATTTAGACACTTGTACTATTATTCTGTGTTTAAGCACTAACATCCTGGACGCTTCGGGCCTTCGGCCCTACGCGGAGCTCGGCTTTCGGCCTTCGCATTTAGGCACTTGTACTATTGTTCTGCGCTAAGGCACTCATGTCCTGGACGCTTCGGGCCTTCGGCCCTACGCGGAGCTCGGCCTTCGGCCTTCGCATTTAGACACTTGTGCTATTGTTCTGCGCTAAGGCACTGATGTCCTGGACGCTTCGGGCCTTCGGCCCTACGCGGAGCTCGGCCTTCGGCCTTCGCATTTAGACACTTGTACTATTGCTCTGTGCTAAAGCACTGACATTCTGGACGCTTCGGGCCTTCGGCCCTACGCGGAGCTCGGCCTTTGGCCTTCGCATTAGCTGTCCACACCACGTTTCACGTCACCCATAGCGGCTGTGTCCCTGATACAGCCTATCTCCATTTTTTTTGAGATCGGTGGTGCAATTTACTCTGAAAGTTTTAGTGCATTTATCGTTATGCAAGTGATTAAGAAATCCTCGTAAGTACGTAAATCCATAATTATTACATCTCCTCTGTATCATTCATGCTATTTCTGTAATTGCTAAAAAGCGATTAACTTTGACATCACTGGTGTTGATTTCCATGGTTTCGGTGGATTTTTTGACCACCGATATCAAAAAAGTGATCACTGAATTCAAATCCTGCTTTATAAACTAGTTTGTTGTAGGTACTAATTTATCACACCTAAAAAGTACAAGATACGTTGTATAAAGTATAAACGTAAAATTATGTTTGTAAGTAAATTAAGTCATAGTACGAGTAAAGGTACACAAAATCACTAGTTTACTATGAGTAGTTTTTTTTTTAATCAGACGTGTGTTGAAACTTCTAGACCCAATGTTTCTATCTCTGTTTTGATATTCTCTTCAAACCAATGAAGTAAATTATGTTAATTATCCTCTGTATCACCTGAGGCCCTACACCTCGATACCTTTAAACGTGTCAGCCATGTTAAATAAATGCAGCCAATTAGATCCCACTACTTTTAAAATAACATGTGTATGTAAGTACTATGCAAGGTGCACCTAAGGGACAGGGTGCACAGAACAAGGGATAAAATAAAGTGGCCTTCTAATGTCGAGATCGCTTCAAAAGCACTGAGTGTTAGGTACACTGATCGATATTTCTAAAGAATAACCATAGACACAAATTGAACATAGCAAATGTTTCAACAATCCTCAATGTCTTATGTCTTTATGTCTAAATATATGAATTAAAATTTAGCGCAAGTGTTTGAGGGTGCTGGAGATCATAATTAATAGGTAGTTAGATCTTCAAGCATTAGTCAACCACTTCAATTAGATTTAAATTGATGGAGTTCACGCTTTAAAACTCTGTTATTCATAAATACTTGTTTTCCGTATTGCATCACATTGCTTTATATGTGCATTAAATATTTTTTGAGCATTGAACACCACTCAAGATGTTGTTTACAAGCCGTAATTTGGTTATTTTAAAATCTTGAGTCTATATCTATTAAATTTATGTAAGCTTTCGAGATCATTAGTCTTGTTACATCGCTTATCATTAAAATAAGAATGAAAAATATGATTAAATTGTAATATAATTAAGATATAAAATTGAAATGTGATTTTTGTGGAAGCATTATTTAATTCGGTGACGAAAATTGATTTCAGTGCCTGCACATGATTTCGGTGTTTTTTAAATCTTAAATATCTTAAAAACTATAAGGTTCTAATAGAGGCCTTCACTACCAGTATTTTTATATTAAGGCTAGATTTTAGGAAATAAAGTCGCATATCAAATAAGTAAGAAAAAAATTTGGCAACGAAGTCAGGCACCGAAGGTCATCTCTGAGAATCGCCCCTAAATATTAAAAAAGCGAAAGAAATATCTTCGCCACGAACGTCATGGCATTAAGTTCGCCTTACACACCACATTAAAAACACACACATAGGTACATTAAGTGTTGCTTTAGTACAATCACAGAATAAATAATAGTACTAGGAACAGAAGACTCACTCTCTAACAAAACGCGTCTGTTACGATCAGGACAGATATGGCCGCTAGGTGGCGACAGCGCCACGCGTGGCTTATGGCTAGCCACCAAAATTGCTGTGGAACGGATGTACTTTTAGCTACCTGTAGCAAAGCGACGAAATCGCAGAGTGAGCCACGCCTGGTACAATGAAGTTTGAATAAATAAATAGGTATACATATTTACCATGGTTGCATTTTTTAGGCAATTGGTGGAATAGAATTTCTAGCTCGTGTAATCTTGTAGGTAATCTAGGTAATATGATATTCTTTATAAATTCTCTCATTTTACTCTCCACGTATGATCCGTGCCAGTCTAACTGCAAAGTACAAACTATAAGAAGCTATAGAAGATGCAATATGCCAAGCTACGACACTATAGGACTGGACTGGTTAGAGAAACTCAGGCAGAAAAGACTCCGCGCTGCCAGACCATGCAGACCTTGCGCCTCCTACATATAAGACCTGTGGCAGGAGATGGTATGGGACTCTTCAGTCATCGCAGATGTTGCAATCAACCTCCCCTCCCCGCAACTTTACCCGACGCTGCAACAATCATCTGAAATATGTGACGTGGCCAATAATGATGATGATGATGATGATGACACTAATGTGACTACTTTATATATACCTCGCGCGTGCAATAATGATCCCTATGACAGTTTCTCCTAGTCGCTTTAACTTTGGAAAATACTTATCTGAAGAAATATATGTTTTAACAATTTATTTATTTTTCAAGATAGAGGTGTGTGCTATCATTTTTTATAAAAGATTTAAAAAAGGCATACCCAATTTATAAAAGGAATTCGTTAATAAAGTGGCCATGCAATTTAGCAGCTGGCTGTACACCCAGCAGCCACATTACCTATATGGAATTCAATTCAATCACAAAGTGGCCATGCACATTTGCAGCTGGGCACGACAAAACTTACAATTCCAATTTTCTCATAGTAACAACGCATGTCACAAATCTTGCGTGATCTACTTTTGCGGCAAGTTTCTTTAATCATCTTTAATATTTCGGGTGTTATCTTAAAATAAACAGAAAATAATTAGTGCATGAGGAATCAGAATCTTAATAACAAATTTTATATGTCAGGTATAAGAACATATTATAACAACTAGATACGTCACATTTTTATAAGAGTATGTATAATTTAAAGTATTTAAACACACAGTTTAGGTCAGTCAAATTAGATTATTTTCCTGGAATTAGTTCCCAGCAAGCTGGAAATCGCCTTAATACCTTCATTTGGTTCTAAGTTAGTGAAGGTAATCCGAGTTTGCTCCATTCCAGGAGTAGTGGAATTAATCATATGCATTTAGGACCAAAATGAAGGTATTCATAGTTGTTATTATTTTGTTTTACAAGGGGGCAAAGTTGTTGTTTAATCGCTCGTGCTAATATTGATACTCGAGCAAGCGAAAGATTCCAAAATTGTACCACAAGTGGCTTGATAAATGGAATCATGAGCGTGGCGAGGGTTTCAAAGCACGAGGTTTAAACAAAATTTGCCCCCGAGAGAAACACAAAATTGTTCACCACACCAACTCGAAGAAAATATTAAAAATTGAAATATAATTATATAAATAAAAGCTAATTCTACCAGCAAACATAAGAAAACAACTCAAAATTTGCATTTGATTAGGTATTACTTTGCCTCACATGTGAATAAAATGCAACTTTGCTATCAGTTTTTGAACAATCAAGAGAGCCTTTACCAGTTGGTGTGGTGAAAAATGAGTTCGAGCTTGCTGGGAATTAATTCCTCGAAACGCTTTTTTTAAATCTAATTTGACTGGCCTACTTAGTTAATTATTAATTTCAGTTTAAAATTAAAATATTTAAGAAGTTATTGCCGGTTTAATATCGACTTAAGTATTACAATATGAGTGGGCCAATGAGATAATATCAAACTATGTCGTTAATATAGTAAGTAAAGAAAGAGTGGTAACTCCATAGGTACTACATCAGTTTTCTTACCAAAAGGCGAGTTATATCATAGTCGACATCTAACGTCAAGTAGTGGAACTATTTGTACCGCTACTTGACACCGGATGTCACAAGTGTCGCTGCTGACGAACAATGTATTAAGAAAATAATTTTATTATAACTAATATTATAAGCTGAAGGAGTTGAAAATAGACTTCCGGATAATCTAATTATAATATCAGCTGAAAATTGTTGAGCATTAGGGTTTTCATTCGTTGCGACATCTATTGTCAACTAGCAGTACTGATAAATTCCGCTACTTGACGCTAGATGTCGACTACGAAATAACTGGGGTTTTTGGTAAGAAAACTGATGTATGGAGTTACCACTCTTTCCTTACTTATATTTCTCTATGCTGCCATGCAGGGGCATAGTGCTGCGCGCGAGTCGGGTACGACCCGAGGTTGTGCCGGACGGACGTGCAGGCCATCAGGCTTCAACAATGAATAGGTACACCAGGTAGGGTAAGTATTGTTAGCTCTTCGAATAGGCTCCGAGCGGGATGATCGTGAGGTTTCGCAATTACAATTACCTAATCGAACAGCGCGCTTTAGGATGTTAAAAAACACCTTATCACGATCAGCCGCCGTTGCCCACAGGTCGACGCGACGCCGTAGATCAGGATGGAGTGGAAGTAGCCGTAGTATGTTAAGGTAGGAGCCAGCCTCGATAGCGAATAGGGGGCTGAGCTTAGTTTTCTGCAGATGGCATCTATATGGGTCATATGCGGTGACCACGTGAGACCGGAGTTAAATCGTCAGACAAAATCCAAGGTATTTTACCTGTTCCACCTGGGGTGCAGATATATTGCCATTTTCATTTGTAGTGTTCTGCAGCTGAAAATGCATGATTGGTATGAGTTTTTTCGACGTTAATGAGCATCCCGTTTGCCTTAAACCATGACGATATATTAAATTATCGACTGCCCCGTTTACTTTGTGTTTTAAGTTACATACAGTATGGGCGTTTACTATTATACATGTATGTGAAGACCGGTCTGGCCTAATGGGTAGTGACCCTGCCTGTGAAGCCGATGGTCCTGGGTTCAAATCCCGGTAAGGACATTTATTTGTGTGTTGAGCACAGATATTTGTTCCTGAGTCATGGATGATTCCTATGTATTTAAGTATTTGTATATTACATATATCGTTGTCTGGGTACCCACAACACAAGCCTACTTGAGCTTACCGTGGGACTTATTCGATTTGTGTAAAGGGGCCCACTGATTAACAGTCCGCCGGACGGTATCGGCTTGTCAGTTGTTCGGAACTGTCAAAATTTTGTTCTAACTGACAGGCCGATACTGTCCGGCGGACTGTTAATCAGTGGGCCCCTTTAAGAAATAAATGAATCATTTTATTTATACAGAATGATTCATGAGACGTGAGCAGGACTAAACCTGCACACTCAGTGACTGATAATGGATCGATCACCGACGTATTTAGGTGAAACAACCACGCTTTTTCCTATTTCTTAACTTTTTGGTGAGGGCAAATTTAATTCTCTACAATCATGGTCACCCTACAAGACCTAATTAATAAACATAAAACCTCTTTAACCTTAATGACAGCATTTTGATTACGAAGAAAATAAACTGTCAAACTTGAGTGAGAGACGAGTTTTCAAAAGTAACCAGATCGTGATGACAGTGATGACATTCAACTTGACACAGAATATCGGTACCTAGCTTAGTATTCTTTAGGCTGACCATGCATGTCGTAAATAAATTAATAACTTTTTTTTTCAACACGCCTAGAAAATTAACGTTAACCTCACTAATACTGACTGATACGAAGCAGTTGCTCATAATTTACAAAATGCGCAGTGTTAGTCCTGCTCACGTCTCCTGAATCACCCTGTATAGAAATAAGACAATAAAAAGACAAATAAATAACTTATGAACTAAAAATATCTATGAATAAAACTAAATTAAAAGGAAGAATGTCCCTATAATATTAATTTATGTATCATCGGCGAACATTACATATTCCAGGTCAGTACAGTACAGTACTATCTGCCGTGATGTAATTTACAAGTAATAGAAATAGACCGGTAATGTCGACCGTGGTCGATCCTTGGGGAACAGCGCGACCGGGCAATGATTCAATGCCGGATCTGGAATTAAGCAGAAGCACATACGTATTGCATTCGGTTACATAGAAACGATGCAGAGAAAACTGCTTTTGTTTGGAGAAAACTGCCTTCAACACCGTAGCGCACCAATATTTTTACAAGCCGCGAGTGGTAGACCATTTCGAATGCACGTGACAAGTCGCAGAATATCGCTGCAACTTGTCGCCTGCAAGCACTCGCGCGATCACGTCCCGCGCCGCGTGCACCGTGCCCGTGGAGCGCCCCGGTTGATACAAAAATTGTATGATTAATGTATACCTATGTTATTAGCAGTGAAGTGGTGCTTTATCCTCTTACCCAATAAACGCTCGAAAACTTTCGAGACGATCGCTATTAATTATATTGTCCGCCATTTTGTTTATTGATTGACGTAAAGGCATGAAACGCAGAAGCCAATTCAGCATTCAGCCACGACAAATTATGTAAAATAACTTATATACACGGTGTGGCCTGTAACACGAGCAAAGAATTAAAACATAGATTGTACTCCTCAAACGGTGACACTTTTGTTCAACAACTTTTAAAAATTATGAAGTATTTAGACTCCCTATTTTTCATACAAAATAAATATTATCTTCAATGGACGCCATGGCCACGCCATATTATTGTGATTGACGTTGCTTGTCACGCCTTAAACATAACAAAATTCGCAATACATTGCGTCTTAGAATAAACTTTAAAGTGTAATAAAAATCAAACCACAAGTTATTTTTAAAAGTCGCTGAACAAATGTTGGTCAGTATGAGGAGTACAGCCTACAGTTTAATTTTTTGCTCATGTTACAGGCCACACCCGGTATATCAGTCTTTCAGATATGAAAACCGTAAAACTTTCTTTAATAACCAATAAAATTAAATTGAAAAAATAATGTATTTTGAAGTAACACTCGTTTAAAGCTTGATTTTAAACAAATACTTACTTGACCATAGACCTACCATCCGCTCGCGCTTGACAGACAGCTGAAGTGTGCGAAAGGGAAGCCATCACGTATATGAACATCCCATGAGTGCGAAAGAGTCAGACTACCAAAGAGAAAACGTAACCACTTTTGAGTTTGACGACGGCCGCGGACGGCCAAGAGCTTATCACGGTAATTTTCAAATTGAAAAATATACACGGATTAGGACGAAAAGTATTAAATAAAGTAATTCAGTGAAGATGGTGTCTTGTAGTGTGCCGGATTGCAGTGTCACAGGGCCAAATAGTCCAAGCAAATACTCATTTCAGAGGATTTATGATATTCCGAGCGAAATTTTCATAACGATATTTTGTCAAATTAACAGCGTAAAAAGTGTAAGAAGCCGGTTTATACAGTTCATTATAAGTTTTTCTTCCTTTGTGTGCTAATATTTTACCATATTAGTCTATAATTTAAAATATTTTGTGTAAAGACATAATCTGTTACTTTACGCTAGGGCTTGACAAAATGTTCATATGACAGTATCGATGACTTGTCGGTATATTAATAGCTATGTAATTATTTCTTCACAAGACATCATTAAGATATTAGCTTTTATAAACGACTTCAAATAATAACGATTGTTATAC
Organism: Cydia splendana; assembly: GCF_910591565.1. NCBI lineage: Eukaryota > Metazoa > Arthropoda > Insecta > Lepidoptera > Tortricidae > Cydia > Cydia splendana. The sequence continues at coordinate 103,117 of NC_085986.1, forward strand.
CTTTTTTAAGGTGTTAATGTATAGCGGTAAACTTAAACTTCACTTTCCAACACAGTAAGAGTTACATTAAGATAAGTCTGCACCGATTTTGATGGCAAACGCAGTGCAAGTGTTATTTATACGTCATAATGTCGTAGAATTTTAACATTTAAAATAACACATTTGAAAAAGTAGTCGATAAAGCAATCAAACATCGACAGATTATTAATATGTTGTAACATGACATCACTATTTTTGATCTCACATAGACAATTTACGCACACACTTGCATTTCATTTTTGGTTACACTTTTGAAGATTGACAGTTGTTCTTTGTCATCTAATTCTATGTACTTGACTTAATAACCTCGTAAGTTCAAATGGCTAAGTGCAATAGTTAAAAAAAACATAACTCTCTAGGGAATAAAGTGGGTTAATAACTCCTGTCTCCTGCTAAACCTGTGTGAAAAACCAGCAAGTGTGATGAAACAGTTATTTATCACACGAGATAGCAGAGCGGCAATCCTTTTGCTAATTTGAAGAAGTTGGAACATTACTCGTACACTTTATTGTAATATTGAATATGTTATGTTATTTCTACTTTAGAATCACGAGCTCGTTCGATCCTCATAGATAAAGAAGTGTTCCAAGATGTTAATTTCCAATCTGTTACCACGGTTTCGTTTCCGCCGTTTCCTGACTCCCTCGTCGCCGTCTCGTTCCCGTTGTCGTTGTTATTTAGTAACTATAAACACAAAATATATTAATGCATGCTACTTACAAAATATAGAAAACTGGATGCCCCACAAAGTTAACTATATATCGAAAACCATTTTAATTGAATAAAACGTTATTTAGACAAATACCATTTCTAAAATATATACCTATTCTGTTTTTTATTCTTCATTTAAAATAAAAATCGATTGATTGATGAAATCTTGGTAATGATTGAGTTTTAATAAAAATAACAGGCGGGTATTCTGCTACAAGACGACGACCTTTAATTCTCTTGATATTTCGTAAATTTCTACTTGATTAAAAATAACGGTGTCATACTGTCCATGACTAGACAACAGTCATAGTTTTAACTTGGTAATTATGTAGGAACCAATGGCAGGACCCTTCATCGAACACGGTGTGGTAAGAGTGAAATATCAAAAACACCCCACTATTTAACTTAAATAGTACTTAAGTATCTCATGATAAGTGCCGTTACCAAGTTACCATACCAAAGAGAATATTATCTTTGACCATACTTTAACTTACTTTATGTAATCAATTACTCAATCATAACTTACAGCTGCGTGCAATATCAAATATTGCAGGTGACTGTACACTACACTTTTTTTTGTAATGTTGATTTTTTTCTGCTACATCTACTTAGATTCACGGCCTCATTCGATCCTCATATTGTAATGAAAAAAAATGTACATAGATTTTTATTTCCAATCCGTTGCCATTTTTTCATATACTTTGTATGACAGTAACGTAATGTATGGATAAATTAGGAAGGTTTTTTATCATATTAGGATCGAAATAGCTGGTGATTCTGAGTAGAAACAACATAAAAACTTCCAAATCCCATCTTAACCGTGATAAAATGTATGAAAGCAAGTTGCAGAGAGCAGTGACAATCGTTTGCAGAAAACGAAACAAAACGCTAACGTTAATAATATAACTATGCAAATAAATAAATAAATAAATAAATAAATATTATAGGACATTCTTACACAGATTGACCAAGTTTAGTCCCCCAGTAAGCTCAAGAAGGCTTGTGTTGAGGGTACTCAGACAACGATATATATAATATATGTCGGAGCCTGACACCGGAAAGACGTATTGCAGCGTTATAGTTCATTATTTTAGACGCCTGTATAAAATCGATTAGCAATGTTGAGCTACGTATTATTTGGTTGTAACGAAATGAATAAAGTAGCTTAGAGAGTAACGCCGTCTATTGGCGCATTGTTGAAATAAAGTTGCGTAGAGAGTAACGCCATCTATTGGCGTGTTGTTGAACTAAAATTACAGGTAGGAGGCTTTGGAACGTCAAGAGGTTTCTCTTGGGTGAGCGTAGGCACGAGTTGGCATTTTTATCGGTATGTTGGTAGATTGGTCGAGCAGGTTTGCCAACTTGACTTTGAGGCGGGAGCAGAGAGGCTCCGCCGCTGGTAGATCTTCTTGATCGGACCGCGCTAGAGATCGGACGTACTCGTTAGCCAACCTCGTGCCTAACTCGCCGCGTTCCTGAAGGCTTATACTGTAATACTATCTTTTTAAACTAAGGTTCACCGAAGAAGATAAAACAAACAACCCGATAGTGGACAGGAACAATTTAATTGTCGGGCTAGTTAAGATTACACTTTTAAGCTTAATCACTATTTGACGACTTATTGGTAGTAAATTAAATTCTAAATTTATGTCTATATAACCAGGTTTTAATTATCGTTGGTGATACTTGGTCGATTGCGCTATTTGATAGTTAATACTAAAAGGTGAATAGTCCAAAATCGCAGTTTAGGGAAAAATAGTGAAAGGCTTAGCTGCACTGTAGCGACAGTCGACGGCTCTCTCGACCAGATGGCCGGAGGTTCCAATAGCTCCGACTCTGGCGGGGCCAGCTGCACAGGTCGACTGGTACAGGATCTGGCCTACCAAAGGCCGCGCCCCTAGTAGACACCTCCTGGAAAATTCCGGGTACGGGATTAGTTCCACTGACTCAGGTCACGCCAAGAATCCGTGGTCCGTGCCACGTGAGAGTCCGTTTCACATAGGAACACAGGGTTTCCATGCGTAACCCTTTGGGGTTATATTACAGCACAACATTCAGCGTTATGCGGGATAATTTTATGCGACCGCATGGCGGGTCATACAATTTCTGACGAAAGTATAGGAACGACGCCTTACCTGTCGGAGGAAAATCGTCTTGCGGGGGTTTATGAGTGAGCGAATGTCAACTCCGGAGAGCCCAGGACGCGCCTGGCTCGCCCTTTCGGGAAACGGGTTAACCGCAAGGCACGATCACACACTGAGGGCAGCTGAAATAAACGGTTCACGTCACTAATCGCATAATCCAACAACAGATTCTGAATTTCACGATCTTCACAAACGAATGTAAGATGACTTACCAAAGATGAGAACGTTGTCCCGAATATTTAATTTAAAGCCGAGCTCGGCTGGGTCGGGGAAGAAAATCCAAGTGAAAAAATGGCGGAATCACTGTCTCCTGAGGGCCTCTTTTTCGATGTTGCCAGGGTTACAATCCCAAGGCATTTAACCAAACTGACGTGAAATTCTAAATACGGAAATTAAACCAGAGCGTGGTAAGCGCTGCTGGACAAGCACGGTATGATATTTTTTAAGAAAAGAAAAGGGAAGACTCGACAATTTATACATTTCTACCCGTTCATCGAGAATTATAATAATTATTTTGGTAAGAACTAGTTATCGACCGAACTGGTGTCGAAGGGATTCGGAATTATCTCCCTGGCAACGCGGAATCGCTGTCAACTTGACAGCCCATTGACACTATTCGAGATACAGATTTAATCGCCCGTCCGGCTTCATAGGAGTATTTTGTTATCTAAATATTTTCCATTACACACCCCCCTAACCAGGAGAATTTTACGACAGAGGCAACAGACGAAGGAGTAAAATTCCAGCTCGCCCTCGAGCTGTGTTACCAGCCGAACGGTGCAAGGAAAAGGAAATCTAACGACTTCCCTACGACGTGGATTACGGCCCACAATCGCACGTCGATTTGTCCCTTGGCATCAATCGAGTCCGCGGGGCCGTCGCTGGAAACAATCGCATCTAGGCCTACGGGACAAAACAAAGAGAGAAAAAAAAAGAAATTCGAAGCTAACGTGGCTTCAATTGACACAAGAAAAAATAAAGCGCTTTAAATAGCAGACTACCTGGATTGTGGAGTATCGGTACGACTCGTTACAGGAGTCAAGTGGTGTGGACAGAACTTGGCTTGCAGTCTTTTATGTGCCATTTACCCAGACGCTTTCCATTCTCATCTTCCAACTCGTAGACTAAACGGGATATTTTCCGAATGACGCGACATTTGTCATATTTGGGTGTTAGCTTCGCCGAAAAGTATTTACCGGCGTTGCTCTGCTTGAAGGTGCGTTTCCACACTTCGTCTCCGGGGTTGAATTCTATATCACGACGTTTATCATTGTAATACTTAATGTTGCGGTCGTGAGCTTTCTGCAATAATTCCTTCACGGTTGGGTAAATGGCCCTAAGAGTCTTAATCTTGTCGAGGTACTCTCCCCGGGAGGAAAAAACGATTTCGTCGACCTCCTCTGGGTCGTCGTAAATTGTGCCATCCGGTACTGCTTGGCGTCCGTGCACGAGCAGGAACGGAGTATGTGATGTTGTTTCATTGACTGAGGTATTCAAAGCGAACTGTATACGAGAAATATTCACGTCCCACGAGCGATGATCCGATTCAACGAACGTTGATATTGCTGTTACTAGGGTCTTGTTGTAACGCTCTACGGTGTTGACCTGGGGACAGTAAACGGGGGTGTAGTGTAGCTGTGGGATATTGTAGTTGGCGAACAACTTCTGAACATCCCCGCCGGTGAAGTAGGATGCATTATCAGCAATAATTGTTTGTGGGATGCCATGGATCATGAATACATGATCTTCTAATCTCTGGGAAATTACAGCCCCGGTTGCTCGTCTCAAGGGAAACAACATACAGTATTTAGTAAAACAACATACTACTACCAATATATAAGTGTTTAGTTTCCTTGAGGGTGGCAGCGGTCCAACCAGGTCTATACTGAGGCACTGAAACGGCCGACTGCAAACTTTCGCACTTCCCATGAAGCCTGGAGTCGGTTGTTGGCTGTGTTTATAAGCGGCACACACCGAGCAATTGGCGACGTATCGGACTACATCTTCATACATCCGTGGCCAGGAGTAACGAAGTTTTAACCTGTTATAAGTTTTAGCGGTACCTAAATGTGCAGCAGTGGGGACTGCATGGTTAGCATGCATGATTTCTTCACGAAATTCCACTGGGATCACCTCTTTCCACTCGAAATCGGTAGTTAAGGCATTCCTTGATTTGGTGTAGCGATAAAGGCGACCATTTAACAATTGATAATTAGGTACCGATCCTGGGTTGGATTCACATTTGTTATAGATCTGCGAATACCAAGGGTCATTATTAGTGGTGTTCGTATCAATTAAACAGATGGGAACTGCCCTTGATAAGGCGTCCGGTACGATATGTTCTGAGCCTCTCCGGTGCTCGATTGTGAAGTTATAAGGTGAGAGACGACAACCCCATCTTTCGAGGCGCCCCGTGGGATTTTTGAGATTAAGGAAACACTTCAAACTGGCGTGGTCTGTAACAATCCTAAATTGACGACTTCCTTCCAGGTACGGTCTGAAGTGTTCTACAACATTGACCACCGCCAAAGCTTCTCTCTCAGTGGCGGAATAATTTCTTTCTTGAGGCGTGAGGGATCGGCTGTAATACGCCAGTGGGTGTTCTTCTCCTTCAAATATTTGTGTCAGAGTTCCCCCGATGCCGAAATCTGAAGCGTCACAGTGAACCGAGAATGATTTGGAGAAGTCTGGGCAGGCTAGAACTGGTGCCGTTGTCATTGCTACTTTTAACTCATTAAAAGCTTGATCCGCTTCCGGGGACCAACGAAAAGGTGGAGCGCCTTTTCGCGTCGACGTTAACTGATTGAGAGGTCCAGCAATGTTGCTGAAATTTTTAATAAATCGGCGGTAATACGACGCCGTACCTAGGAAGCGTTTAACATCTTTCCGACTCTTTGGTATGGGGAAGTCTACCACTGCTTTGACTTTGTCAGGGTCCGTGCGTAAGCCGTACTCGTCTACAAGAAAACCTAGGTACCTTAGTTGCCTACGAAAGAATTTACATTTAGATAGGTTTATTGTAAGGTTAGCATATCGAAGTCGTTCTAGGACGTGGCGAAGTAGGGTTAGATGTTGGGTAAACGTTTCCGAGACAATTATTATATCGTCTAAGTATATAAAAATACGGCCGTTGTATTCTGGACCAAACAAAATATCCATCAAGCGTTGCTGAGTTGCTGGGGCTGAGGTAAGGCCGAAACACATTACTTTAAAATGGAACAAACCGCGGCCAGGGACCGTAAAGGCGGTCTTTTCCATGGATTCCTTGGAATCTAAGCCTATTTGCCAAAAGGCTGATTTAAGGTCCAAGGATGACAAATACTTCGCGTTCCCTAGTTGATTAAGAATTTGATTAATTAGTGGTAGGGGGTAAGCGTCGTGTTTGGAAACTTCATTTAGTTTTCGGCTGTCCAGGCAGAATCGAAAGGTGCCATCCGCTTTCGGGGCCATGGTCACCGGGTTATTCCATGGACTGCTGCTTGGCTCGACGACATCCAGCTGGAGCATCTCATCCAGCTGTTTATTGAGCTCTGCAAGTTTGTACGGAGATAACATGTAATAACGCTGTTTGATCGGCTTCGCATCTCCTGTATCAATCGAATGCGTTAGCAGATGTGTTCTTCCCAACCCCCTCTCCTCGGCGGATATTGATGCAAATTCTTTCATAATAGTATCTGCCTCACGTTGTTCCTCCGTCGAAAGAGACTCCAAGCCGTGTATGTACCTGACCTCAGAGACAACGATGTTGTTATGTTCTTCGTTTGATAAGGAACAGGTTCCATTCTTTAGGAGCGCAAGGATATCCCGTCCGAAGCCAAAGGCTATCCAAAAGTTAAGACCGAAAATAAGTTTAGTGTGGACCTCCGGTATCACATGAAACTTTACGACTTGCGTGTTGTTACCTACAAATACGGGCAAGAATACATGGCCCTTGATGGGCGAACGGACTTTGTTCGCCGAGATTATATGAGTCAAACCGTGCGGCGGATGCAGAGTAACTAGACCCTCAAAGTACTTGTCAAAGGTGTCACCACCCAAAATTGTCAACTCGGAGCCAGAATCCATTAGACCAGAATAGGACATGCCATAAATTTTTACTTTAAGGTATGGTCGCAAACCTTGTTCATCCGCTTCGTTTATCGAATCTAGTAACTTCAAACTATGGTAAGACTCAAAAACAAAAGTAATAAATGACAACCAAGAGTGCCATTCCTCCCGATCGAACCTAGATGCCTGGTTGTCGGCATGAGAGATCTGAGATTCGTGTACCTTGCTGCACGGACCGATTGTATCCTGTGAGGCTCCATTATAAGAATTAGCGGGGAATGTTCCCAAACAAGGATTTGTATCCTGGTAAGTTTCATTATGTGGATAAACTACGTTATTTTGTGAGAAAGGTGTTGTGGGGAATGTAGACGATTGCTCCATACTGTTAGTTGCCTGAGGGTAAATTTCGTTATCCGTGTAAGTTACATTATTTTGCCAAATAGGGGTTGGAGAGGGCACAGATGGTCCTTCTTCACCAAAATCTGCCTTAGGGTAAATTACATTATGTGGGTAATTTTCGTTATCTTGACCAATATGGGTTGTGGAAGGCACTTCTATATAATAATTTGCACTGGGGTAAATTTGGTTATGTAGGTAAGTTTCGTTATTTTGATAAATGTGTGTTGTGGAAGATTGAGTCGGTTCCTCTACACCATAATTTGCATTTGGGTAAATTTCATAATTTGGGTAAGTTACATTATTTTGCCAAATATGGGCTGTGGGGGTTTTAGGTAGTGCTTCTACACAGTAATTTACATTAGGGTAAATTTCGTTAAGTGGGTAAGTCAAGTTATTTTGCCAAATAGGGATTGTGGGGGGTAAAACGGGTAAAGTGATGTAGTTAATGGGGATAAAAGCGTTAGTAAGGAGGTTTAAGGGATTAGTTAGGTTTGTAAAGGCAGGGTGGGGAAATAATGCGGGAGGGGTTATGTTGTTAGAGGGGTCAAAAGCGTTAGTAAGCGGGTTTAGGGTGTTAGTGAGGTTAGTAAGGGTAGGATAGGGAAGTGAAGCAGGTGGGGTTATGTTAGTAGGGTTAAAAGCGTTAGTAAGCGGGTTAAGGGTGTTAGTGTGGTTAGTAAGGGTAGGATAGGAGAGTGAAGCGGGTGGAGTTATGTTAGTGGGGGTAAAAGCATTAGTAAGCGGGTTAAGGGTATTAGTGAGGTTAGTAAGGGTAGGATAGGAGAGTGAAGCGGGTGGGGTTATGTTCGTGGGTATAAAAGCAGTAGTAAGCGGGTTAAGGGTGTCAGTTTTAGTAATTGGCATCGATATGGTATGTAATGGGCGGCTTTGGCCTTTTGTTGTCAATGAAGTTGATACAGCATTAGGTGCAAGTAAGTGATGGTTAAGTAGGGTAATGGGTGCTGAAGAGCTAGGGTATTTGTTATTAGAAGAACTATTGAGTTGTGTATGGTTTTCTAGAGTGGGCTTTCTGGGATTACTAAATATAGGCGTGCGAATAAATATTCTACTTTTATATTTTTTAGTAATTTTTGTGGAAACCGGATCAGCCATACCCTGACTCGGCGTTATTAGTTTTTTGAGGTACTAGGTGTGGACGCACATTTAGGGCAAGTACGGGCTGTTACGTCCTTCTCGCCGCAGCGATAACAAACGAGCTTAGGAGCTGCTTTACAAGTTTTCAAGGTGTGACCGTCCACGCGGCACCGCACACAAAAGTCAGCCGATGCTTGCACTGCCGAGATAGTTTTTGTTGTGAGTGGCTTGTAAACCAAATCGTGGGCCAGTGATTTACTTAAATCTCTGTCAGGCTCGGCAAAACGTTTGGCGCTTTGAGTGGCGGCCTCTAGCTGCCGACAACGATCTTTAAGGTCACTTATAGATTCTATTTTAAATAATGCCAGTTGTTTAGAATAAAATGGTCTGACGTTTTGTACCAATATACTTAATTTCTCGGACTCTGGTAAGGGTGTCTCTAAACGGGAAAAATAATTAAGCATTACGCTGACATAGTTAACTATTGACTCATCAAAACCCTGCGTCCTAGCACGTATTTCCCTCATAAGTCGGACATTATAATCTAATGGGAGGTAATCACGGATCATCACAGCCTTTAGGTCCGTCCAGCAGTGTACTTGATCACAGATTCCGTTAAACCACGAGGATGCCTCGTCCGTGAAGAGTTCGCAGGCGGAGCGAAATAAGGTTGAATCCGGTATGTCACGTGACACACGCACTTGCTCTAACTTACGTAGGAACGCTTTGACACAGGTCTTGCCGTCATATTTTAAATTTAATTTTTGCACCAAATTATTGTGTTTTGTGCATGCTGGTAGGGCTGTAGGATTCGGTTTGTCAACCTCGAGTGCGACATCCCTTGACAATGCACTTCTAAAATTAATCAATACATTGTCAAGGCGAGATAGTAGTTTATCCAACTGATCACTCAATTCACAATGCCTTGAGGCCTCTGATTCAGTTGGTGTTAGGCGGGTTAGACGGTGGTAAAGATGGTGTGCAACCGCCTGTACGCGGTTAAGAAGCTTCAAGGAAGTACGACGCTGTGCTGGTGACTGCAGCTGGTCACGAAGGTCGTCCATCTTTGCAGATATTATGTCCAGTTCTTCCTTGACGTCACCATTGTAATCTGCGACCTCGTCAGTGGGAATCTCCTGATTCAACTTCCGGAGCTGGCTCCGGAGCTCCATCACTGTAGTCAGTGGTACCCCGAGGCGCACCGTCACTTCATACTCGAGTTCATCTTTTTTTAAGAGGTTAAAAGCTATTGGACGCTCCTCCAAAGCGGTCTCATTCGCCATTGTTACAGTAGTAAAGGTTATCACTATTAAATATTAAATGTATTTTCCGTATATTTTTTCCCGAAAAGAAATAATTACCTAGTTTATAAGTTAAAGAATGTTATAGCGTTATCGACCAACAACAAGTTTAAGTTCACCAGTTTAGGTATAGCACACTCTTAAAGAGTCAACAAGTAATATGAAATAACATTAAACACACTGAAAATAATGTTTTCATAAAAATAAAAGTGGATGTAAAGAGTCCTTAAAGTAAATACAACTAAAAAATAAATGTAAACAATGGATTTTCTTCCCTAGATCAACCTAGTACCGTAAAATGACATGGAAGTGTAATACAACAGTAGGTGCTGACTGTGCCAGACAAAACATGTGGTTAGACACTCTTGCTAACCAAAAGTCAATTAAATTTAAATATTTTTAAAGTAAGTTACAGTGAAATACAATAGCGCAAAAAAACCAAGCTCAAACCTTCGCTGAATTTTGGAGGGAAAGAAGCCAAATATCACCAAACCTATTCGGGCGCCGCTGTAATACTATCTTTTTAAACTAAGGTTCACCGAAGGAGATAAAACAAACAACCCGATAGTGGACAGGAACAATTTAATTGTCGGGCTAGTTAAGATTACACTTTTAAGCTTAATCACTATTTGACGACTTATTGGTAGTAAATTAAATTCTAAATTTATGTCTATATAACCAGGTTTTAATTATCGTTGGTGATACTTGGTCGATTGCGCTATTTGATAGTTAATACTAAAAGGTGAATAGTCCAAAATCGCAGTTTAGGGAAAAATAGTGAAAGGCTTAGCTGCACTGTAGCGACAGTCGACGGCTCTCTCGACCAGATGGCCGGAGGTTCCAATAGCTCCGACTCTGGCGGGGCCAGCTGCACAGGTCGACTGGTACAGGATCTGGCCTACCAAAGGCCGCGCCCCTAGTAGACACCTCCTGGAAAATTCCGGGTACGGGATTAGTTCCACTGACTCAGGTCACGCCAAGAATCCGTGGTCCGTGCCACGTGAGAGTCCGTTTCACATAGGAACACAGGGTTTCCATGCGTAACCCTTTGGGGTTATATTACAGCACAACATTCAGCGTTATGCGGGATAATTTTATGCGACCGCATGGCGGGTCATACAATTTCTGACGAAAGTATAGGAACGACGCCTTACCTGTCGGAGGAAAATCGTCTTGCGGGGGTTTATGAGTGAGCGAATGTCAACTCCGGAGAGCCCAGGACGCGCCTGGCTCGCCCTTTCGGGAAACGGGTTAACCGCAAGGCACGATCACACACTGAGGGCAGCTGAAATAAACGGTTCACGTCACTAATCGCATAATCCAACAACAGATTCTGAATTTCACGATCTTCACAAACGAATGTAAGATGACTTACCAAAGATGAGAACGTTGTCCCGAATATTTAATTTAAAGCCGAGCTCGGCTGGGTCGGGGAAGAAAATCCAAGTGAAAAAATGGCGGAATCACTGACTGTCTCCTGAGGGCCTCTTTTTCGATGTTGCCAGGGTTACAATCCCAAGGCATTTAACCAAACTGACGTGAAATTCTAAATACGGAAATTAAACCAGAGCGTGGTAAGCGCTGCTGGACAAGCACGGTATGATATTTTTTAAGAAAAGAAAAGGGAAGACTCGACAATCTATACATTTCTACCCGTTCATCGAGAATTATAATAATTATTTTGGTAAGAACTAGTTATCGACCGAACTGAGGGGCTACCGCGAAAACCGAAATTCGCAAATTGCGGGGATCTTACTCTTTTACTCCAATGAAGGCGTAATTAGAGTGACAGAGAAAAATGCCCGCAATTGACGATTTTCGGTATTGGCGGTAGCCCTACTGGTGTCGAAGGGATTCGGAATTATCTCCCTGGCAACGCGGAATCGCTGTCAACTTGACAGCCCATTGACACTATTCGAGATACAGATTTAATCGCCCGTCCGGCTTCATAGGAGTATTTTGTTATCTAAATATTTTCCATTACAATACCTGAAGGATTATTCTGATAGCTTATAGAATCCCGCGTTCTTTAACCATTTAGCTAAGTGTTTTATTTCAAGTGTTATTTTGATTTCTTATGTTTCATTCCCAAGTAACAATTTGTGGTTCTATAGTAGTCGATAGAACGTTTCCCAAATACCACCTAAGGTCCTATAAAAGACCAAAGAAGATTGTATAAAGCCGAAATGGCGCATCTTATGTGCCATTCAGTGATATAGTAGACCTGTAGCAGTGTCAGTCGTGACGTTTTAGGTCTATAAAAGTGATGTGATGATCACTTTTGTGCTAATTTGTTGTCAGTAACGCCATTATAGTGTTAATTTATACTATAGTGGCATTTGAGATTCCATTATAGTACTTGTTTTATACTATAGTAGTATTTGAAATTGTATTATAGTGCTTTTTTATACTATTGTAGAATTCATAGTTCCTTTACTACGAAATTTGCTATCAAGTTTTCCATCAACTGTTGTGAGTGGTTTTGTTGTGTGTTTACTTCACAAAAACGGTACTAAGTAAAATGGTGATAAGTAAAGACTTTATATTAATATGCGCCATTTAGATGTCGAATAATTCGGTCCTTAGTGCAAAAAGTATATGGGACGGAAGTTTTACCGTTAGAATAGTATTAGTTTAATGAGGAATTTTAAATGCCCCCTCGATTTATTTATGTTTTTAATAAAATATTTTAATAAAATATTTTAATAAAATATTTTAATAAAATATTATGATATTCACCATAGTTACTACTATACAGCCAAGAAGTAAATCCGACGCTTTTATAGGCTAACTATAGAACTTACGACGAAATATTCACCGCCATCATGATTAAAATTAGGGTTCCAAAAGAATTTAGCTGTGACCCAGTTACACCTACAAACTCTTTAGAAAGATATAGGATTTTTTTTTTAATTTAGATGTTGTCATTACTGTTGTTTCCTTTTTCAGTGTGATTGGTAAAAAAAAATGTGCTAATAATGGATGTCGATAAATATCTAAACCGTCACGATTTTATGCTTGTATTAAATCATTGATGATAAATCTCACCTACAGTCACTAATATCACTGGGGTATTTTTTATCAATTCATTAAAATATAAACATATTTTGTACGGAACCACATTATGTGGCTTAGGCCTGAACTTATATAAGCAAGATATAAGTAGCCATTACAGATCAAATTTATCATTTACAAGTAGTCGTTATCTACCTTTATGTATCTAACTCGGTTTATAAAAGACATAAAAACTCAACTATAACGCTCTTGTCTTTTAAAAGAAAAAACAAAACCACTATACAACAGTTTTGTGATATAAAAGAGTCATTGTGACGTTTACAGCGATGAGATTAATATAGGGATTTAAAAACTACTAAAGCGCTTTTTAACGCTATAAATATGTCCCAAAAACGCTACTATAGAGCAAAACAGTTCTATAATAGTGTTCATATGACTACTAAAGTATTATGTACTATAGCAGTGATCTCTAAAGCCACTATATCCTGAAATCGTTGTATAGCTGGGTTTTTGTCACTGTTAGAACACAAAACTATAGCGGCTAGCAGGGAACCTTAATAGCGCAAACTACTAAAGTATTATGTACTATAGCAGTGATCTCTAAAGCCACTATATCCTAAAATCGTTGTATAGTTGGGTTTTTGTCACTGTTAAAACACAAAACTATAGCGGCTTGGCAGGGAACCTTAATAGCGCAAATTAGTTGCATAAAAGTGATTCCAAATACTATTATACAGTAATATTGCTCTATAGTGGTTATATTTGAACCTGTTATAGTACACGCCTATAACGGCTCTATAAAATGATGAAATAAACCTTTACATCAATTGCTTATAGAATATATTAGCTGTATAAGCCTATAGAGCAAAAAGGTGTTGCCAAGCGCTTTTATACGACAGGTGGTCACCTCTGAAACCTTAATACGACGTCTATACAAGTAAAGCTTTTAGCGATAAAAACTAAAATTATAGGACTAAAATGTTACTTGGGTTAGAAGCTTACTTGTGTGAAATAAAGAAAAGATGTGTTATGTGTTGTTTTGAAAAGATATGTCCCTCTGAGTTTGTTGCCGGTCCCATATTGGGCTAAATCTTCTCAGGTCAGGGGTTAGGGTTTAAGCCGGCCTAGTTTGACTTAAATAAAGATTTGAACGGTGTCATGTGATCTTTTTATTTTCAATTTAACCAGTCAACATTCTAATAGCAATTAGTTCTTTTCATCATTTAGTTCTGAAATATAGTAGGCACTAGTATGGCTAACGAGTCTTTATGTTTATTTCATGCACTGGTAGCATGGTAGCATACTGGTTTAGCTGTGAAGTAATACATCTAGGTACTACCCCATGCGCCCACCGCCTTTAGGACCTTCGGTTTCCGACATATATAAATACTTAAATATATAGAAAACAACCATGACTCAGGAACAAATATCTGTGTCATCACACAAATAAATGCCCTTACTGGGATTCGAACCCAGGACCATCGGCTTCACAGGCAGGGTCACTATCCACTAGGCCAGACCGGTCGTCAAAAAATATATAGAAATGATAGCGTTTCGTTTTCTGCAAACCTCCAGACTAGAAATGGAAATAAACGAGATCGTATGATTAAGATGGTGATGGTTCTAATGTATTTAAGTATAAGTATGTGTAGTTTTATGTAACTACCTATGTATACTAACCAAACAAGAAAGGGGCTGCATCAGCTGGGGCCACAACGCCGCTGTCACGTAGACGATCAACATTACTGACACCATTGTATGAAATAATATAATTAATAATGTGGATAGTGAACGTATCGTAGCAACAAGCACAAATGTCGTCTTGTCTCTTTATAAATTAATAACTATTGAAATATGAATTTTCACGCATCTTAAACATGTTACAAATAAACTAGAGGTCGCTGTGAGTAGACTGCAAGTGTGGGCAGCATACGGAGGACTCCCCTCCCGGCATAATCTGTGAATATCCCCTTGGCAGCGCTTGCTGACAGGAGTGACATATTGCCTTCATCCACCCAGTGCCTCAGCCATTGCCACACACATCGCGCAGGCTCGCACCGTCACGTATCTCCGTTTTATTGGCCGTCGCCAAGACGATGCCCTAACACAACATGCGCATAGAACGTAGTGATTATATGCTCTTTGCATGCGCAGTGACGATCTTTTTGAAACGTAACTGTCATCAACATTGGTTTTGTTTACTTTTTTCATATTTATCAGTGTATTTTCATATTTTAATCAGTGTTTGGTTGCCAAACCAAAATATGTACTTTTAATACTTTTTGCCGTGCGTTCGTGTAAAATAAGGACCCTAAATACGTAAGCCAGCGTCTTGTAGCGCCGTTGCTGCACCTTTTTTAGTTTTTTATTGTATTTATTTCTAGGTAACAAGGTATTACTTTTTATCCCCCTCTATCGAATGTCTACACAGCCCAGCATTTCTTCAGTGGAGCTATTGGAATGCCCTGTCTGTTTAGGGCATTTCTCAGGAGGGCCATTTTAACGTGTCCGGGGCAATAAATGATCGAATTTACTGTTCAATAAATCTGAATTAATTTAGGCATGATCTTCAGCCTATATTCTGTCCGGGACACTATCAAATTATTTATTTATTATTTATATAATACCAGAAAAAAAATTCAAATGCCAAAAATGATGTTCGGTGGGAGTGCCCCGCACCCAGATTTTATGAAACAAAAAAATATTACTCAAGATGGGGCATTAGATCGGAGTTATTATGGTTATTCACGCATAAGGTATTAGTTAACTTATCATATTCTTTATATCACAATAATGTGTTTGCTCAACTCATTGCATAAAACCAAATTTACGATGTGTCCCGGGCTAGTGCCTGATTTCGGTGTAATTTGCAAAACATGTCGGTACTCCTTCAAAGTTGTAAACCAGGAACTCAGTGTCTCAAACATAGTATGCTTTAGTTATGCCTTAACCATTGAATAAAGTAGAGGTACAGTCACAGTATAATAAAGTGATTTTTTAAAGGTTTCCCAGTCCTTCGGTGGGTTTGGTTTTATGTTTTTTTGAGATCGGTGGTGCAATTTACTCCGAAAGTTTTAGTGCATTTATCGTTATGCAAGTGATTAAGAAATCCTCAAAAGTACGTAAATCCATCATTATTACATCTCCTCTGTATGACTCATACTATTTCTGTAATTGCTGAAAAGCGATTAATTTTGACATCGCTGGTGTTGATTTCCTTGGTTTCGGTGGATTTTTTGACCACCGATATCAAAAAAGTGATCACTGAATTCAAATCCTGCTTTGCAAACTAGTTTGTTGTACTAATTTATCACACCTAAAAAGTGCAAGATACGTTGTATAAACGTAAAATTATGTTTGTAAGTAAATGAAGTCATAATAGGTACAAAAAATCACTTGTTTACTATGAGTAGTTTTTTAAACCAGACGTGTGTTGAAACTTGTAGACCCAATGTTTCTTTCTCTGTCTTGATATTCTCTTCAAACCAATGAAGTAATATTATGTTAATTGTCCTCTGTATCACCTGAGGCCCTACACCTCGATAGCTTTACACGTGTCAGCCATGTTAAATGAATGCAGTCAATTAGATCCCACTTCTTTTAAAATAACTTGTGTTTGTAAGTACTATGCAAGGTGCACCCAAGGGACAGGATGTTCAGAACAAGGGATTAAAAATAAAGTGGCCGTCTAATGTCGAGATCGCTTCAAAGGCACTGAGCGTACCTTACTGATCAATATTTCTAAAGGATAGCCATAGACACAAATTGAACATAGCAAATGTTTTAACAATCCTCAATGTCTTATGTCTTTATGTCTAAATATAGGAGTTACAATTTAGCTCATGTGTTTGAGGGTGCTGGATATCATAATTAATAGGTAAATCTTCAAGCATTAGTCGACCACTTCAAATAGTTTTAAATTGATGGAGTTCACGCTTTAAAACTCTGTTATTCAAAAATACTTGTTTTCCATATTGCATCACATTGCTTTATAAGTGCATTAAATATTTTACAAGCATTGAACACCACTCAAAAATTTCTTGTGTATCGGGTGTAGCTAACATAATTAAGTTTCTTTTTGATGCGTGTGCGGTCGGATTGTGTGAAACAAACATCTTCTCCTTCATGGCACTAATGTGCGAATTTGTGGTCGACATGTCTGAAACTCGTTTCAGGACCATGCATCGCCCTATTATATGAGGACAGTCAAATAGTATGGGATATCTTCTAGACATGTTGTTTTACAAGCCGTAATTAGGTTATTTTAAAATCTTGGGTCTATATCTATTAAATTTATGTAAGTTTTCGAGATCAGTAGCCTTGTTACATCGCTTATAATCAAATAAGAATGAAAAATATGATTAAAATATAATATAATTGAGATATAAAATTGAAATGTGATTTTTGTGTATGCATTATTGAATTCGGTGACGCCAATTGATTTCAGTGCTGCACATGATTTCGGTGTTTTTTAAATCTCAAATATCTTAAAAACTATAAGGTTCTAATGGAGGCCTCCAGTACCAATATTTTTTATATTAAGGCTAGATTTTAGGAAATAAAGTCGCATATCAAATAAGTTAAAAAAAAAATTTGGTTCCGAAGTCAGGCACCGAAGGTCATCTCTGAGAATCGCCCTTTAGATAACAAGCTTTATAAGGGAGAGAGGGGACTCGCAATCCACACGGCTCGTCGACATGGAACGCGTATTCCCTTTAATCCCCCGCTGCCTAGCGCTTCACAGCCTACACCGTCAACAGTAGGCAATTCCAATAGCTCTCCTTTTCTTGCAGATAGGTTAGGAGCCCTAAAAAGACATGTCACAGTTATAAAGAGAATACCCCGTGGCGCCCGCAGAGCTGTAGCTAACTCTCTTTCGGAATGCGTCGCCAAGGTCGTCACGGAGAATTCTCCCCAAGCTTGGGAGCGCCTGCTCACTTTTTCCTATTCCGTTTTACACGCTGAAAAATCTAAGAAAACCTCCTTAACGACCCAACTGAAAAACAATTCATACAATTTACCTCCCCCCAGTCAACTAAATCAATCAGTTTTTATTAGTAGCCCTCGGCCATACTCTAAAATCAAATCAATAGAAAACAAAATTTCAGAAGGGAACATAAGCGGAGCGGCTCGACTCCTCTTCTCAAATGACGACTTGGCGACGCATTCACCAGAAACCTTTGCCGCCCTCAGTGATAAACATCCGGTTCCCCTAGCTCCCACCCCGCTACCAGATCCCCCTACTCAGGACAATATAGGACTAACCGTTACAGAGGACGCAGTACAACAATCAATCCTTTTGTTCCCCAATGGATCTGCAGGCGGTCTGGATGGTCTTTCCCCCCAACACCTAAAAGACCTCATTGGTGTCCCTTCTGGAGACTCGGGATCAGCCTTACTTAAAGAGCTGACCGGCCTAATGAACTTAATGTTAGCAGGCCGAGTAAATGCTGATATCGTCCCTCTCCTTTACGGCGCCAACCTCGTTGCCTTGGCGAAGAAAGACGGTGGCATACGCCCGATTGCTGTCGGATGTACTTTTAGGCGCTTGGCTTCAAAACTCTGTTGCCGGAAATATAATGATAAGTTGAACAACATTTTTAAGCCCCGGCAGCTAGGCTTTGGAGTCAAGAGCGGATGTGAAGCTGCCGTACACGCCGCTCGGTCGTTCTTGAGTCGTCCGGACTATGAAGTATTCTTGAAAATAGATGTTAAAAACGCGTTTAATTCGATTAACCGTGGTGCCCTCCTAACAGAAATAAAAGAAAATCTTCCAGATTTATACGCATATTTATGGCAATGTTACGGGGCACCTACGAAACTACTCTTTGGTGATAGAACCATTCGGTCAAGCACAGGTTGTCAACAAGGTGACCCCCTTGGACCCGCGATTTTCAGTCTAGCAATTCAGCCGATAATTTCAAATTTAAATTCTAAATTTAATCTTTGGTATCTAGACGACGGCTCCCTCGGCGGAGACGCCGCTACAGTCCTACAGGACTTAAAATTTATAATTGACAAGTTTTCAGACATAGACCTCTCTTTAAATTTTACAAAATGTGAAATTTTCATACCTAATCACCTTCCATCAGAAAGAAAATCCGAAATACTTACAAACTTTAACGCCATCCTACCCAACCTCTCTGTTCATTCCAATTCATCTCTTACGCTTCTAGGTTCACCAATTTTCGACGAAGCCATCAACCCTGTTATTAATTGCAAATTAAATCTGTTTAACTGCACATCCAATCTATTATTCGAAATTAATCCCCACATGGCCCTTTACATCATCCGTTTTTGCCTTTTCACTCCAAAATTTATGTATTTACTTCGATCCTGTCCGATATGGAAATACCCCGCCATACTTTCATCAATTGACAGCAGTCTCCAAACCACTCTATCTAAAATTTTAAATGTTAATTTTGACCTCAGATCATGGACCCAGGCGGTTCTCCCTGTTCGATTTGGTGGCCTGGGTGTTCGCTCCTCGACCAGCGTAGCGTTGCCTGCCTTCTTGTCTTCCGTTTCTGTCTCTCGTCGGTAAAATCTTAAATCTCCCTCAGATTTCCGGCGCTGAGATAGCGAGCTTGGCGGAGGCTGAGACCGCTTGGTGTGGCACGTGCCCAGGGGTGACCGCCCCGGCCACAAAACATGTCCAGAGAGCCTGGGATACCCCCGGCCTTAAAGCTACTCACGCGTTTCTCATACAAAATAGTCCGGACGACTCAGATCGCGCCCGCCTACTAGCTGTCTCTAGTTACGAATCGGGTCACTGGCTGAACGCCTTACCGTCTCGCAATATTGGTACTGTTTTAGAAAAAAACACGCTTAGAATATCAGTTTGCCTGCGCATTGGGGCCAAAATATGCTCCGCCCACACCTGTGCTTGCGGCAAAGACGTGGACCAGCTAGGTCGACATGGCCTCTCTTGCATCAAAAGCGCCGGCCGTTTATATCGCCACGGCACCATCAATGATTTGGTTCGGCGGTCGCTTGCTACCGTTTCTGTGCCTGCTACTTTAGAACCCTCAGGCATGGCGAGAGACGATGGTAAGCGACCGGACGGAGCCACACTGGTGCCGTGGAGACTGGGTAGGCCTTTGGTGTGGGACGCTACATGCGTAGACACCTTTGCGCAGTCCCACATCCAGGCTACCCGGGCACAGGCTGGCGCTGCTGCCGACCAGGCCCAACTACTCAAGCGCCGCAAATACTCATCTTTACTGCAAGATTATGAGTTTGCGGCGCTTGCAGTGGAAACAATGGGTCCTTGGTCGGCGGACATGAAAACTTTCATGGGGGACCTGTCGACACGGCTGGTCGACGCTTCGGGAGACCATAGGGCTGGCGCTTACCTCTCCCAGCGCATATCGCTGGCAATACAGAGAGGTAACGCAGCCAGCGTTATGGGCTCAATGCCGCAGGCGGAGGTTCTAGAAGGGGTATTCTCTTTATAACTTCTTTTTATTTTTATATATTTTATTAGTATAATTTAGTTTTTATATAATATTATAAGTATTAGTTAAATTTTTAAGTAGGTTTATTTTAATTTTAGTTTAGTTTTTAAATCTTTAATTCATAGTTAGTTTTAAGGTTTTTTTTTTATTACTTAAGACTTCATTTAAGCAGTATTATTTTATGGTAGAGTTTTTAACATTTATATTAATCAAATTAAATATTTTTATTATAAATTAATAATATAAATAATTCCGAAATGCCGAATTTTAAAATACTTATCGAATTTTATTATTCCGATTTTTAAATGCTCGACCCATCAAATTTCCGATTGTCGTAATTACCGAACGATGAAAATAACGAAGTTTTATATTTCCGAATAGTAAAACCGACGATTATTTAAATTCCGAACCACATAATTCCGAATATAACAATTCCGATAGGGAGAAACACCGAATTTAACATTTACGATTTTTGATATCACGAATTCCGAATTGTCATAATTCCGAAATTTTGAATTCCGATTTGACGTGATTCCTATTTTTTAAATTCCGAATAACGATATTCCGAATTTGTTGTTAATAAATAAAGGTACCTACGTTTCTACGGGGGGGTAGCAGTTCTAACGTAACCTAAACCTACTTTTTTAAAAACAGTTATTTACTGTAGGGGTCGCAGTTTTAACCTAACCTATACCTACTTTTCTGTAAGCAGTAAGTTTCTAGGGAGGGAGGGCCGCAGTTCTAACCTAACCTACACCTACTTTTCTAGTAGCAGTTGGTTTCTGTGAAGGTCGCAGTTCTAACCTAACCTAACCCACTTTTCTAGTAGCAGTTGGTTTCTGTGAAGGTCGCAGTTCTAACCTAACCCACTTTTCTAGTAGCAGTTGGTTTCTGTAAAGGTCGCAGTTCTCGCCTAACCTAACCTACTTTTCTAGTAGCAGTTGGCTTCTGTGAAGGTCACAGTTCTAACCTAACCTAACCCAGTTTTCTAGTAGCAGTTGGTTTCTGTAAAGGTCGCAGTTCTAACCTAACCTAACCCACTTTTCTGGCAGCAGTTGGTTTCTGTGAAGGTCGCAGTTCTAACCTAACCTACTTTTCTAGTAGCAGTTGGCTTCTGTGAAGGTCGCAGTTCTAACCTAACCTAACCCACTTTTCTAGTAGCAGTTGGTTTCTGTAAAGGACGCAGTTCTAACCTAACCCACTTTTCTGGTAGCAGTTGGTTTCTGTGAAGGTCGCAGTTCTAACCTAACCTAACCCATTTTTCTAATAGGAGTTGGTTTCTGTGAAGGTCGCAGTTCTAACCTAACTTAACCCACTTTTCTAGTAGCAGTTGGTTTCCGTAAAGGTCGCAGTTCTAACCTAAGCCACTTTTCTAGTAGCAGTTGGCTTCTGTGAAGGTTGCAGTTCTATCCTAACCCACTTTTCTAGTAGCAGTTGGTTTCTGTAAAGGTAGCAGTTCTAGCATGTCCAAATGATTAAAATGCATTTTGTTTTTGCAGATCAATTTTAAAAACGGCTGACCCTTTAATTATTTCCTTTTGAAAATAACGAATTTCATTATTACGAGTTTACAAAAGATCGAACTTCTGAATTCCGAATTATTTTATTTCCGATCGGTCAATGATTTTTCGGAATAGACAAATTCGGAAAAAAAATTCGGATTTTTTAAAAATCGGAACTTTAAGCTTTCGTTCATATGACAATCGGATTTTAAGTATTCGGAAATAGCGCAGTCGTGATTTTCTTCTTTCGGGGTTTTCAAAGTCGTGATTTGGATATTTCGGACGTATAAAAAATCGTGATTATGAAAATCGAGGTTATGAAAGTCGGAAAAACATATTTCGGAATATTTGGGTGTTCCCAATATAATTATAATATTATAAATATATCTTCTCGAACTGCAACAGAAGGTAGGTAGGTACTAGGGATGTACCGACTAGTCGCCGACTAGTCGGGAAAACCGACTATCCGGCCACATTTGTAGTCGGCGATTAGTCGGCGACTAGTCGGCAAAAATGGCCGATTAGTCGGCACTTTATTAGTGAAAGAAAATTAGGATAAGAAAATCAACAGTCGATATTTGCCATATTAGGCCAAGCAATAAGAAGGTATAAAGGGAAATGCTAGGAACACAATTTTTGACCCCGTAACTTTGTTTGGACTAGTTAGGAGGTGAACATATCAAAAGTCCCCGGCCGTAGCCCCGGTGCTGGGGGGTAGAGGGGGGAAAGAAGGTCTCATTTTTCGGTTTTTCAGTTATATCTTGGAAGCTTTGCGTCTTAGCGACATGATTACTAAGACAAACTAAAAGCTGATAAAATTTGTTACAAGTTTTATTCAATCAAGTTTTTCGATATCTTGAAAAGTTTTTGAGATATCCGCTCTTGAAAGTTTATTTAGGGCTTTCAATTTTATCTTGATATCTACATTCGTGTAGCTGCTAGGCCGTGTTTGGTATCATTTTCGTATAAATCGGGGGTGTTGAATTCATTTTTGGTATCACCTTGACACCATCCCTAAGAAAAAACATATAAACTTTAAACAAATACCTTTTTTTTTAAACTCCTCTTCACGCTTAAACCGCTGAACCAATTTAATTGAAATTTGGTATACAGATATTTTGAGTCCCAAGACAGGACATAAGATACCTTTTATCTCAATAATCATCCTTTAAAGTTGTGAAATGGAGTATGGGGGGAATTCAACTTCGTCGACGAAACTGAATTCCTGAGGTTAATACTGCTTAAGGTAAGGTTTGAAGTCATGTTTGGTATCATTTTCAACTGAATCACAGATGTATACCATCCTAAATTTCATCTAAACCGGTTCAGCGGTTTTTGATTCCCCATACAAACTTCCACCCCACTTTTCACAGCCTCAAAAGATGCTTTTGGTTATAAAAACTATCCTATGTCCCGTGTCGAGACTAAAACTATTTCTATACCAAATTTAAACGAAATTGGTTCAGCGGTTTAAGCGTGAAAAGGGTTTAAAAAAAATATATTTTTTTAAATTTTGTTTTTTTTTGGAATAGTGTCAATGTGATACCATAAATGAATTCAGCACCCCCGATTTATACGAAACTGATACCAAACACGGCCTAGCAGCTTCACTAATGTAGATATCAAGATAAAATTGAAAGCCCTAAATAAACTTTCAAGAGCGGATATCTCAAAAACTATTCAAGATATCGAAAAACTTGACTGAATAAAACTTGTAACAAATTCTATCAGCTTTTAGTTTGTCTTAGTAGTCATGTCGCTAAGACGCAAAGTTTCCAAGATATAACTGAAAAGCCGAAAAATGAGACCTTCTTTCCCCCCTCTATCCCCCAGCACCGGGGCTACGGCCGGGGACTTTTGATATGTTCACCTCCTAACTAATCCAAACAAAGTTACGGAGTCAAACATTGTGTTCCTAGCATTTCCCTCTACAACGATTTTTGAGCATTCATTTCCTGACCTATATGTTTTATGTCTATTTTACCAAAATACCTATTCACGGTGCAGACGAAAACTTTTGTTCATATAATATTGACCGTTTGATCGTTATCGTATGTTGGTGTTTTCCTCTACAGGTCGATCTCAACTGATTCTCGTGTAATTTCATGGCCAAGTTCTATAGTTAAATGATTTTATTATTATTTAGTTATTGTTTTTTTTTTAATGGTGGAGCCATGGGGAACTGTTAATGTTATTGCAAAATTTAGAGACTTATAAACAGGGCACGTTGCTCGTAAAGACGCTGACCACAGGGGATAGGTTCTTAACTGGCGACTACGTACGGGAAATAGAGACTGGTATTTCCACCTCCTACAAGATATACTGACGGTTTGCTCAGGATCGCAAAATAAAAGAAAGACAGAAATTGATAGAGGATTCTTGTGATAGGTCTTTCAACCTGTAGAGAACACCTTTTAGCCAAGCTAATATGCTGAATAGCGCAACCAAAGGAGCAAAACTATTGTTTTTCACCTGAAATTATACGAAACGAATGATCTGGCCGACTAGTCGGCCGACTAATCGGCCATTCGAGCGCCGATTAGTCGGCTAGTCGGCTAGTCGGCCAAATCAATAGTCGGTACATCACTAGTAGGTACCTATTTATTGTGAATATATTTATATTGTAATGTGGAGCGTTCGGGTAGTAATGAATACTATGAAAGTCTGCTGAATACTGAACCTCTTTATTAAGTAAATTCGGGCTTATATAATAGTGGCCTACGTGAGTGGCATTTAGGTGACCTTTACATATTTATTTATTTATTTATTTATTTATTTAATCTTTATTGCACAAAAGAAAACCTTATAGTACAAAAGGCGGACTTAATGCCATAAGGCATTCACTACCAGAAATAAATAAATAAATAAATGTAATTAGAATTATTGTTCATTTTAATAAATATATTTTCTATTTCTTAAATGTCACCTTAAATGTCACATGACGTGTTGACCCTAATACTCAACACGTCATGTGCCTACTTACCGTACACCTTCCCCGTTTTTTTTTTGAGACAAAAATAGGTTACAATATATTTTTGTCGTAATTACAATGTAAACAATAACTTAATCTTAGACATTAATTTCTAACTATTCCAATATATGTTAATCTTACAATTTAAAACAAAACGTATATGCATATAATAGTTATACAAACAAAAACACTTAAACTAGCTTTAAAAAAAACATACATGGTTATTTAAAATATTAAATAGAATATAATTTTAATTACATTTATGTAAAGGTCACCTAAATGCCACTCACGTAGGCCACTAGTATATAAGCCCGAATTTACTTAATAAAGAGGTTCAGTATTCAGCAGACTTTCATAGTATTCATTACTACCCGAACGCTCCACATTACATGGCGACCTTGCCAGGATACCCTTAATTTAATACAGGCTGTTTTTTAATCACCTGCAATAATTTACCGTGTGAATATATAAGTAACAACTTTTACTACGGGATCAACACCGATCGCGCAAAAAAAAAGCGGCCAAGTGCGAGTAGTAACATAATAAAATTGCGGTTTACGATTTATTTCGTATTAAAAAAAAACTAGTTACTAGATCTCGTTCAAACCAAGTTTCGGTGGAAGTTTGCATGGTAATGTACGTACATCATAATATTTTTTTTAGTTTTATCATTCTCTTATTTTAGAATTTACAGGGGGGGGGGGGGGATACACATTTTACCACTTTGGAAGTGTCTCTCGCGCAAATTATTCAGTTTAGAAAAAATGATATTAGAAACCTCAATATAATTTTTGAAGACCTATCCATAGATACCCCACACGTATGGGTTTGATGAAAAAAAATTTTTGAGTTTCAGTTCTAAGTATGGGGAACCCGGAAAAATTTTTAAATATGGTCTCTCCCATACAAAATATTTATATTCCGCGATTAGTAGTAAAAAGTCGCGCCATAGTAAAAAGTGAGTAAAAAAACAGCCTTTATATGGGCAGATTTTTATTGTGTTGCCGATTTTGATTTTTTTGAGGAGGAGGGTTATGATGTTGACCGTTAGGTATGTATGTATGTATGTGTGTGGGTACCTATGTACGTATGTTCTTTTGTTCCCTCATAACATCTAAAGCACTCATTATAATTTAACAAACGATGTGTCATTCGAATCGTCTTAGCCGTCCGCTAGGTATAGGCTATACCTATGACGTCATAACAATTTGAACACGACGCCCTCTAGAGGTCATAAAGTCACGAACCATAATAATGAAAATAAGTAATGATGACGTGTTCGTGGGTATGTCGTTGTCAGATCGTATAATCCGCCGTATTACATTACGCCTAGCCGTTATCAAAAACAGAGGCGTTTTGAAATGCGGCGGTTCGACGATTAGCCGGATTGTCATTGCGATACGTTCTTCAATAAGGCGGCCAACGTTTAGCCGCATCGTACTACTATTTTAGATTAGATTGTATCTTTCGGTCGCCTACGTAACCGGAGTTTGACAATGTTTGCAATTTAATTTATTTTTACCATGGTCCCACCGCACTACATGTGTTTATTTTCCAAAACATTTCCTTCGCAACTTAAATAGACGGAGCCCCGCAAGCGGGGCTCCTATTTCTGGGCGGTTTGCCCTTCGGGCATCTGAAGCTACCTAACGAACCTAACCTACACCTACCTACGCTTTTTTCCCCAAAGTGTAATGTTTTCACGGACGTCTCACTAAATCAATAGGTAGGTAGGTTAGGTTCGTTAGGTAGCTTCAGATGCCCGAAGGGCAAACCGCTCAGAAATAGGAGCCCCGCGAAGCGGGGCTCCCTCTAGTTAAGTTGCGAAAGAAATGTTTTTTGAAAAGAAACAGTCCGACGAACTCCAGATTTGATGGACACCCCAGCGTTTGTCAGGCAGCGCCACGGGTGTTAAAAATGGGAACTAAAAACTGTCAAAGCGGCGGCTAATGACTCGCTGTATTACATTACGGCTAGCCGTGTTGAAGAACGTATGGCGCCGAATACATTCCGGCGGATTCTCATTCAGCCGCATTCAATCCGGCTAATCGTTAAACCGCCGCATTTTAAAACGCCCCTGTTTTTGAAAACGGCTAGCCGTAATGTAATACGGCGGATTATACGATCCGACTGCGACAGGTATATCATTTGAAAGGGCATAATTATTAGCAGATGACACAAACAATGAATAGATGTTAAATTATTTAGTATTGATATAGCTATTAAAGATTCGGTCCCCGTCGTCTTTAGGTACCGTAAAACGGGGTGAGTAGGTTTCGCGGGGAGAGTTGGGTTATGAATGGTGTAACATAGCGCCAGCTAGTGGTTTTGGTGGAACTTCGTTGTTTCTGTTATTTCTGTTAGTGTTAATTTCTTTTTTAGAAATATTGAACATGATTTAATTTAATTATATAGTTTAATTACAAATAGAAATATTTGTATTTCACCTTTTTTTCTTGATATTGTGTCGTTGGGTAATTAAACCTATATGTTTTAAAAGATAGCACAATATGACTGGCAACGTGCAGTTCGTGTTGCAAAGAGCACGAAATTTGAAATGGAAGGAAAATAGAATGAGAAGAAAAGACGGCATGGATTAGTGTCAGAACATAATATTGGTTGTTACAAAAATTAAAATATATTAATATAAAACTCAGCGTGGAAATCCATTGTCGCTGTATATAGTTCCGGAGATACTTATTTTGATTACTGGGTAAGTAATTCTCGCAATGTTGTGTTTTCACGGCAAACCGGCTAAATCCAAACTCGGTAAAGACTAAGTTATTTATTCTTTCCAGGGTTTAATATGTCGTGGCAAATGTTGCTTTCCTTTGCCATGTTGCTGAAGAAAGAGGTGCGTGCCCTTGAGCATGGCAAGCTGATGTAAGAGACGGGTCTTCTCAAGATCGGGACGCCTTCATGGTCATTGTCACGAGTTCCGACCCAAATGCTATTTCTTGACCGCTGCAGACTTTTCTGTAAGTGTTATGATTCGGTTCAGTGTTTAGGTGTCTCTCAGCAGTTGTGCACAAAGCTAAATCTCATGATATTTGTAATATTTTTTTAGATCGTCTATCTCGTTCGTCTGGCGGAATGCAGAGGAGTTAACTTGGAGGAATTAACATCGTCTGTGGCAGCAGGTATGTGTTGGCCCTTAGGTAGCCCATAGTAAGCTCATAGTTTACTTGGAGTTCATGTTTTGTTTTGTCATAGATCGGTAACCTTTTGCTTTTGTCACATTTATAATGAATAACTTTAATATCATAACCAAGGTTTACTGTGATCTAATGGACAGTGTTACTTGCCAATTTAATGCTCAGGTGTAACTTTACGTGTTATAATATAATTATCTGAATAAAATTTAACTGAACAACTAGTTTGTTGGTGGTTTATCCTAAGTGTAGGAATACAGATATTAACGAACCAACAGCTCTACCGTTAGCAGTCTGAGCTAGAAGATGTAATTGTAGGGTATGTAGGAGTTTTGAGAGAAGAAATAAAACAGCTATCAAGTGGACTCTTGTGTTTTCTTTCCTTTATTACATCCCTAGGTATTATGTAACCAGCCGGGTACATTTTCATAGGTTTACAGGTTACAATGGGGAGAGAAGGTTTGAGAGGGGGGTGAGAAGGGATTTTAAGGCTACTGCTACAAAAATAATGTATTCCAATTTAAAATGGGGCTATAGTAATACGCATAATAAAAAAAATCGATCCAACAATCTTCCAAAATCACCTTTGTATGAAAAACCCTCTCACGCCAAATACGAGGCACTACGGGGTGAGGTGGGTTTTCCTCTTTATCGTCAAAGTTATGAAATGGAAATACCCAAAATAAAATACAAACATCCGAACCACTTATTATATACACCATTCAGTTTTCACATGTAAAAATAAAATTTTATCGAGGTTTGAAAGTCAAATTTCACCCAACTCACCCCATTTTACGGTACTACTCTTCATAAAAAATATTTTAGTTAAATAAATATAAGAAAAAAGAATAATAAAAATAACGAAGATGAATAGGTACCTTTGATTCGGCAACTAATCGGACGCGTGAGAAAATGTATATTTAATAAATTATAAATGTTCACCTAGGTATGTATGTAGTGGTTCCGTTTAATTTATACCATATAACCGTTACATTTTCTTGGAAATCAATTATATGGTTTTGATCGCAATGCGTTGATGGGCATGCAATTATTAGGGTTCCGTACCCAAAGGGTAAAAACGAGAGCCTATCACTTAGACTTCACTGTTCGTCTGTCTGTTTGTCCGTTGTCTGTCACCAGGCTGTATCTCGTTTTAAAAAGTGCGGAACCCTCGGTGGGCGAGTCCGACTCGCACATGTTCGGTTTTTATTCGTTCTGCTGGTTACTCTAGGGTTGATATGGTACGAAAATGTAAGTGACAAAAGTCAAAAATCATTTACCCTAAAAAATTTTTTCTGTTTTGATCTGCCATCAGTCGGTAACGACTATAATCAGTTTTGTTGTATATATACGTAGATATTAATGTTGGGTTTTGGAGACCATCGATTGTATGATATGGCGACGGCGGCAGCGCGGCGTAGTGGACAGAGACAAGGAAAAGGCAGAGACCTTTAATCACTAGGTACTTTCATATTGCAGGAAGGCACAAAGTAAGCACACTTTGAAGTCTTTGTACTGTTTCAGTGTTGTCTAGTAATTTAGAAGGCAGTGGACGCCTTGCCACTTGCCAGGCCAGAATGTTTTGATCTCTTCCTTTATACACGGTGTAGGGCATATTGAGAATATTGAGATAGTCGTGCACTAGCTGCATCGTTACGTGTGAACCAGGGTGCGTTGGCAATCACACGAAGGATGGCCATCCTCTGTGCTCTTTGAAGACACATTATGTTACCGTCACTAGCAGTTCCCCATAGTTGGATCCCATAGGTCCAGATGGGTTTAATGATTGCGATGTATAGGAGTAATTTATTGTCCACTGAGAGAGTTGAGTTGCGTCCCATTAGCCGGTGAAGATTTTTGTATTTTTTTAGGATCATTTCGTTGTGTTATTTAACGCACCAGCGGTCAAACCAGTCCACGAGGGGTGAGGGCCGCGGAGGATGATGACGTCACGACCGCGGCGAGCACTCACCGCGCATACCACACACGGCTCTCGACTACCGTCTTATATGTCACATACCTAAACATTTGTAAAAAGCAAATTTAAATAAGTTAACGTGAAGCAGGAGTTTTCTTGAAGAGTCAACCCCTCAGCTGAGCTGTTCGTCAATAACAGCTCCGACAAGTGGCGACCGTGAACAGGACCTGGTACCAAAGTCCACATTCCAATCTAACGGGACATCGACGGGCGAGCGGAATATTCCAGACGGATTGCAACAATTGCACCTGCATCCAGTGATCGTCATCGCAATTATTCAGGAAAGTAGCCCATCCCATATTTTCCTTAACACCTGTGATCCATCCATTCCCCTTAATTTGTGTGAATATAGTGCTCAGCCCTCAGCTTTGTCTAGACCTTAAAGTGCTCATAATTCGTGATTAAATATTAATTAATCAGTGCTATAGCTATTAAAATCGCTGCTTATTCGTTCCTGTGCATAAAGTTAAGGATAGCCTACTTGCATTCATGAACTACGTAAATTGCTAGCATTAAATAGGTGTATCTACTCAGTGCGATAAGCGGCGTCCATTTTGTGTTGCATCAGCTTTGCATAGCAACAGCATTTATTCGGTTTAATTCTTATAAAATCTAATCTTTCTTCTTCACTACATATCTTACTTTAAGCTATTTTTATTTAGTTAGTAAAATTATAACAAATTATCGCTTTAATACAATTTCAGTAACTTAAAACCAGAATAACAAGAACTCCGTTAGGAATTTCGATTCAAACTTTAAGATTATCCCTAAATCAGCTGCAAAATAGTGTGTTCTTTAAATTCATACGGTCCTAACCGTGCATTCCAGTGATTACGGGAGTTCTGCCCACATTCCTGTGCCAAGCAGTGCGTGTTGTCGTGCACGTCACGTCAGAGCTCGTTCCCACTATGTCGGATGTCGTGGCGATTTTTAATCGTACGTTCCACTGGCAGAACATTTTATATGAAGTTGTTCACACTCGTCCGACAACGATTTTGTGTCGGATACGACATAAAATGTCGTGCGTTTTGCCAGCCCTCCCAGCCCGGAAAAAAATCGTGTCGTGTCTCGCTCGCGTACGAGTGAATATAGCGCTGTTCACATTTTGTCGGATGTCGGAACGATTTCGCCCGCGCCGCCCGCGCGGCACGCCCTCACACACCCGCGCGTCGCTGCCGCGTCGTTGCGATCGCTCGCATTGCGCAAACATATTTTGGCGCGGAAGGAGAGTATTGTGTTTTTATGCTGCAAAATTGTAATAATGGCTGTACTTAATATAAATTCTGAAGATTTGATCGCACTTGTTCAGGAAAGAGGTATTATTTGGGACAAGACTATAGAAGAATATAAAAATAAGCATTTGAAGTTGGCTGCTTGGCGAGAAATTTGTTCCTTGCTCGTACCAGATTTTGAGAAGTTAGATGAAAAAGAAAGACATCTCCTTTTTTTAACTGCCTCTAATCGTTTCTTTCGCAAATAATACAAAACCACAAACATTTCGACGACGTTCATCTTGTACTAAGCCTCGCTACCCACTCGAAAAATACACGCCAGCTGCGATCGTGCACGACAGACGACTAGTGGGAACAGTACCGCCGACACACGATTGAAATCCGGATCCGACATCCGACATAGTGAGAACAGCGGCAACGACACACGATTAAAAATCGCCACGACATCCGACATAGTGGGAACGAGCTCTCACGTCACCTACTTCGCTGCAAGTCAACGTGCCAGTGGACCAGTTGTCAAGACTTTTAATTGGGTTTGAGTGCACAAATTATTCTATCTAATTGTTTATTTGCCCTTGATTGAATTAGTGTGTTTAGTTAATAAATAAATAACTGAAAATGTCAGAGGAAGCTGTAAAAGAATTAGTAAAACAAAGAGGCACTTATAAGGGTCGTGTAACGAGATATAAAGATTATCTTTCTAATATACAAAAAAGAGATCGTTAATTGTGCCCTAATTGGGGCTACGCGCGTTTTGGCACATACAAGATTGATAGTCACATTGCCAGCGCCATCTGTGGACCGCAAGTAGATACACGCCGCATAAGCGGCTTGAGAAGCAACCACAAAATGATATATACTAATTTACCTGAAAGGAAAGAGCAGAGCGATTGCTCAATAGTTGCCATGATTAATATTGAGCAATTGCCCTTGATAACATTTGAAAACTATTCCAAGGCAAATAAATTAAAACGAATTGTAGCATATATATTTCGGTTTATTCACAACTGTAAAAACCCTAAAACTAAAACAAAAGCAACCTTAACATTAGAAGAAATAAACAACGCATTAACCTACTTAGTAAAACTATCACTAAATCAAAGTTATGCTACAGAATTAAGTACACTTTTACAAGGAAAGAAGCTTAAAACTAAATCATATCTGTTGCAGTTAGCTGCCTTTGTTGACGGTGACAGCGTAATTATAGAGTAGGTGGTCGCTTACAAAATGCCGATTGCGATTACGAAAAAAAGCACCCGGTCCTATTGGACGGTAAGCATCACTTCACACGGCTCTTGATGGAAGGCGAACACCTACGTCTACTACATGCTGGCCCTCAGTTGCTCCTTAGCTCCATACGCGACGAATTCTGGCCAGTAGGCGGCCGGGCTTTAGCGCGTAGTGTCGTTCATAAATGCGTAACATGCGTACGACTTCGAGGTGAAGCTATGAAGCCACTGATGGGCAATCTACCTGCAGATAGGGTTACTTCGTTTTACCCCTTCCAGGTGTGCGGCCTTGATTTTACGGGACCCTTCATGATTTCCAGCAACAAGGAAAAGGGTAATCGCATAACAAAATGCTATTTTAACATTTTTGTCTGCTTTGCAACTAAGGCCGTCCACCTGGAAGCAGTCAGCGATCTTAAGATAGAACAATTCTAACGCTTGACATGTGAATGATACCTATCTTATGAATATTGACCTTAATAACAATGTAAATTATAATAATATTTAATTGACATAGTAATTAATAATATAGCTAGTAGGTAATAAACAATAATGTTGCTTTATAATATTATGATTGTAGGGTTGAATAGTTTTTTTTTTTTTTTTTATATTATATGTATTTTGTACCTTAGACATTTTTTAGTTTAATCTTAAGGTTATTTGAACTGTACTATATGTATTTTAGGAATAAGGACATTGTATACCGTAAACCGGTTGATTGTGACACTCTCTAATCAAATAATATTGTAACATCTGTATACTGACATTGCACAATCTGACAATAAATGATTACTTACTTACTTACTTACTTAGCACTAATGCCTTCATCCTAAGCTTACGTCGTTTTGTGGCTCGTAGATGTAGACCGCATACAATTTATTGCGACAATGGCACTAACTGTGTTGGGGCAAATAACGAATTAGGTAGAATGCTAAGATCCGCTCAAAATTCAGTTTATGAGTTTGGCAATGAGGAACACATTAAATTCATTTTTTCTCCTCCCTACTCTCCTACTTTCGGTGGAATTTGGGAAGCAGCTGTTAAATCGGCCAAATTCCACCTAAAGCGAATTATGGGTAACGCTAGTCTGACGTTTGAGGAGCTGAGCACGTTATTTTCTCAAATTGAGTCGATCCTGAACAGCAGACCCCTCACTCCTTTCTCGTCAGACCCTACTGATCTTTACACTCTGACTCCAGGGCACTTTCTGGTGGGGAGACCCATGACTTCACTACCGTCACCCCCCGTTTGTCTTAAAAACCCTGATAGGTACCAGAGGATCAAGCAGCTGCGCCAGCATTTCTGGCAAAGATGGCGGAACGAATACTTGGCCGAGTTGCAGCAACGCACCAAATGGCGCCAGAGGCAGAGGGAGCTCAAGGTTGGAGACCTGGTGGTGTTCAAGGAGGAGAACACCCCACCACTCAAATGGAGACTCGGGAGAGTCCTACACCTTTATCCAGGAGCTGACGGAGTCTGCAGGGTTGCAGATTTCACCACGCAGAAGGGCGTGGTGAGAAGAGCACGCAACCGAGTGTGCCCCCTCCCCTGCATGAACGATCTTGAAAGCAGCAGCTTTCAAGGGGGGCAGGTTGTTCACGCACCAGCGGTCAAACCAGTCTACGAGGGGTGAGGGCCGCGGAGGTGATGATGACGTCACGACCGCGGCGAGCACTCACCGCGCATACCACACACGGCTCTCGACTACCGTCTCATATGTACATACCTACTTGATACCTAAACCTTTGTATTAAACAAATTAAAATAAGTTAACGTGAAGCAGGAGTTTTCTTGAAGAGTCAACCCCTCAGCTGAGCTGTTCGTCAATATCAGCTCCGACAAGTGTAGGTTGTGCGTTTGTGTTTTCCGTGTAAGGATGTAAACCTAGATACTTGATACAGTCGTAATGCGGCAGGAATGGCAGGATATATATCATTTGCGAGTTTAACGGGAGGGTAATCTCCTCTTCTTAGAGGTCAATTTCACCAAACGAGCATTTTTGTCTAATTCCCATGGAATTTTGAAATATCAACATTACACAAAATAAAATATGCTGATAATTTGATAAAAAATATAATAAACATTAATTTTCTTATGGGGTAAAAATATTCATAAAACTATAAAAGTTATTTCAATTTAAAATTTTGGTCAGGGCACGGGAATTAGTGTGTCCATGGGAATTAGATTTTACTGGCACGGAAATTAGAACATGGCACAGGAATTGTTTTCTTAACTTATTTTGGTAGTTAAAACTATTATTTATGTATATTTTAATCTACAATAATATACTGCAACCATACTGAAGCGGCATCGAACATATTTACCTTCTTTAATTTTAGTTTCGGACGACAAATCTACGAAAGTATGATACACTAAAAACTACGTATCTGACTAATCGTTTCCTTTATTTTAATGGCAACTAATCTCTCTTTCTTAGTAAAATGTACATATTTCAAGACAATACTTTGAGAAGTTGCGTAAACTTGTCCGCCTTACATACAAAACTATTCATTAAAAGGTGTCAGTATGTATCTGCATGTAGATAGGTACAAGGTGTATGATCTGGTATATGTCCGTATATGAAATGATACTAAGAAATAAATAGGGGCACAGTGAGAAGAAGTTATTGTGTAAGTTAATCTGAAGAAATCGAATATGCTGCCTTCATAAATTCATAACACAAAAAATTGTTTGACCACATATGAGGTAACGTGGGTTAAGACTATCACCGGGGTAAGACTATTACTTGTATGGAATCCTCATAGTGTTAGTCTTGCTCCGATCAAAATAAACTAAGTTAGTCTTATCCCGCCTTACTTTACACATAGGTATACGGGGTGTCCCTGCCCTCTTAAAATCTTCAAAGTGTAGGTTGGTTAAGTAATTTCTCAAAAATATCATAATCTTCCTAGAACAAAACTTCAGGTAGGTAGGTAGTTTTTTTTTAGAAACACTGAGACAATATTATTATTGACAATTACAATTATTATTTATTGACATTTTGTTCAGAATATTTATTTGAGAACATAGAACTTTGTAGCTTTTCCACTTTCTAAGCCGTAATACTATCAGTTTGTCAGCGTTTAAGGGGAAAATTTACATTCTACATACCCAAAAAAATACCAAAAACACCAACAAGGCATTGATTTATTAAACAAAATTTCAATCAAAAATATGGTTTCTCCATTGCCATTTAACAATTATTCATTGAAGTTAGGTACAGGTATCATAATCTAAATATATAAACGTGAAAGACCTGACTGACTGACTGACTTAAATCAACGCACAGCCCAAACCGTTGGGACTAGAAAGTCCAAATTTGGCAACTAGATTCCTTATAAGGTCTAGGGGTCCACTAAGAAAGGATTTTTCAAAATTCATCCCCTAAAGGAGTGAAATGGGGGTCCAAAGTTTGTATGGGGAAACAAGATTAGTTAGACTATTTTATTCCAAATTTCACAGGAGTATTCCTAAAGATAAATGAGTAAACACGTGTTTCAGGTTTTTTGAAAATTGAACCCCTAAGAGGGGGAAAAGTCCCCAATAGGGTTGATATCTCAAAATATCAATATGGGTATCGTTTTCATAGTATTTTGAGACGCTAATAACAAAAATGGCATCAAAATTAAAATTAACGTAGCCGAAGTGAACAATCATCCCCCTGGTGGGGGTGCAATGGGGTTGAAATTTCAAAATATCAATATGGGTATCATTTCCATGGTTTTGTGGGACGCTAATTACAAAAATGGGATCAAAACTAAAATATAACGTAGCCGACGTGAACTATGGCCCCTGGTGGGGAATGCTAATTACGAAGATAGCATAGACGGTTGTAACATACACGCTGATTTACAGCCACACGTGATCCAGACTTTTGAGAACGCAATGCCTTGAAGTAATTTTTTTTAGCTATTAGCTCAGGGAAAATTTTACTAATACCTACAATGGCTGTTGAATCGTTGGATATTGATGGGACCATGTTGGCTCACACCGTAGTACCTATAATTGGAGATGGAGCCTGTCAGGCCGCGTAGCCAAGATGCCAATCGCCTACTCTCCGTAGCGATCGAAACGCAACTGTCACTGTCGCGCTAATATGGAAGAGTGATAGAGAGACATAATGCTTTTCGTTGTCGAAGCGATAGCGATTGTAACCTTGGCTAGGCCGGCTGTTTCGCGCCATCTCCTATCTTCTGTATGATACGCAGGTGATGGCCAGGGAGGTGCGCGAGCAAATCGTTAGTCACGTGGTGGCCAACTGGGTGGAGTTTGTTATTATGTCTCATAACAGTAACGGTGATAATTACTCCAGCTCCGTTGAATACTGCCTTGAAATGTCGCGCCCGTTTACTTACGGTAGTCTCTGCGAGTTGGTAGCGGCAGGACAACTGTTTCCGTGGGTTTTCGAAGTTTACCGCAACAATGAGCTATATATGAGAGTTGGTACTGTGGGTAATCCGGTGGGGCAATTTTCAAGTGATTTGTCTAGCGGTCATTTTGACGTATATATTCGCAGTGAATTACTCGTAAGACCCACAATATACTTGCCCTTCACTCCTCTCTGTGGTTGCCAAGAAGATTACCACGAGAAGTAATGAAGAGATTACCACCCCACCACCCCATTTAGAATCAGACTCATCATTATCTCTTACCGCTACCAAAACAGTTACTAAAAAACGCCGTGCCAGGTTCACGAATACTACACGGAACAAACAACTAAAAGCTGCCGCAAATAAATATATGCAAAACAAATCATCAGATCACCAAGCTGCCGTAAGCAATTACCAAAAAATGAACCCTGATGTACACAGAGAAGCAGTAGCTAGGTATCAGCAAGCCCACCCCGAGGTAAACCGTGACACCTCCGCTAGGTATCAGCAAACCCACCCCGAGGTAAACCGTGACACCTCCGCTAGGTATCAGCAAATCACACACACTGATACACTTCATCCATGTAAAACTCCGCACCATTTTGCAATTCTCTCTCAAGTTGCCGTTTAATGTCGTCCGAAAAACTGTCCTTATATTTTTCCCAGAGACTTAACGGGTCAGTAAGTTGACAAAAAACTAACATTATTATGAAAAGTTCACGCAGCTTGAAGGGAGAATCGCACAACGCAGCTTCCTCTAAAGTTGAGTCCCAATGTTTATCGTCCTCTAGCAATCCAAGGGAGAACCACTAATGTAGTGTATAAGGAGGTGCTATAGGTACAAAAGGCTACAACTACATAAATAAAAAATATAAATTAAAAGGTGTTAGGTACAAAACGTACCTACATTAGATTATATTAAATAAGTCGAGCTCGATTAATCGATATAATTACAATTCAGTACGGTTACCATCAGTTTGTCACTGACATAAACGCCGTCGAGAACGTAATTTACTTTCTATACATCCCGTTTGCACTAATATGCGAGTGCGAGCGAGATGTATAGAAAGTAAATTACAAATTACGTTCTCGACGGCGTTTATGTCAGTGACAAACTGATGGTAACCGTACTGGTGTCTTCAAGTCAAGAGTGAATACTGTGAATAAGCTTTTACTGAAATAGTGAGCTACCTTCGGCCTTGCCATCACTTTCCAGCAGGTGAGACTAAGGTCAGTCACTGTTCAGTCCGTAAAAAAAAAAAAACAAAATTAAAAAAACTCTCCTGCGCGTGCGAAGCCGCGGGCAAAAGCTAGTATGAAATAATTCCAAAAATAGTTTTATAATAAATAAAATAAATATAATAAATAAATTTCATTTATTCAAGTAACATATGACTCATACAATTTGTTAGTATACAGATATTATAAATTCTTATGTCTAATCTAAATATATAAACGTGAAAGACCTGACTGACTGACTGACTGACTGACTGACTGACTTAAATCAACGCACAGCCCAAACCGCTGGGACTAGAAAGTCCAAATTTGGCAACTAGATTCCTTATAAGGTCTAGCGGTCCACTAAGAAAGGATTTTTCAAAATTCATCCCCTAAAGGAGTGAAATGGGGGTCCAAAGTTTGTATGGGGAAACAAGATTAGTTAGACTATTTTATTCCAAATTTCACAGGAGTATTCCTAAAAATAAATGAGTAAATACGTGTTTCAGGTTTTTTGAAAATTGAACCCCTAAGAGGGGGAAAAGTCCCCAATAGGGTTGATATCTCAAAATATCAATATGGGTATCGTTTTCATAGTATTTTGAGACGCTAATAACAAAAATGGCATCAAAATTAAAATTAACGTAGCCGAAGTGAACAATCATCCCCCTGGTGGGGGTGCAATGGGGTTGAAATTTCAAAATATCAATATGGGTATCATTTCCATGGTTTTGTGGGACGCTAATTACAAAAATGGGATCAAAATTAAAATATAACGTAGCCGACGTGAACTATGGCCCCTGGTGGGGAATGCTAATTACGAAGATAACAAGCTAATACGAGCACAAAATGCCGTGTCTTACTGTTACATGTTATTACTATTTTAATATTATTATAGGCCGGAAGCTTGAACATGTCATGCTCGCTTAAAAGTCTTTACTTACGGTGGCGTCGTTGATCGGGTCGCCACTTTCCCGAATGAAGGTTGAGGGAGGCGATGGCTGAGATACGCGTCATACTCGTGAACGGGTGCTGTTTGTGGAGACTGGTCTGTTTAAGCTAACACAAGCTATTATACTTAGTAACTTTATTTTTATTAATTAATTACAGTGAGACGCCTCATTCTGCTCTCGTATGTTTCTTTTCTCTTAATGAATGTATTAATTATACAGGATATTGACTCTTAGAGACCCTATACATCTCTAAGGATAACTTGATAAACTATATAATCTTATAGTTCTGACACCTAGAGACATTTACACCTCTAAATATTATAGATTTTTTTTTTTGTGTTTTGTATCTGTATTTTTTATGTAATTCGACATTAAGAGACCATATACATCTCTTAGTAATTGTAATACGTTAGATTGAATTGTTAGTTTTATTTTATAAAATTGTTGATGTTATTATTTTTGCTTATATGTAAATTCAATGATGACGTGTAAAAGTGCCCTTGTGGCCTATTTGCTGAATAAATGTTGATGTTTGATGTTTGATAGACGGTTGTAACATACACGCTGATTTACAGCCACACGTGATCCAGACTTTTGAGAATGCAATGCCTTAAAGTAAATTTTTTTAGCTATTAGCTCAGGGAAAATTTCACTAATACCTACAATGGCTGTTGAATTGTTGGATATTGATGGGACCATGTTGGCTCACACCGTAGTACCTATAATTGGAGATGGAGCCTGTCAGGCCGCGTAGCCAAGATGCCAATCGCTTACGCTCCGTAGCGATCGAAACGCAACTGTCACTGTCGCGCTAATATGGAAGAGTGATAGAGAGACATAATGCTTTTCGTTGTCGAAGCGATAGCGATTGTAACCTTGGCTAGGCCGGCTGTTTCGCGCCATCTCCTATCTTCTGTATGATACGCAGGTGATGGCCAGGGAGGTGTGCGAGCAAATCGTTAGTCGCGTGGTGGCCAACTGGGAGGAGTTTGTTATTATGTCTCATAACAGTAACGGTGATAATTACTCCAGCTCCGTTGAATACTGCCTTGAAATGTCGCACCCGTTTACTTACGGTAGTCTCTGCGAGTTGGTAGCGGTCTCTCAAGTTGCCGTTTAATGTCGTCCGAAAAACTGTCCTTATATTTTTCCCAGAGACTTAACGGGTCACTCGGGTCAGTAAGTTGACAAAAAACTAACATTATTATGAAAAGTTCATTTGCTGATACCTAGCGGAGGTGTCACGGTTTACCTCGGGGTGGGTTTGCTGATACCTAGCGGAGGTGTCACGGTTTACCTCGGGGTGGGCTTGCTGATACCTAGCTACTGCTTCTCTGTGTACATCAGGGTTCATTTTTTGGTAATTGCTTACGGCAGCTTGGTGATCTGATGATTTGTTTTGCATATATTTATTTGCGGCAGCTTTTAGTTGTTTGTTCCGTGTAGTATTCGTGAACCTGGCACGGCGTTTTTTAGTAACTGTTTTGGTAGCGGTAAGAGATAATGATGAGTCTGATTCTAAATGGGGTGGTGGGGTGGTAATCTCTTCATTCCTTCTCGTGGTAATCTTCTTGGCAACCACAGAGAGGAGTGAAGAAGGGGGCTCTGATATTGTGGGTCTTACGAGTAATTCACTGCGAATATATACGTCAAAATGACCGCTAGACAAATCACTTGAAAATTGCCCCACCGGATTACCCACAGTACCAACTCTCATATATAGCTCATTGTTGCGGTAAACTTCGAAAACCCACGGAAACAGTTGTCCTGCCGCTACCAACTCGCAGAGACTACCGTAAGTAAGCGGGCGCGACATTTCAAGGCAGTATTCAACGGAGCTCGAGTAATTATCACCGTTACTGTTAATGAGACATAATAACAAACTCCTCCCAGTTGGCCACCACGTGACTAACGATTTGCTCGCGCACCTCCCTGGCCATCACCTGCGTATCATACAGAAGATAGGAGATGGCGCGAAATAGCCGGCCTAGCCAAGGTTACAATCGCTATCGCTTCGACAACGAAAAGCATTATGTCTCTCTATCACTCTTCCATATTAGCGCGATAGTGACAGTTGCGTTTCGATCGCTACGGAGAGTAAGCGATTGGCATCTTGGCTACGCGGCCTGACAGGCTCCATCTCCAATTATAGGTACTACGGTGTGAGCCAACATGGTCCCATCAATATTCAACGATTCAACAGCCATTGTAGGTATTAGTGAAATTTTCCCTGAGCTAATAGCTAAAAAAATTTACTTTAAGGCATTGCATTCTCAAAAGTCTGGATCACGTGTGGCTGTAAATCAGCGTGTATGTTACAACCGTCTATGCTATCTTCGTAATTAGCATTCCCCACCAGGGGCCATAGTTCACGTCGGCTACGTTATATTTTAATTTTGATCCCATTTTTGTAATTAGCGTCCCACAAAACCATGGAAATGATACCCATATTGATATTTTGAAATTTCAACCCCATTGCACCCCCACCAGGGGGATGATTGTTCACTTCGGCTACGTTAATTTTAATTTTGATGCCATTTTTGTTATTAGCGTCTCAAAATACTATGAAAACGATACCCATATTGATATTTTGAGATATCAACCCTATTGGGGACTTTTCCCCCTCTTAGGGGTTTAATTTTCAAAAAACCTGAAACACGTGTTTACTCATTTATCTTTAGGAATACTCCTGTGAAATTTGGAATAAAATAGTCTAACTAATCTTGTTTCCCCATACAAACTTTGGACCCCCATTTCACTCCTTTAGGGGATGAATTTTGAAAAATCCTTTCTTAGTGGACCCCTAGACCTTATAAGGAATCTAGTTGCCAAATTTGGACTTTCTAGTCCCAGCGGTTTGGGGCTATTCATAAATTACGTCATTTCAAATTAGGGGGGGGGGTCTGGACATCGGATGACGGTAGCATGAAGTAGGAGGAAATGGGGTCATTTGAAGCATGATTTTTGGATGATTATAGGGGGGGGGGGGTCCAAAATCGTCAAAAATCGATGACGTAATTTATGGACAGCCCCTTTGGGCTGTGCGTTGATTTAAGTCAGTCAGTCAGTCAGGTCTTTCACGTTTATATATTTAGAAGATTGCAGCTAAAGGTAACGTGGTCTAAATAACACAGAAATTACTACTTAAATAGGAATGAATAAATTGTATTTTAAAATAAGACCACTTGAAATATTGAACCAATTATTACCTATTATAACATACTGTATAGAATTGTAGTCTTTTGTTCATTAAGTAAACGTCCAAATGCTTGATATGCTCATTCTAATCATCATCTATTACTTCCCTTGTTATGATTAAAAGCTGTTATGTTATGATTGTTATAAGGCAGTGTTCATTCCCGTATATTAGCTACTTTTTGAGCATGTAATTATTTTGTATTATATAATTGGTTAAAAATATTGTGTTTTCTTCTTTATTTAATTTAGGTCTTATGTTAGGGTTTTACAATGTGAGTATATAAGTACAATATAAAAACACTTACAAATCATTACAAAAAATATATAAACACATTATAAAAACCTGACCTAGGGTGCCGCCGGCAGCGGGGCAGGGCCCAAGCTGCCGGTGGTCAGGGCCGCAGAGTGAGGAACCGACGTACTATACGCGCCGTGTCCAAAATTACTGCCTTCTGCATCTGACCCTTGATCCAACCACCCAGCGAGAGTGTCTCTAGGTGTTGGTCGAGACTCTTCGCTATGAGACCATTCGCCGACACGACTATAGGAACAATCATCGTAGAATCAACATCCCACACGGCTGTTATCTCGTGAGCTAAGTCTAGGTACTTACTGGACTTGTCCCATACAACCATTTCCAGTCGCCGTTACGACGCGGTGTTGACACATCTTGTGTCGACACCGTCTGTTTCGGTCACAATTCCAGTCGCAGAGTCGTCGCCGTGTCGACACAGTTACCAGAAATGGGGAAGGGTCGACACATGACACAAAGTGACATAAAGTGTGGTCGCCGTGTGCACACATTGTTTCGGGTTTGCGACTACTTTATGCCAAAATCATTCGTTCATTCGTTCATTTTGTTCCTGTCAAATGGAAACTGTCAGATGGAAAAATACTTAAATAAAAATAAGTGACATTAATACGCCATCTCTAAAACGGATTACAAGACGTAATTATATATTGTTTGCATTTATATTACAATAGGACTTAAATTATTATGGGGAATTAAACTGCTCGAGTGATTTGATAAACTAAGTGTAATATAATCAACGCGCCACCACATTGTTTTAGTTTAGCCGGAAATGAAATTGTTTACTTCTGAGTG
Source organism: Cydia splendana (assembly GCF_910591565.1). Taxonomy (NCBI): domain Eukaryota; kingdom Metazoa; phylum Arthropoda; class Insecta; order Lepidoptera; family Tortricidae; genus Cydia; species Cydia splendana. The sequence goes on from NC_085986.1 coordinate 146,233, forward strand.
CCTGTTTTCATAACTATATTATTTGAAGCATTTTTAGTACTTCGATGCGTATACTATACTTAAATAACAGGAATAACGCTTTACATACTACGAAACTTGTTAATTATGATGTATAAATATGGTTTAAGGCTGAGAAATATTGCAGTCACAAAGTAGTTGCAATGTTTCGACTTTGTGTCGACTCTGTGTTGACACATGACACGCGCTGTCAAAAGTAATAACAAAGTTACTGGTATGTTACTGGATTTGCAAAATGGCTCCTTGTGTTGATTTGTTTTCAGATATTCTCAAAGTGTAAAAATTCCGTGGTCAGAGATGGGCATTAATCGATTAACTGTTTATTCGACTAATTAATGGAATAAAAAAAGTTAATTCTCAAATTTTAATCGCGATTAGTTTAGTCGACCTAACATAGATTGAAATTGAATTAATCTGAATATTAATCGAATAAATTATCGATTAAATCTCGATTGAAAGTTGACAGGGGGCCATTTTTGTACGTAAAAATAATAGAAATGTCTTGCATGCAGATGGTAGCAAAACACTTTGTCATAAAAGTCGAGATGGGTGTCGATATATAGGTTTTAGGGAGTGCCGATTTCGAAAATAATGACCATTTTGGAATCCGAAATGGCGGCCATGCACTGTGTCATAAAAGTCGTCATGGATGTCGTTTTATACGTTTTAGGGGGCCCCAATTTTGAAAATGATGACCATTTTGGAATCCAAAATGGCGGCCATGCACTATGCCATAAAAGTCGTCATGGGTGTCGTTTTATAGGTTTTAGGGGGCGCAGATTTCGAAAATGATGACCATTTTGGATTCCAAGATGGCGGCCATGCACTATGTCATAAAAGTCGTCATGGAAATCGTTTTATAGGTTTTAGGGGGCCCCGATTTAGAAAATGATGACCATTTTGAAATCCAAAATGGCGGCCATGCACTATGCCATAAAAGTCGTCATGGGTGTCGTTTTATAGGTTTTAGGGGGCGCAGATTTCGAAAATTATGACCATTTTGGATTCCAAGATGGCGGCCATGCACTATGTCATAAAAGTCGTCATGGGTGTCGTTTTATAGGTTTTGGGGGGCGCAGATTTAGAAAATGATAACCATTTTGGATTCCACTTTTATGACAAAATACGTAGCCGCCATCTTGGATTATAAAATGATCATCGTTTTCGAATTCTGCACTCCCTAAAACCTATAAATCGACATCCGTGACGACGCAAGTTATCTTTATTTTCAGATCTAACAAATTGCTACAGAATACAAAGGACAAAAAAGAAGCGAGGAGGTAATGAAACAAGCAAAAATACAGATGATTCCTCGACGCAATTGGGTGATTCTTAAATTGTGTCCAGATTTTTTTTGTCATAAAAGTTTTTATTTTTCACATATTACTCTCACAAGTTCCGTGACATTTCGACCTTGTAATTTTTTAAGTAAATGTTTTTGTTTATCTATGAGGATCTGACTAGAATAGTATAATCAAGGTATGTTTATATTTGATGAATGAAATAGTAACGCAAAAAAAAATATATATATTTGTGTCTTATATTCCTGCCGAAGACTTTTATTTTACCTTTTCCTTCTACACAAGTTTGGCCAAGTAATAAGAATTTAGGGCTCTCAATTTTATTTTGACTTCTACAACAGTAAAGCTACGAGGCCATGTTTGGTATCGTTTTCGTATAAATTCGCAGTACCAAATTTAGTTAAGGTATCACATTGACACCATTCCGAAGTAAAAACATATAAACTTATTAAAATACTTTCTTTTAAACTCCTCTTCACGCTTAAACTGCTGAACAGTTTTAATTTAAATTTGGTACACATATATTTTGAGTCCCGAGACAGGATATAATAAGTTATCTCAAAAATCATCCTTTAAAGGTGTGAAATGAGGTGTAGGGGGGAATTCAGAATTGACTTCTTGAAGTTAATACTGTTTAAGTTTAGGTTTGAAGTCATGTTTTTTCATCGTTTTTAACCCCTGGAGCGCCCCAGAATTACCGTAGTATGGAACTCCTATACTAGTTACCAGCACACGTGTCTGTGTAGGGCGCTCCATGGGTTAACTAAATCAAAGATGTAGACCATCCCAAATTTCATATAAATCGGTTCAGCGGTTATTGATTTCCCGTACAAATTTCCACGCCACTTTTCACACCTTCAAAAGATGATTTTGGTTATAAGATCTATCCTATGTCCTGTTCCGGGACGCAAACTATTTCTATACCAAACTTCAAAGAAATCGGTTCAGCGGTTAAGCGTCAAGAGGAGTTTCAAAAAAACCGGCCAAGTGCGAGTCGGACTCGCGTATTAAGGGTTCCGTACATTAAGTGCGACTCGCGCTTGACTGCACATTTCTAATAGGTTTTCCTGTCATCTATAGGTAAAGAACTATTTTGTGTATTCAGACGGACATACATACAGACGCACGAGTGATCCTATAAGGGTTCCGTTTTTTCCTTTTGAGGTACGGAACCCTAAAAAGTTTTTATTTTATTTTGTGGAATGGTGTCAATGTGATACCTTCAATGGATTCAGCACCCCAGATTTATACGAAAACGATACCAAACACGGCCTAGCACCTTCACTGATATAGATATATCAAGATAAAATTGAGAGCCCTAAATAAACTTTCAAGGGCGGATATCTCAAAAACTATTCAACATATCGCTCCTTGAGAAACATAACGTCATTATCCAAAAAATGGGGTTTTTGAGTTAATAACGCCATCTAGCTCGTATGATCGTAACGCACGCAATACGAAGACACCTATCGCCCTAGCTCTATTAGAACCGCCAGAGGGCGCTAATGTCGTTATGGCGAATAGAGGGAATAGGTGCCCGTCTCATAGGAACAATGTCATTAAAGGGAAGTAAACTGTATTTTTTTGCTTAGTGACGGTTTTCTATGAGATTCAATGGTAAGTACGTCAATTTACATAAGAAATAGTGTATCTATACGTACTATGTCACTTTAAACTTATAATATGGTATCGAAATCAAAACTCAATTTAAAGCAATATCGTACTTTTCCCTTTAAGGACACTTGTACTTTTGAATTTAATAGAATAGAATAACGTTTTGAAATAAGTAAAGTGACATTATACCTATAATGACGGTTTTGCTTAAAACTTAAAGCCATAATGCTGACTAAAAATAAAAACGTACTGTTCTTTTACTTTAAGTGACATTGTGATTTTAAGAAGCTGACAGAAGTTTTAGCAGGTCGATCGTCATTATCTGTGTAGTGTCAATATGCTAGCTTAGTTTACCATAGCGACAGTTGGCATGCTTAAGTGAAAAATGTCGTTTTAAGCTTAAAGCCACTACAACTGGTACATAACGCTTATAACGGTGTGGTTAATGAGTGTCACTCGTTGTTTAATGTCACTGTGTTGTATTTTTTCTATAAGGTTCATAATAGAGTTGTATTATGGGTACCTACTAGACGACTATTTATAATTGGAAATTAAACGAACTTACCTGTAAGTGAAGTTCTATTTCAATTATATTAGCTGCACAAACTTCGAAATGATATATAAAACTATGTAGTACGCGTACCATCCAGCCTCGGGCCATCATGACATTCAGAGTAAAAAGTTAAAATTTCTCAACGAGAATTCAAAATTTTTTATCCGATTTCCGAACGCACCGCCTGCGCGGGCGCGCGCATGACGGTTCTCCAACCAGCGTCATTGTCGTTTTCATGCAGCTTACGGCCATTACGTCAATTACGTCTTTTATCATAAAAAGTGGTTTTTTGTATAAAAAACGTAAATAATTACCTTGAAATATGCGGAGAAGAAAAGAAGACAGCGACCCAATTGCAAAATTGGGAGAACAAATTAGAAAATTAGAGGAAAAGCTACGTTCACGTTCAAGGTCAAGTGCGGCGTCTCATCGACATGGCCGATATGACCGGCCGCGTTATACTTACAGGTCGAGATCGAGATCACGATCTTGGACCTATTCTAGGTCTACATCAAGATCCCTATCTCCGCCGCCGAGAAGTAGATCTCGTTCGGCTTCAAAAAGTAGATCTCGATCTCCCATAATAGTTATAGAAACTGAGGACGATCTCTCTTGTGAACCGGAGAAAGCAGCGCCAGAGAAGGAAGATTTAGTACAAAATTCAGATAAGAAAGAAGATACGCAAGGTAAGGAATACAATGACAATAGTCCTTTAATATTCTAACAACCTCTTTTTTGCATGGTGTGTGCCTTATTAACTCATTCTGACTGTTAGCAAGATATTGAAAAGATGGTGTAAATATGCTATTTGATGTTGTGCTGAGCGTTTTGCAATGACGCACTACGCATCTCTGATTGCTAACTACATAGAATGGTTCTGTTGATTATATTGGAGTGCTATCTAACTGTGGAACTAGGTTGGTATGTGTAAGATTCCTATATTTATTAATTATAATATAATATTATTTATGTGTTGTGTGATACTTTTTCATTCATCAAAATTTGCAAGTTATTTTTGTGATGTCTGTTATGTTCCAATTTTATTTCTGACAAGGTGACACAAAACACACATTAATTATTATTATCACTAGGTAGGTACTTACCTATTAATTACCCATAAAACTATTGTTCTCTTACAGTAGAAAATGTCTCAATGTGTCTCGAATGACAAAAAAGTTTAAAGCTATTTTAATAAAGTTAATACTACTGTTTTAGTTGAAACTGTTAATAAAGATAATACTTATGATGATGAAGAATTCGTACCTCCTTCAGAAGAGCTAGTTCTAATAACGTAATGTGTCGCTTGTGAGTTTTTTGTTGTTTTTCCGGGTTGGTTTAATTTTGCTACTGGCTGTTTCTAAAGTATTTATAATGTTGTTATTTTGAATTTGAACTTCTGAATGTGTATTTGTGGTATCTCTTCTTGTAAGGTGTCAAAATTACTTCGTAATTCTAAGTTAAACTGATCGTGGTTACAAATAAGAGTGTGTTTCTGTTTAGGTGTTTTGCCTATTTATGAATTAATTGCTTACGGTGGATTTAAGTCTTAAATTTTATTTTTGCTCTCACGGGTCTGTGATTGGAACTAAATTTAAACCTATTGATGTACCTAATACCTACATAAATAAATATCTAATTAAACTATTGTCAGATGAAAATATTATTATATAAGTAGTCAATTTCGTGTGTGATATTCCGCCAGGCGAAGTCCAGGTCCAGCGACTTTGAAGTTTTTTTGAGAAAGAAGAAATTACTTATCTACGTTCATGTTTCGACCAAAGGCAAATGGAATAGACCTAGAACTACGGTCGTTTCTGCTGCCAAGGCCATATGGGGTCCGACTATGTATGTGTGCTTGATCTGACTTCACCAAGGACAATGGTCCATGTTTCCTGCTTTTCATCAGTAGATTTATTTAGAGGGTCATAATCTCGTAATACTCTTCAATCTTATCATCGCAATGTGTAGATGTTGATGCGTAGGCTTTGATTGCGGTTAAGGTAGGTATATAGCTTTGGGATTTGGGATATGCTTAACGTCAACACAGCCACCTTGTCGGAGTAATTTGATGACGACAAAGCGTGTGGGTATCTTCCGCCGGGTAGTTTCAAAGTAGCGCCAATAACAGAAAAGCTAACGGAAAAACGTCTGAGGTGGTACGGTCATGTACAGAGGCGTCCTGTATGGTTAAGGTAGCGCTCGATATTTCAACGACGAAGCGAGGACGTCGAAGACCACCTGCTACCTGGCTGACGACGGTTCAGCGAAACCTGAAAGACGCCGACGTTGCACTCAATCGTGCAGAATGGAGGAAAAGAACAGGGAAGGCCGACCCCAAGTAAATGAGAACAAGGCCTAGCAGGATGATGATGACGTGGGTATCTTCCGCCCGGGGATTCTTAGCACCACTTTTACAGGGTACTTAGCGCCGTAACGAGGAGTCGTACATGTCAAATGAGATTGGGCCATAAGCCCACCATGCTGGTTCAGTGCGGGTTGGTGGATCGCCAGAGGCTTGTTTGGTATTCCACAGGGTGACCACGTGCAGGAGAGGCTGGTCTGGGGTCCGTTACATGACATTCGGGCCCCTTACATCGCATCCCCCAATTATTATCCTCCCCTTTGTTTATTTACTTTGGTAATTTTTGATCGTAAAAATATAGCCAAACAAAACAAGCTAAGAATACTCTAGTTTTAAAGAAAAACTAGTCTTATTTGCTAATTTTTTAAGACTGAAAGTCGCTTACTTTAGTAAATATTAATTAACATCCATGTAAAATGATTCTAATTGCGCTTTTTCTTTGAAATAAACGTTAAGTTATATCAAATAACTGGATATAGTGTCACTGTTCCATAAATTGAATCAATATTGCGAAGTCGTCATGTGACATTAAGCAAAACTAAACGGAATAGTGACATTACAATTTTCTTTTAATTGAATTATCTTAGAAATTAAACAAAAAAAACATAGTTTACTCAAATGACTCACAAGATTAGTTTAAAATCTAACAAAATATAGCAAAAAACTCTTTCTTTTATCTCTAGTACGGCAGTTTTAGACGTTTGAAGATTTCGAAAATTTTAAAGCTCTGTACCCAAAAAACACGTTTTTCGCTTAATGACACTGTGTTTCTCAAGGAGCGATATCGAAAAAATTGACTGAATAAACTTGTAACAAATTAAATAATAAAACATTTATTTACATACAATATATATACAGTGGTACTACTAAACGAAATTAATAACTAGCTTAAATCTAAAATAGGCCCTTGAGGCATTGTACCAAGGATGCTGGCGGCATTTCCTCGCTGTATCGCAATGCTGATACGTTGTGCGAGGTAGCCGCCAGCTCTTCGGTCACCAGTTACGTCAACCAGACGCTTCGCGATTTCTGCGAACAACTTATGCGCGCTGGGACCCCATGGACCTAGAGTTTCAACACCAAATGGTACAAAATGGTACTCTCTACCGAGGCTCTTATATTTGTTACGTTTTAGAATTTCGGCGCTTTCCGCCGCTCCGCCCGCTTTTAGAAATTAAATTAACTTTCATTTTGTATAAGTGGCCATGTCGCTGAGATGCATAGTTTCCGAGATATAATCGAAAAACCGGAAAACGGGACCTTCAAAGCCCCCTCTCTCCCCCCCCCCGCTCAAGGGCTACGGCCGGGGACTTTTGATATGTTCACCTCCTAACTTGTCAAACCGAGTTACGGAGTCAAAAAATGTGTTCCGAGCATTTCCCTCTACAACTTTTGGAGCATTCGTTGCCTGACCTAAGTAGCTTATTGCATTTCTTTAAAAACTTTTCTGTAAAAGGTTGACGGGTGTTGGGTGTTTATATGGTTTCGGTCGATTATTATCATTTGCATTGCCCATGATGACTTACTAGAATTACGAGCACACGAGACACTAATAGGAGTTTGACAAACCTTGGTTTTCAAGAGGTATTTTATATTGACATTTGCTGTCACAAATTTGCTGTCAGATTTAGTCGCAAACCGCACGCAAAGTGCACACAAATGTGTCGACACCTTGTTACGGAAAAGTGTAGACACGGCGACGACACTTTGTTTCGAAACAATTCTAGACACATTGTGTGGACTCTGTTACGACACATCTGACATTTAGTTACTACTTTGTGATTCTGCGACTGGAATGGTTATATGGGGTCCTTCTCGGCCTTCACGAGATTCTCATCATGGGGGATGGTGACGTCGACGAGCACGGCCCGGCGCTGCAATTGATCTATCAGCACGATTTCAGGCTTATTGGCTACAATAGTTCTGTCAGTGATGATAGATCGATCCCAATAGAGCGTGGCACGACCATTTTCGAGAACTGGCGCAGCTGAGAACTTCGCGGTCCACAAGGCCGTATGGCCAAGGTAAGCTGCTGGTGAATAATTCTGGCTACGAGATTATGTCTGTGCAAGTAGTCGCCGTTAGCAAGATGAAAACAACCGGAGATTATATGCCTGTGTTTTCTTTATTATTATACTATATTATCAGAAAAATATTAATTATAACTCTAATCGGGATATACCTGGCATAATCAACTACCGTTTGATACATTTTTAAGCTTCGTAACAGTAAATTATGCTGAGAAAAGTTAACATGTGTACCGTGACTGGTAACTAATACACCCCGAATTTGGTATAAAATAGTCTGATAACGTCACTTACGACCTCCTAATAAACAAGATTCACTAAATTATCCAAAATTTCATGGGCGTAAAGGACACTCATAGTGTTTTTGACCAATTTTAAAGGACATTAACTTCTTTCGTATTTAATTTATAGATATAATCACATCTATAGCAATCGCTAATTCAGGTTAAATAGACTAACATTTTGAGTACTTTTCCAATACACATCAAAAACATGCCTCGATAAACAACAAAAATATATTATAAACATTTTAAAAAATGCAGTTTTTCGCGTCTCCTGAAAAGTAGCATTTTGTCCTTTACGCCAATTGAACCAAAAGGTATCGTAATAATATATATTACTAAAATTAATAAAATCAGTCTTTATATTGTGTATCAACTAGGTACATATTATAGTTGCACGTGCAAGTGCAAATATTTTCATTGCATTCAATTCATGGTATGTTGTGGGGGGCGTGGCTAACGATAATCGCAAGCCAAAAATTTTTCTCATGATTATACCAACCCGGTGCGGTCAAGTGCGGTGGAGCCCGTAATATCACCAAAATAATTAAAACAATTATATTCTGCTCCTCAAACGAACATATTTTTTTTCAATAACTTTTAAAATTTATGAAGGCTTGTATTCAATGTAATTGACGTTGCTTGCCACGCTTTATACATCACAAAATTAGCAATACATGGCGTCTTAAAATAATCTTAAAACGCGTACTAAATATCGAATACATGTTATTTTTAAAAGTCGCTGATGTGACATTCTCATTCAAAAGGTAGGGACCACTTTGTCGTTTACCATAAAGACGAAATTTTATTGTATCTTTATACAAATAACCTGTCAGAGAGTCCTTATGGCAAGGATAAAGTGGTACCTTTTGATTGCGAACGTCACGAATGTTGGTCAGTATGAGGAGCCTACATTTTATTTTTAAATATACTTACAACATACCTACTCCCACACTATGAAAAGACAATGTAATTATGCCTCCGAATGAAATAAATACACTGTAATGGCTCCTCTACACGATGGGCCAACGCCGGCCACTCCAAGGGACGCATTTATGCGTTATAGGGAGCAAGTGATATCTCATTGAGTGGCCGGCGTTGGCCCATCGTGTAGAGGAGCCATAATGTTCATCTAACAAGCACCCTACCCGCGTAGGTAGCCTTCCCCGCGTGCACCGTTCATGCAAAATTTTATTTTGCCAAATAGTAAAAAACCGTTGTTGAAAATGACCCAAATTATGAATGTTGTCTCGATGTGGCATTATAATAATGTAGACGTAAACTTAATAACATGATTTTTTTTTTGTGGCAGATACATGATGTTTATAAGAAAAAAAAAATATTAAAAATAAATGCGGTGGATGAATTTGACACACATTTGTTTGAATAACATATTATAATATCCTGTGAAGTACAACACTTCACTTACCGACTATAATTTTATTTTAGGCATTTTAGGTTCACTATTAGGTATTTATTAAATGTCATTATACCCGTGGATGAAAATGACACAAAATGCGTGTTTACGTCGGAAACCAGTTTGCTTTTACAGGGAAACAAAGAATTTCATCTAGAATATTTTTTTTACCGAATGCTGTTTAAAAAAAGAAATACCTAAATTTCTACCTAAGCAAGTACCTAGGATGACACAAATTATTATTATTAGGTTTAGTGTGTGGTCTGGAAACTATATGTAAAAAATAAGCAACATTAATAATCTTATAAATTCAAAAGTTATTGCTACCGGACTATGAATATGTCCGGTGAAGACGAAAGTTTGAACGGAGCATTTTTCCGTAAAAAGATATTAACGATTTAAGACTTTAGGTATTTACTTAAATACTATTATTATTATTCTTTGGATATTTATACAATACTTTTTATTTTTTGATACTCTATCATATTGTAAAGTTTTTTCTGGCTGAGGAATTACTGCGGGGTCCACTAACTTTATTTACTAGAACCGTTTTTCCCCCGAAGGGTAAAAAACGGATATTTAGGTTCCTGCCGAAGCTTGAACCACATTATGAGATAACACCCTTGTAACTCAGCCCTAATCAAGCGAATTCATCAACTAGTAGCGCCATCTATCGCGCTACCCAAGTAGTAATGTCACCCGGTTGCCAGCGCGCGGCTGCTTTCTCTTCAGTACCACATAAGCCGGCAAGGCCCTTAGGTGTGGTTCAAGCTTCGGCAGGAACCTAAATATCCGTTTTTTACCCTTCGGGGGAAAAACGGTTCTATTTAGGTGTCCGTGCCTTCGCTTGAACCACATTATGAGACGTGTTTAAACCTCTGCCGGCGCTGGCCCGGGCGTACTGTGACTGATAATATTTAAATTTATGCAAAAATCACTTAATAAGAATATGGGTTTGAAATTTATTCCGTATTGATATACTAAAGGATTGTTTACGTCAAACCTTAACTAGATTTTCCTTATTTGTAATTACCGATAGACGAGACAATTGTTAGCACTGACTGGCAACATAAGTTATCCATTGCGACTATAAAACTACTTAACTTTTTATATAAAACAAAACTGTGTGACTATTAGTTGAAAGACTGTCCCTAAAAACATAATTAAAGACATAAGTAGGTACTTGTAGGTCGTACAAATTTAAGTGTAACCATTATCTGAAGTAGTAGCTCTGATGCGTGTAACGTGAACCTCATCGAGTGAGTTTTACATTAAACCCGTCCAAATTACCTGATTCTTTCCTTACAATAGCCCACTAGGTGATAAAAAGGTTTTGTTGTATGATGTCATGATATTACTACTACTTATCTACTGCTTAACACAAATAAAGCACTGTCGGCCCATCCACTGTTTAAAATTGTTGTAACTAATTGGAAAAGCTTGGGTCCTCTCTGATTTATCGTATTTTCCAACAATTTAATGTAAATTGGTAAGTTGCATCATAGGCCAGATGTAATGTAATATGACTTTTAATGTGGACAAATAACCAAAGGTTTGTATAGGTACCCACTACAATACGATATTGACATTATTTAGATATTAATATATAGTTATTGACTAGGTATAGCAGGTTTATTTGTTAATGGGCTATCATTACATAAGGACAACATATTCCGTTAATGTGTTAAAAATTATAAACATGATGTTCTTATTTGTGGAAGCAATTGAGATTTATTTCGAATCAAGTACTCTTCTGCCTGAAAGTAGCGTCAGAAAGTGAAGAAGAAAATACAACACTTCATGATTTAATGTATGCGTTACTAACAAGTAACAACTCTCAACAACCTAGCAGTAGTTTCAACTGAGGCGATAATACATCCTTCCTTACTGATTAGTTTTAGGTGAGGGTTGCTTTAAAAACAACCATATTAATAGTAAGCCATGAATAGATATTAATTCTTATATGAAATGGTAGGCTCCTACCTATTTTAAGTGTCAATTATGCTGCTAAATTTATTACTCCCCACAGATAACTGAAAACTTGCCAATTAGGCTGGTGCCGGGTCAACCAAGCTTATATTATATGCTTGTCACTTGTCAGTCATGCAAGCGAATGTAACGAATGAACAGAATCACTGACACGAAGGTTACAATCGTATGGAGGCGATGATTATGAATTTAAAGTGATGCTGACAACTCCAGTTGTTGTGTGGCATCTCACCATGATGTTGTGCGTAGACTGAAGATCCGTCTACCAAGTAGGATATTTTAGAAGATTTTTTAATCTTTGAATAATTCCAATGCCTTCACCCATAATTTTTAGGCTAATTATAATAAAGGCTTGTAATTGTAGGTTGTTTAATGTTCACTCTTTCCGGTGGCAAGCTGATTCCCAAACTGAAGATTTTATGGTTCGCGCGCTGGTAATGGATTGTGCTTTATTGTTAGACTTAGCACGATTTGTGAGTATTTAATGCTTTCGTATACATACGATCTTCTAATAAGAGTGTAAAACCTCTTGACTGACGATGAAATAATCTTTGAGTAAGAGTAGTGGAGGTGGACTTATCTACTTTAAATTGTAGTGCAACCTTTTCAAACCAATTGCGGAACTTTCGTAACACCCAGACAAATTAAAACATTATTATTATTTGTATATTGGTCTGAACCAGTAAGTTCTTGGCATTGCAGTGGCACAAACCACGGGTGTCTCATGATGTCATCTAATCTCAAGTGCTGCCAGCACCGGCGCGCGCGGGTGATGCTGTGGCACAATTCCTGTCGAACCTTAACACGTGTAGACGCGTTCATTACCAAATATTAATTTGATTATTTAATTTGTACTTTGAAGCCCCAATCCGCATTAGGCCAGCGTGGGGACTATAGCCCAAGCCCTCTCGCGAGTGAGAAGAGGCCTGTGCCCAGTAGTGGGACGTATATAGGCTGAATTATTATTATTATTAATTTGTAGGTACTTTTGATTAGAAATTTAGCAATACAAGGGTTGTCTATTGTTTGTCCGAAAATTATATAAAATAATACTCATATGCCCGAATTTTATTTGCCCGAATTTCATTTGCCCGAATTGTTTGTTTACCATAAAAATGATGTGACATACTCTTTGTTTACCCGATTATTAGATTCCAGAACGTACGAGTGCCATACGTGTTGTTGTCCATATTATTAATTGTAATAATATTATTTAATAGAATATTTAACCTCACCTAACCCACTTTTCCAGTAGTATTTCTTTTCTGTAAGGGTCGCAGTTCAAACCTAACCTAACCCATTTTTCTAGTAGCATTTGGTTTCTGTAAGGGTAGCAATTCAAACCTAACCTAACCCACTTTTCTGATAGTATTTCTTTTCTGTAAGGGTCGCAGTTCAAACCTAACCTAACCTACTTTTCTAGTAGCATTTATTTTCTGTGTAGGGTGCAGTTCAAACCTAACCTAACCCACTTTTCCAATCGCATTTCTTTTCTGTAAGGGTCGCGGTTCAAACCTAACCTAACCCACTTTTCCAGTAGCATTACTTTTCTGTAAGGGTCGCAGTTCAAACCTAACCTAACCCATTATTCTAGTAGCATTTGGTTTCTGTAAAAAAAATATATTATGGCTAGTGATAATTATGGCTTACAATGATGATGACAAATGATATTATTGAAATTGATTTTATGGGAAACAAAGTTTCTGGCACGTGACTAATATAGTAAACAATAAGTATTGCATATGTAATTATGGGAAACAATATAATGGCTGTTGACTATTATGGCAAATGAAATTATGGCAAATGAAATTCTGGCAAGTGGGTGTATACCCAATACAAGGACGTTGTATGTTGTTTATTGGCTTTCGTGCAATCAAGTTGTGTATCATTTGATGATCTTGAGGGAACCCTAGGGTTAATTAGGCATCATGATGCCCACAAATAAACAATTAATTGATGATCTAGGCCTTTCTGCGACATATTATATTCATGTCACTACCTTGACGTAACCATAGAATAAATAATAGTATGTACTATTACGACAGATTATGACCGCAAGGTGGCGCAAGCGCGAGCACGCGTCCGTTCCATAGCGGTGCGCGGTAACTATTAGTGCTAGATACCAAAATTGGTGTGGGCCGCATGTACTTGTAGCGACGCGACGAAATCGCGGAGTGAGCTACGCCTGACGTAACGTTGATATATGTCTACTGACATCTCATATTTACTGTATTTAATGATATAAGCATATTATCATGAATATATAAATATATGAATTGTAGTTGTCTTCACAACTAATGCTGTAATTTGATTAGCAGCGCATCTGCCCTATAACCAAGACACGATGATTTTGTAGGGTACTACACCTGGAACTCTAATTGATTGCATTGACGATGACGTTTCCAATTACATGCCCTACGAGACCTGTTACAACAGTATTCTGTAAACCCTGGACTACTACCTTTCAGCTAAGCTTATTGTACTTAGATCCGGCAATGACAGCAGAACTAGTGTTGATTTTCAGAGTAAATTGCAGGCTCTATTTAACCGGCGAACATATTTGTAGTCATGAGTCACTACTGGGATCATATTTCACTTAGATCTTGCATTTTTTCCTGAACCACCGTATGTTGTTGTTCTTTTATAAAATCACGTGAGTACTTCCTTATCTGCAAAGGAAACCTCTCATCTGGAAATCGAAAGAAGCATATTTCTGATCCGTGTTCTTTCAGAATTCGGTATCTGCTATCGGTGACTGCCCGCAAATATTTTCTACATATTACGCATGTGTGTACGTTTACGTACGTTGTACGTTTGTATGTACGTTGGCTTGCCCCGCAGTCCACATGGTTTCAAAGTTTCTGAAGTGACTTCATTTTAATTTGTATATTTGGAGAAATTAAACAATCATCGTTTAGATGTAAAGCCGTGGACCGTGGCTATTGGTTCAACACCTTAGTTCTCTTAGGCGGCTTCACCTCCAATTCAATTCGCGATTTTTCGAAACAGAATCAGTAACTCCACTCTAACTAAACTACCGAAAAATCTTTTCATAAATTCTTTATTTATTTACATAACTTGAAGGGGCGCTTCATCTTCTACATAGGCATAACATTTACCACTAAAGAAACCGATGTTTCACCTATTGAACAATTATGAGTAACTATGCGGATTACCATACTAATTTAATATTTTACTAGTTGGTCCTTTTAGACATTCTGTGAAAGCACCTCCTACAAATACCGTCTGTTTCCGATAGCTATATTACCAGTAAGAGTTCATTTCCTTTGAAATTGAACTATGTAACGTTTATGGTCAACGTTTTATGATGTATGATTGTTATACCAACGGCAGGTCGATTGACAACCCACTGCTTAGATAATCTTCCGAAGTGGAGCTTGTTACTTGAATTTTGAACCTAATTTCACAAGTTTCTACCTGACTGATGTGAATAGAGCACTAATTACATTATAAATGCCTTTGTCAGTTCGGTCTATTGGACGGAATGCGATGGAAGGTACTTGCTGTTTTCTACGTGTTACTCTTAGTTTAGTGGTCTCTGTTTCACAGCTACATAGTAGACGATTTAAAGTAAGTAAAAGATTTCTCTTTGTAACAGGCCGCAATTTTTTAGCTAATGGTTAATATTTAGAGAGTATACAGGAGATGCTTCAGTATTCCCAAAGATACTATCAACCTGACTAGTCATTCATCATTCAAAAGAGGGATTTAGTGCGATGATTTTTCACTAATATATATGAGTATCATAAACTCTATTCCTTTTCAGGCTTAGAGCCGCAATAAAGAGATATCTCTTGTTAGCCTATGACAGAGCCGTAAATGAATTGGTATAAACAAGTATAAACTTGTATTGGTATTCCTATTCAGAAGAGAGAGTTTTAGTTTTCTTTCCTTCTTTAAGGCTAACGTCAATTTTCTTGCCTCCCCCTCTCTCTTTTTGGTATAGGATCTAGTTGGGCAAAGTATAACACAAGGTTTTTCACTTCGTACTTTTCCCTTTTCACAGTTTCTTAACTGCTATTTTTCATGGCCGGTTAGTCATACAGTTTATGATCCTCAGAATGTATATTTTTGGTTTGTTTGGGAGATATCACGAGAATTGTTTGTTATCGACCCAGACCAACATTTGTACACGACCAAGATGGAAACCTTCCTTTTTCCTGGCAGGTTGAGACAATTACTGTAACTGCATTTCGTTATCAATTTCGCGCCAAACCCTCTAATAGAAATTCTGCTGCTCGTCGGTTTAAAAGGTGACACACCATTTGGTCGGCTACATTGATGATGACGCCACTAACTAAGTCGTGCATTGTTCATGACCATGCAGATCTTAAATGCGAGGCCCACCGTGCAGACATCGAACGATAAAGCGACCAATAAGACGTCCGCTACCGTATTAATGGTAGACCATGAGACAACGGTTTTTGTATAACAAGACAACGTCATTTCAATGGACGATTCATAGGACGATGCGATATCGTCTCATAGGACGACGCATTAATGTCTCACGATACGACAAAATGTAGTCTTATGGAACAATGCAATGTAGTCCTATGGGACGCGATATCCTCTCACGGGACGATACCACAGGATGGCGCAATGTCTTCTCACATGAGGACGTAACTCATCGCGATGCCTGTCGTATCACAGGATGACGCCTTATCGTTTTACAGGACGACGCCTGATGTCCCACAGGACGATGTCACGGGACTACGCTATGTCGTCTCACGCAACGACGCTTGTCGTCCAACGGGACGACGCCGTGTGCCATTTATACCCGTAGGTATTCTATTTATGGTGATGGCTAGAGCTCACTTAGTCTCATCGCTGGGCCACGGGCACTGAGCGGAATGTCGCAAGGTCTTTTAACGAGACGATGCTCGTCGTCTTACAAGACGCTGCCATGTCGTCTGTCAGGACAATACCATTGTCAGGACGATACCACAGGACGACGCCATGTCGTGTCACGGGACGACGCCTTGTCCTCTCACGGGACGACGCCTCGTCGTCTCACGGGTCGATGCCATGTCGTCTCATGGGACGACGCCATGTCATTTCCCGGGACGACGCTTGTCGTCTGACGGGACGACGCCATGTCGTCTCACGGGACGACGCCATGTCGTCTCACGGGACGACGCCATGTCGTCTCACGGGACGACGCCATGTCGTCTCACGGGACGACGCTTGTTGTCCCACAGGACGAGGCCATGAGGCGTAAGTACCCGTGTACTTTTTGTGACGGTGCCTGTAGGAAGGTCACTGCGTCTCGTCGCTGGGCCATGGGCACCGAGCGGAATGTCACGAAGTCGGAGGTTTTCAAAATATTTTTACGATTTAAATGTCTTGATCTTTTTAAACTTGCTTTGTAAACGTGTTGCTCGGCTGAGTTACAAAAGCGTACTGAAGAGAAAGCAGCCGCGCGCTGGCAACCGGGTGACATTACTACTTGGGTAGCGCGATAGATGGCGCTACTAGTTGATGAATTCACTTGATTAGGGCTGAGTTACAAGGGTGTTATCTCATAATGTGGTTCAAGCGAAGGCACGGACACCTAAATACACTAATTAATGAAACAGTGAAAAATAATGGCTGCTATTTAACTGATCACCAGATTTAGTAAAATTTAATACCAAAAAAATCTATTTTACCACCCTAAAATCATGAATGATCACCAAAATTATAACACCATTTTAATGTGAAATGATTACCAATTTTATTACATTTTACTATCCTTTTAAAGGAAATGACACCAAAATAATCGTTATTAACCCAAAAATAGTCAATGATTACCAAATTTCAATCCCCATTTTAATGTGAAATGATAACCAAATTTTTACATCTTGCTATCCTATTAAAGAAAATGACACCAAAATAATCATTGTAAACCCAAAAATAGTAAATGACCACCAAAATTAGAACTCCATTTTAATGTAAAATGATAACCAAATTTTTAATACTTGCTATCCTATTAAAGCAAATGGCTCCAAAATAATCATTGTAAACGCAAAAATAGTAAATGATCACAAAATTGTAACCACATTTTAATTAAAAATGTGCAATCATTTAATATATCGTTATCCTATTAAATTAATTAATCCACTTCGTCACCTTTTTCTAGTAGCATTTTATTTCTGTAACAGTCGCAGTTCTAACCTAACCTAAACCACTTTTCTAGTAGCATTTTGTTTCTGTAAGGGTCGCAGTTCAAACCTAACCTAACCCACTTTTCTAGTAGCATTTCTTTTCTGCAAGGGTCGCAGTTCAAACCTAACCTAACCCACTTTTCTAGTAGCATTTCGTTTCTGTATGGGTCGCAGTTCAAACCTAACCTAACCCACTTTTCTAGTAGCATTTCTTTTCTGTAAGGGTCGCAGTTCAAACCTAACCTAACCCACTTTTCTAGTAGCGTTTCGTATCTGTATGGGTAGCAGTTGAAACTTAACCTAACCTACTTTTCTAGTACCATTTCGTTTCTGTAAGGGTCGCAGTGCTAACCTAACCTAATCCACTTAACTGATAGCAGTTTAACTTACTTTTCTAGTAGCATAACGAAATGCTACTAGAAAAGTAGATTAGGTTAGGTAGGTATGCGGTGCGGGCTACGGGGGGTTGAGCGGGAGGGGCTAGTAATTTTGGCATCAGTTTACTTTATTTGGTAATATGTATAAATTTTTTGGTAATCATAGTGGTTTATTTAGGTGAAAATATCGCATTAATTTGGTATTCAAGGTTTGGGGATCATTAATGATTTTTGGTGATCATTCAATATATTTGGTATTTGAATACAATTTGAAGTGCAGTCGTAATTAAGGTGTATTTATTGCTAGTTCATATTTATTTATCGTATGGCATACTTTACACGTCACTGCAGTATAAAATTAAAATTTAAAACTAGAATTCTTAAAATAATCCACGGCTTTCCCAGTCAAGGTCTTGAGCTCTTCAATGTTGCCACCGAATTTGGTGTTGGGGCATTCTAGCACCATGTGGCGGATTGTTTGTTCGGGTTTTCCACATCCGCATGCCGCCGATTCACTCCATCCCCATTTATTTCTGTGGTATGCGGAGTTGCCCACGTCAGTTCTGAAGCGGTTCAGCAGACACCAGACACGTCGTTGGGTAGTGAAACCTGGAGGTCTTGTACGGGGGCTTAGTTCAAATAAGTCAGTTGGCGCCTTATTGGATTGCCACTCGTTAAGCCAGGCATTCTCTACCTTCCACAGGGGGTCCATGGCGTTTAACCTAGCTAATGGTGGATTACGGGACTTAAGCCTGCGATCAGTCCTGGCGAGCACATCGTCGTGAATGGGTAGAGTTGGGTCTCTCCGTATCTTATCGAGCTCGCGGTAGAGACACTGTTCCCGGCGTAGGTGGGGTGGGGCGATGTTACTGAGGGCAGGTAGCCAGTAGGTAGGTGTAGGGCGTATACAGCCTGTGATGAGGCGCATGGTTTGATTTAGCTGCGTGTCAACAGCTGAAACGTGGGTGCTGTTAATCCACACAGGCGAGCAATACTCTGCCGAAGAGTAGACCAGTGCGAGAGCGGTTGTTCGGAGGCACGCAGCATTGGCTCCCCAGGTTGTTCCGGTCAGCTTCTGCACTATGTTATTACGGGTCCTCAGTTTCCCAGCAGTTTTGTTCAGGTGGCTCTTGTAGGTTAAACTTCGGTCTAGAGTGACACCAAGGTATTTTGGGTTTGGGTTGTGTTTCAGAGCCTTTCCCATAAACTCCACGTTCAGCTCGGTGCTCGCTAGCTTGTTGTTTAGATGGAAACAGCATACCTCGGTTTTATTTGCGTTAGGGCATAGTCGCCATCGGGAGAAATAATCATTCATGGTCAGTAGATCTTGTTCTAACGCTACTTCGGTTGTCTTAATGTCCCGGTTTTGTGCACCTACTGCAATGTCGTCAGCGTATGCGAATTTCCTTGAGTCGGTTGCAGGGAGGTCGTGGATGTACACATTAAATAGCAGCGGGGCAAGCACCGATCCTTGGGGGAGACCGTTATTTAAAGTTTTGATGTTACTGACACTATTACCGAGGTGGACTTGAAAGACTCTGTTGGTGAGTGAGTTTTCCACAAGTTTACATATTTTTAGGCACGGAACCAGCTTGATGAGCTTATATAGGAGTCCTTGTCGCCATACAGTGTCATACGCGGCTGATAGATCGATGAACGCTACCGATGTTTTCTGGTTCTCTTCGTAGCCTCTTTCTATGAACGAGGTGAGTGCCAGAACCTGATCACAACAATTACGATTCGGTCGGAAGCCAGCTTGTTCTTTTGGTATAGCCCTATTAATAGTATCAGCTATGCGGTTATAGATAACCCTTTCCAGTAGCTTGTAGATGACACTTAGCAAAGCTATAGGCCTGTAGCTGTCCGCACTGTCTTCCAGCTTTCCCGGTTTGAGTATCGCTATAATTTTGGCTCGTTTCAGGATGCATGGTATTTGACCGGTGTTGATGATATGGCTGTAGAAGTTGGCAAGCCATTTCTGGGTTTTGCTCCCGCAGTATTTGAGGAATTCCGGAAAAATGCCGTCAGCGCCACAGGCCTTGTTTGTGTTAACTTGTTTAATACCAGCTATGATCTCGTTTACTATGACTGGGCCACTGTAGGCATTGTTTGGTGTTATCGTTGACTTAAGATCTTGAAGCTCCTTGCGGATTTTCTTCGTATGTAATTTGTTGCTCGGTGCTTTAGACAGGCTGACAATTCTTGTAGCTATAGCGTTGGCGCTAACCTTCGGTAGGCTGGGTTGGTTGTTGATCCCGGTGGTTAGCAGTCTCAGGACGTGCCATGCTTTCCTACTGGAGTGCGTAAAATTCAAGCCTCCAACCGTATCTTCCCATTTCCGGAGTCGGGCTTCGTTCAGTGATTTAATGAGGTTGTGTCCGCAGGTCCGGTCTCCAGTTTTATTATATTCGTGCCAAGCGGATTCACATTCGTTGTTCCAGCCCGGTATGTATTGCTTTCTAAAGCCACGGGGGTTCATACATTTAATGAGACTTTATTGAGACAAAAAATACAAACTAAACAATAATAAAACTAAACTACATGGAATATAAAACTTAAAATAATCATATAAATAGACTTATAAATGAACTTATAAATGAACTTATAAATAAACTTATAAATAAAAAATGCTCCCTAGGTCGCTGTCATGAGTTATGGTGCCCAGTAGGCTGGCAGCGTTACCTCGTTGGATGGCCAGACTTAGTCTCTGGCCGAAGTAGCTGCCAGCCCTCTGGTCACCAGACGCATCTATAAGGCGCTCGGAAATTTCTTTATATAAAGACTTCGCACTGGGCCCCCACGGACCCAGAGTTTCGACTCCGAACGGTGCAAATATGTAGCCCTCGCCGAGGACAGCATATTTGCGCCGCTTGTTTAGTTCTGCTGTTGTGGCCGCAGCCCCCGCCTTGACGGAGGTCGCCTGTAGGTGGGACGGCGCGAGCGTGTCAACGCAGGTGGCGTCCCACACAAGCGTCCTCCCCAGCTTCCACGGAATGAGTGACATCTCGTCGGGCCGCTTGCCGTCGTCGCGTGCGATACCGTTCGGCTCAAGTATGGCCGGCACGCTGACGGAAGCAAGCGCCCTACGGATGACATCATTCAAGGATGCGTGGCGGGAGATACGGCCGGCGCTCCTCTGGCAAGACAAGCCGTGGTGACCCAGATCGTCTACCATTGTGCCACAGCGGCAGCGGTGGGGCTCGTTAGTTTTGGTGCCCAGTCGTAAGCAGGTGGCAAGAGTGAGGGTCGTCTTGTCGAGCAGGGTGCCAATATTGGCTGATGGTAATGCGTGAAGCCAGTAACCAGCTTCCGGTTCCGCCACTGCCAGCAGACGAGCGCGCTCTGCTGAACTCTGAGCAGAGTCCGTGAGTTCTTTTAAGGTTGATCGGCAGAGCGGCTCGTCCCACTGTTTTTGTGATTTAAGGGAAACTGGAAGCGGGCTGCCTGGGCAGGACTGCAGCCAGACGTCTTGGGCCTCATTCAGAGTGGTGGTGCACTCGTTTCCAGCAGCTGGGCAAAAAATTTTAGCCGCAAGGTTCTGTGTACTATGGAAAGAGGCCAAAAACGCAGGGAGGGCCACACTGACCACTTGGCGTATGCCCAGGCCGCCATGACGGATTGGCAGGGAGGCCTGAGTCCAGGCGCGGTTATCGAGGTGGATGTTAAGGATTGACGAGAGAGTAGTTTTGAGTACGGAATCTAAAGGCTCGATAAGATGGGGATGTTTCCAGATGGGGCTGCATCTGAGTATATATGTGAATTTGGGAACGAACAAGCAAAACTTTATGATGACTAATGCCATGTGTGAACTGATTTTTAAAAGGCGGTCCGAATAGGCTTGATGGATACTGAGATGTTCGTTGATGAGCGGTGGAAATGATTCCGGGAAGATGGGAGCACCTAGGAGTCGGAGGGATTGTCTGTCGATAATTTTGATATTGGGAGCCAGAATATTGAAGCATGAGATTATGTTTTTCAAGTCAACAGCAGGAAGGGGCTTGTTGATGAAGAGCTCGCATTTAGAGAAGTTTAGCTCCAGACCTATTGCGCTAAAGGAGTCAGTTAGGTTTTTCAAGTCATCTAAAACGGTTTTCCAGTCTCCCCCTAGAGTCCCATCGTCGAGGTACCAGGAGTTGAATTTTGACTTTAGGTCGGAAATGACTGGATGGATGGCGAGGCTGAAAATGGCGGGTCCCAAAGGGTCAACCTGCTGACAGCCTACCGCTGACGACAAGCGATTTGTTTTAAAGAGTAGGTGCGAGGGCTGGTGATAGCACTGCCATAGGTATTTGTAGATCAGGGGGGTGGCGTCCTGAATTTGTGTAAGAAGAGCGCCTCTGTCAACAGAATTGAAGGCGTTTTTCACATCCACTTTCAGCAGCATCTCGCAAGCGTCGTCCACAACGAAGGCGCGTGTTGCATGTACAGCGGCTTCACAGCCACCTTCGCTGCCAAAACCGAGTTGTAGAGGCTGAAATTTTTTTGTGAGAGTGGGAAAAATGGATTTACAGCAAATTTTAGAACAGATACGTCTAAAAGTTAGGCCTATGGCGATGGGTCTAATGCCCCCATCTTTTTTTTTAAGGGCACAGAGATTAGCACCATATAGGATGTCTAATACCTCGTCACATACTTTGCCAGAAAGCATGATGTTTACTAGCTGCGTGATGGCGTCCAGCAAATGCTCTCCGACGTCACCGGTGGCACCGCACAGTAAATCTTTCAGATGTTGCGGAGAGAGGCCATCGATGCCGCCGGCGGAGCCATTCTTGAATGACATCACAGCAGCTAGCACATCCTTTTTAGTGGCAATGAGGTGTGGTGCTCCATGGTCCGGGGGATCAGGCAGGCGAAGAGATGCTGCTGGAAGTGGATGTTTAGAAATTAATGCTGAAATGGTTTCAGGAGTATCTGGTGCAACAACGTCACTGGAGAAAAGCATTTGGGCGGCTCCCTTTATATCACCTTCTGTGACTTTTTGTTCCACTATTTTAAATATTTTATTGTTATTTGGGGTACGATTCGACTGAGGGCGGGGAACTGGGTCAGTTGGAAGGGTACAATTTGATTTAATTTTCTGAGTAAGGGATATGTTGTTGTTTATGTCGCTTACGTGTAATGTTCTGTAGGTAAAGGATAATAGTTGGGCCCAACTTTGAAATGAATTTTCGCTAACAGTTTTTAATATAATTGGGCATAGAGCATTCGCGACGGAAATGCGAGCTCCCTTAGGAATTCTTTTAACGATAGGAGTTGCATTCCGTTGTGAACCAAGCCAATCCGGTAAATTGTTAATTGTATTGTCATTCCTGATATGAGTGGGCGCTGTATTTATATGTTGCGACTGTTGAGAAGTTTGCGACTGAGTTATGTGAATGCGAGTAATATGGACGTTGAGACCTCTGCTACCTTTGTAAAGACGGCGGGACGGTGGGCAGTGAGGGCAGGGTAAAAGATCTTCAGTGGCGTTGTTGCTGGCAGTGCTAGGTCCATTTTGGTGAGCGGATGTTGATGGGGTTTGTGACATAAGGCTAGGGAGCATTAACTATATAATAGGCTAAATACAAGCTAAATACTATGTCTTAAATATAAGTAACAAGAAATAAAATGATATAAAAACACCACTGCACTAAATGAATCTTCTGCACAGGATATGTTTTTTTATTCAAGGCCGAGAAGGAAGAGAAGAGCCGAGCTAACAAAATTCGAACACTGTTGAGAAATGGCACTGATACAGCATGCACTTTTCAAAGTGTAGTTTCGATAATTGGTGGAATATTTTCACAGAAATATTTGTTAGTAAACATTTTCAATGTTGACATATGGTGTCAAACGACGGGGCATCGAGGTGCAGTCGTAATTAAAGTGGTGGTACTTTTGTATTTTTAGGCCTTATTTTTTTGGTGTTCAGTAATTTTTTTTGGTAAGCATGATTTTTTTATTTAGGGTACCAAAGTATTTTTTGGTGGTCATTATATTTGTAGCCAAAAATAATTCCACTTATGTAGCCAATTACGAAATCGTAATTATGAAAACGAACTAAAGGTTTTTTCAATGTCGAAAATTATTTCCTACATTGAAAACTAAACTAAACTATTATAGTTATACACATCAAAATACATTGTGTAAAAGAAAATAATATTTTATTAATGAATACCTATTTTTAAATATATTAATATAGGCTCTATATTAATTTAAAAAGTTTTATCAATAAACTGCCGGGGAGCCGGCAGGCCTCGTCGGCGATGGCGGGATAACTTGGACTCCTTCTTAGAGAGGTGGCCAGATGTTGCACTAAATAGAGACGAGTGGAGGAAGAGGGGGGAGTTCTCTGCCCAGCAGTGGGACACAGTGGGCTCTGAATAATAATAATAATTTACTCATGTGTGAACCCAGTTAGTAGTGAATCATGCGGACAATTGATATAATTGACTATAAATACCGCGACCATGGGTTGCAGTCGCATTAATACCATGTTGACATTTGTCATACACCACCGGCAAAACCACGAACGAAATTAGAAATGATTACAAGGAGTCGAGCTAAAGCGGTAACAACAAGCGCACGCCCACCACCCCCGCCCGCCTCGTCCACTTCCTCGTCCACATCGTCGTCAAGCGACGACTTCGCAACGGCGCCTGACGCCGCCGCCGCCGCTACGACCACCTGCGCGACGAGGGCGGCCACCGCTGCCGGCACGCTTGGGGCCTGCGGGATATCCTGCCCCGCCCACGGCTCCCGCTACCGGTGGTATAGTGCGACGCATGAGATGGACTCGAGACATGAACGAGAATGTCATGCGCGCCTATTATGGGGCTACAGAGGGGGGAACACAGCTGTCCGCCTACCGTTCGAGAATACTGCCTCTGTTTCAGACTCTTGAACCCACCATCACCGTGTCGGAGCAGCGATTATCGGATCAGGTGCGCGTCATTCAGCGGCTAAAGCGCTTGGATGACGCGACACTTGATCGGCTTCGCCAGGAGGCTCTCTCTGCTCGCGCGGACTCCATCTCGGTGCGGGATCTGCCCGCCACGTCGCCGGATCCGGTGCCCGCACCCGACCTGGCACCGGGGGCGCCACGGGTTGATTTCTGTACCGACGAGGGGGACTTCGTGAGTCAGAATGTGAGTACAACTGCTAATGAGCAACTGAGGAGGACTTTGGAAGAGGTGATTACGCAATATCGCGCCACAACCAACTCTAGGCCACGATTACCACGTCTGCCTATGAATAGACGAAATCTAGCGCTAATGGGAGCCCTAAGCGCTTTACTAGAGCCACATTTACGGACTAGTAAAGATTTAGATGATACGCACTCGATCTTGTATTGCGGAGCCATCGCGGCGTGCCGTGTTGCTCGCGTCAAGTTCCCGGACGCTGAACGTGCACCTAGGACCGTCGGAGGTATCCCTGCATGGCAAGCGCGGATCGAGCGACGTATCAGCTCGTTTAGGACTCTCATCGCAAAGCTAATCTGCTTCAGGGGGGGGCAACAATCGCCCCCGAGTAATGCGCTTTGTGAACCAGGCGTTCGCGGGGACGGATATCAGGCCCCGCGACTACATGGCCAATGTCACAGAGCGCATCGACTTTCTAAAGCAGAAAGTCTATGCATGTGCAAACCGTATTCGCCGTTACAGAGAGCGTGTGGATCGATTCCAGCAGAATCGCCTTTTTCAAAGTGACCAAAGGAAGGTGTACCGAAAGTGGGAGGAAACCAACCTTCGTACGCCCGACACGCAGCCGCCGGATGCTACTGCCATGACTGACTTCTGGCGTAGCATCTGGTCGATGCCTGTTGGACATACCGAGGGGGGTTGGATGAGTGTTGTCGAGCGTGAGTGCGAGTCCATCGAACCTATGGGGGCAGTCACCATCAACCCGGATGACGTCAGTTGTACCATCCGCACGGCCCAGAATTGGAAAAGTCCTGGACCGGATGGATTGCACAACTTCTGGCTAAAGTGGTTCCGATGCTCGCACTCGCGCTTGGCAGCACAATTTCAACAAGCCCTCGAGCTTGGTTCTCTCCCACCTTCCTTAACAACTGGTGTCACCTACCTGCTCTATAAGTCCGGTAGTACCACGGAAGCGAAAAACTACAGACCCATCACATGCTTGCCTACACTCTACAAGCTCCTTACATCCATTTTGAGAGCAAAAATCAACGCGCACATTGTCGCAAACAATATTCTGGCTTCCGCTCAAAATGGATGTAGGGTTGGGTCCCGTGGTACTAAAGAGCTCCTCCTCATAGACATGACCATTTGCCAACAAATCCGGCGGAACAAGGGGGCCCTCTCAGCCGCTTGGATTGACTACAAGAAGGCCTATGATTCGGTGCCTCATTCATGGCTGGGGAGGGTCTTAGAGTTGTATAAAGTTGATGCAGCTTTGAGAGCCTTCCTAAGCGCGTGTATGAGGCAGTGGACCACAGTCCTTCGTCAACCAGGAGGCGGGGATGACCCCCCTGACCCGCAGGATTTTATAAGGATTGAGCGAGGAATATTTCAGGGCGACAGTCTGAGTCCCCTATGGTTCTGCCTAGCTCTCAATCCCCTCAGTACCCTACTGAAGGATTTGGGACTAGGTTGCCGGCTTCGGAGAGAGGGTGGAATCATTTCTCACCTTCTGTACATGGGTGACCTCAAATTATTTGCACCAAATAGCCAAGACTTGTCGGAGCTACTGAAAACCACTGAAGTTTTCAGTAGTGCCATCAACATGGAGTTTGGTGTCGATAAATGTGCGGTTATGCATGTACAGCGGGGGAGGGTTGTAAATTCAACAAATTTACAACTCTCTGAGACAATGTCTTTCAGATCTATCTCTGAATCAGAAACCTATAAATACCTTGGCATGTCACAGTCGTTGGGTATTGAGGACGAGGGTATTAGACGGTCGGTGAAGGAGCGCTTTTTCAGTCGGCTCACAAAAGTCCTTAACAGTGTTTTGTCAGGAGGCAACAAAGTGCGCGCCTTCAACGCCTGGGTATAATGCCCCTACTCACATACTCCTTTGGCATACTAAGGTGAACTCAGACCGAGCTGGACGCCCTGGATCGGAGGGTCCGGTCACTGCTCACCACACATCGCATGCTACACCCACGCTCGTCAGTTATGAGATTGTACATCCCACGGAAGTGTGGAGGCCGAGGCTTCCTAAACGCCAAGGATCTCCACAACCGCGAGGTGTACAATCTCAGGAATTATTTCCTTAACAACGAGTGTGGGATGCATCGTGATGTGGTGGCAGTAGACAGGAACCTCACGCCGCTCTCCTTGGCAAACGAGAACTGGCGCAAACCTGTGGTACTAAGTACTGCGGATCGCAGGGCGGCATGGGAGAGTAAGGTGCTACACGGGCGGTTCTACAAGGCCCTCACGGGACCCGATGTGGACCTGCTCGCGTCGGTGGACTGGTTACGATTCGGGGACCTCTTCGGAGAAACCGAGGGTTTTGCCTGTGCAATTGCGGACGAAGTGATGATGACGAACAACTATCGGAAATATATCCTGAAGGACGGTACGGTCGACATTTGTCGGGCATGCCGCCGTCCCGGAGAGTCACTCAGGCATATCATTTCCGGTTGTTCTCATCTTGCTAACGGCGAGTACTTGCACAGACATAATCTCGTAGCCAGAATTATTCACCAGCAACTTGCTCTTCTATATGGCCTTGTGGACCGCGAAGTACCGTACTACAAGTACTTACCTGCGCCTGTTCTCGAGAATGGTCATGCCACGCTCTATTGGGATCGATCTATCATCACAGACAGGACTATTGTAGCCAATAAGCCTGACATTGTGATAATAGATCGATCGCAACGTCGGGCCGTGCTCGTTGACATCACCATCCCCCATGATGAGAATCTCGTGAAGGCCGAGAAGGACAAGTCCAGTAAGTACCTAGACTTGGCTCACGAGATAACCGCTATGTGGGATGTTGATTCGACGATCATTGTCCCGATAGTCGTTTCAGTGAACGGTCTCGCTAGGTGGTTGGATCAAGGGTCAGATGCAGAAGGCGGTGATCTTGGACACGGCGCGGATAGTCCGCCGGTTCCTCTCTCTGCAGCCCTGACCACCGGTAGCTTGGGCCTTGCCCCGTTGCTGGCGGCACCCTAGGTTAGGTTTTTTATAATGTGTTTATATGTATTTTTTATCGTTTTGTAAGTGTTTTTATATTTTACTTTTATATTCATATTATAAAAACCCTAACTTAAGACGAAAAATAAATAATGATAATAATAATACCAATAAACTGAACGCACCTCAAAGGAGGTGCTTGGCAGAATATCTTCTTCTTCTGGGGTGCCTTATCCCTTTATTTGGGGTCGGCCCTCCTCGTTTTACGGCGCCGAGACAGTCGGTCTTGGGTCTGCTTGTCCAGTTGAGCTCGTTCTAGATCGTTAGCAACGGTTGCCCTCTACCTCTCTTTTTATCCGGGATAGCCAGGGCCTTCTTTACAGCATTGTTTTCGTCCCGTCGCATTACATGACCGTACCATCGCATACGACTTTCCACCATCTTATCCACTATGGGAGCAACTTTAAAAGAACCTCGGATATATTTATTCCGAACTCTGTCCAATCTTCACTATCACTATTCGACAAACTATGCATTCTTGTGGTACACTTTACGGAAAAACTATCGCACTGTTAGGTTTGTAATTTAACATAGTAATTTAAATTCATGTCTAGATGTGTTATCAAACATAAAAATATCATTTTATCAACCTAAAAAAATAAAATAATGGAATAACACTTTGTATTACTACTAGCGCCATCTGTTAGAAAAAATATGAATTAAAATTCATGCTAACAACGATGAATACAAAAGTGGGTTAAAATTTTTGATTCTGATCCATCTCGCTTCGCTCGGTTTGATTCCCAAGTTTCTGTGAATACTGGAACACTCAATCTTGCTGTATATTCACTGCGGAGGTCAATTTACTCGTATGTTCTGTTCTGTGACGCCGATGAACTGATCAGTCATGTTGTGTTAGCAAACTTAAATCGGATATTTTTAGTTCGAGAAACAGTTTAGGGCTGATTTACACGGCGCGCGAACTCTCATACGATTTTAGTTACATTGTGGACTGTTGGTTACGTCCAATTCAACCGACCGATCAAAAACCGCAATGTAATGAAACTCGCATCGTCTATATTAGCAAATATTAGGTTATACAAACTTCAGTGACAAAGGGCCGGTGTACGCCGACTGCACGCCAATTGCAACGTCGGCGTGCAGTTCAACAATATGACCCAGAACCCTGGCAGTACCTAGTGGAACTCAGGTTTGGTGCAACATAGGCACACGCTGTTTTAGTAGTTCGACACGTCTTGATGAGCACTTGGGACAGCAGTACCCAAGATAGAGCTGATGCTGAACCCTGGCAGTACTTATTGGAACTCAGGTTTGGTGCAACATAGGCAAACGCTGTTTGGTCATCCGACTCGTTTTTTTGAGCACTTGGGAGTTGGGAGATACCCAAAATAGAGCTGTAGCTGAACCCTGGCAGTATTTAGTGGAACTCAGGTATGTTGCAATATAGGCACACGATGTTTTGGTCATCTCACTCATCTTGATGAGCACTTAGGAGAGTAGTACCCAAGATAGAGCTGATGCTGAACTCTGGCAGTAACTAGTGGAGCTCGGGTTTGGTGCAACATAGACACACGCTGTTTTGGACATTCGACTCGTCATGATGATCACTTGGTAGAGTAGTACCCAAGATAGCTGATGCTGAACCCTGGCAGTATCTAGTGGAGCTCGGGTTTTATACAACATAGGCACACGCTGTTTTGGTCATCCGATTCGTCTTTTTGAGCACTTGGGAGATACTCAAGATATAGCTGTAGCTGAACCCTGGCAGCATTTAGTGGAACTCACGTTTGTTTCAACATAGGCACACCCTGTTTTGGTCATCTCACTCGTCTTGATGAGCCCTTAAGAGAGCAAATTATACGTAAGTTTATGCGCGGAGCAGCATGATTACCGCCAGTAGGTGTACAGACGGGATAGTTTTACGCTCAATTGTGTGGTGTGGACGCATAAATAAATTCAAGGACATTGGCTCGGTGACCCAACATTATGTAGGGAAGCCAGTTAGCTACCTTACAAAAAGTACTGGGCGACCGTGTAGGATGTAATAAGCGCTTATGAAATTGTATATATTACGTGTGGATGATATTGACAATTTGGTTTTGTCGTCTGGACACGTTTTTAATGGACAAAGCAAAAGCTGTCATAACAGACAGGAGTACCGGATAGCGACCGGGGTCCGGTTAGTATATTTATTTCTTGCTCTCACTTATAGCTGCGTCCTTAACGAACGTAATATTACGTACCCATTCGATCGAAAATGGAACAAGCCTCGGACTGGATCAAAGTCGCGGTCCGGTACGTTTAGGTAGAAATACTCCGCGAGCCCTTACAAAGCTCTGCTTTTTGCTAGTTACTCCGGCTGTCCACCTTAGCATTCTCATTTCAGTCGTGTGCATCTTTTGTTCATGTTGCTTTGTGACGGCCCAGCACTCGCTACCAGTGGCGTGCCTATGTTTTCGTAATAAATGTCCAATCTCACTCTTTGGACTCAAAAATGAATTTGCTCGCGTATCGCAGCGAGCTATCATAGCGCACAGGGCATACTAGGTACTACTATTACTACTAGATAGAATGTTACAAACATATCAGAGGGCCTACCGCGTACACTGACATTTGTAAATTGCATGCTTCTTTCTCTGTCACTCCATGGTATAATAATATATTCCGCCTGGTACTCTCTTCCCGTCTTTTCGTGGTCACGTGACTGACACAAGCTTACGTCATCATGCGACACCGCTATATGATAATATGCGATAGTGCTATATAAAGTGGCAATGTTATTGTGACGTAGGCTTGTGTCACTCTGGGAAGAGAAGACCATGTTTTATTAGACTATGTGTCACTCTAATTTAATTACGCCTTAATTGGAGTAAACCAACAATCTTTGTGTTTTGTAAACGGCCGTACAAAATTTTCTCTTAATGCGACTGACTTATCTGAGAATACACAAGTTTAACGATTTTACCTTGCTTTCGTTGAGTAATACGTGGACGCATCTCATACCGTCACAAGGAACAACTTCATCCATTGTTAACACTTATAAACGTCACAACAAACGAACAAATCCACATTCACTACTTAATTCAAATTCACTTAAATAAATTGAGCTTTCGTTACTTTCGACTCGACTAAATAATAATACACTTGAAGTAAACGCGTGCTCGTGCGAACTTATGCAACTAACTTCACACCAAAAGCCAGGCTTAAATCGCCTTATAAAATTGCTATACATACCAACAAATAGTTACATCGTTCTATGGCGGTTTGTAGGCTTAGACCGCCTAGAGCGAGACGAAACAGCAAGCCCGGTTGCAAGCCGACGAGTGCGAGCAGGATAGCTGAATTGTCGGTAGATATTCATCCTACGCCTGATTTCTTTCGCGCGGAGGAGGCGCCATGGCAAAACTTTGCAACACGCTGGCGCCGCGGTCCGAACGCTGTGGCTTGAATTTAATAATACGGGTTCATTTGGCGCGCGGTTTAAAAATAATCGAACGAGCGAGCGAAGTTCTTACATTCGACTTGGGACACGCGGCTGGCTAGGGGCACGTCCCGGCATTTCGATGTTTTTAAGCTGAGCTATCAGAGGATAGTTTGATACTCAAGAACTTAAGTACCTAAATTTGCTCTAATTTAAACGAAAATGGGTGAACGTGTAGTTGAGGGCATTATATTTTAGTCATTAAATTATGAGCAGGCTTGTGTGACAGTTTAGCTGTTATTTAGTGTTCTAGGAAGTAAAACAACTAATACATAATAAAAAACTATATTAAAAATAATTAAAAAACGATTTTGTAAAATTAACCAAATTTGAGGGTAGATTAAATTTATAGATCTCAGAGGTGGTTCCTTAGACAATTTAAAGCGAGCCCGTATTCACTTGCACAAACTCATGAACGAGTGCCACTCCCCTGCTGTGCGCTTGGTGCTATGGTGGTTGCGCATGTAAGTGGTGGTGACGTCACAGCCTTGAGGTCTTCACGGGTCAGCAGGCCAGCAGGTGGACTCCGGAGCCAGTGTTGGAGGCGTAGGTGGTAGGACCCCCGAGCGGGGGAAAACACTCACGCACAAAATAAATTTAGAAAACGATAGTTTCTATTGCAAATTATTAATTTTCCGACGGCACATTTTTGGAGTCTTGCTTGAGACCGTTACAATTTAAGATGGAGCGAACACATCGCGCCGCCGCGGAAGTCCAAATGAACGAGCCATATGCATGAACTCCCCTCGCGCCCCGCGATGACGATACATACGTCACATACGTGTTTCGCGATGGATAAGCGCCTACATTGCTACATGAGCAATAATATTACAGTAGAATTATTTGTTTAGTTAGGCACTTATATTTTAGTTTTACCTTTTATAATTTATTTAGTTTTTAAGATTGTTCTTAGTACCCTTTATGACAAAATTGATCACTCAGGGAGCGTTGTAACGCTAACGTTACACTTGATCAAGGGGTTATTGAGCTAGAAGAGCTTAGAAGGCTAAAAAGCTATTTGTGAGGGGTCTTGCTATTCTGGTCATCTTTTTGCAAGAAAGTATGGTCGAGATTGGTATCAAATGAAAGTGCTCGGCTTGCACTTTTATAATATCGTTTTTAAATTTTCCATTTTGAAATAATTAGCAAGATAAAAATAAACATAATATAGGTAAGTATTTGACATTTGACAGGAAATATATCGGCTTACCACAGATACAGTATCAGTTAAGGGCTCCACAGACCTTGTAATATATCCACGCGATTTTTGATCCATTGCCGCCTATAGTGGGACATAAAATAGTAGAAATTAAATAAAATGGAACTCTAAAATTTCCATACTATAGTCGGTTAAACAAGTTTGTCAGTAGAAAAAGGCGCGATACTCAAATTTTCTATAGGACGATAACCCTTCGCGCCTACATGTTATATTATCACTCGTAAACTAGTACAAACTTGTAGCCTTGTGGTTACTATTTAATTTTACGTACATTGGGGATACATTATGAGATTTTATTTATTTTACTGATTTTTAAATCCGGACAGTCCCGGAAAAAAATGTTATCGCAAGGAAGTCTCCACTTCATGACTTTGTTCT
Organism: Cydia splendana; assembly: GCF_910591565.1. Taxonomy (NCBI): domain Eukaryota; kingdom Metazoa; phylum Arthropoda; class Insecta; order Lepidoptera; family Tortricidae; genus Cydia; species Cydia splendana. The sequence goes on from NC_085986.1 coordinate 179,526, forward strand.
ACCAAGTGTAGGTAAATATGCGAAAACGCAACCTTTATTTGTATAAAATCTTAATGCAGTAGCTAAACGCAGCCGTCGGGCTCGGCTAGTATTTGGAAGCTTTTTCGAAAGCACCATAGGAGCGCTCCACATACCCTGTATCGCGGCCAATTAGAGGCACCTAAATCTAAACCACCATTTTTGTACTTTCAAATTATGCAAATCACTCTTTCATCAGCCTCCATACAATAACCACACCACTTCTACATCTAACCGTTTAGTCAAGGAACCCTTGTAAACCAGTACTTTGGAAAATTATAATAGTTTACTTCGAATCGAAGCTTTTTATTTTGAGTCGTCGAGATCCTGACCTGCACGGCGGCTACATATGGTCCTTCGAAGCCTTCAAGACAAGGGCAGATTTGACCAATAACGGGTTCTTCGTGGAAGTGGACTTTGACCATACTTCGAAACAGTCTTCGTTGTGATCAGTTTCTTCGGCTTAGGAAGAACACGCAACGGACGTCGAAAACAAGGGGTCCCAGCGCCTACCGGCATAAGGGAGGCGTTCGTTGGACATCCACCACATCAAGGACTTCAGTTCCAGTACATCGCATCACCTGAATACGTAGGACTAGACAGAGTGAGTTCGTTCCAATTTCCTTCCATTTCCCTTCTATACCCATTTTTCTTGGAATCAAGAATAGCTCTGTACGTATCAGGCACAAATAATTCATTTTCATACATATCAATTGCTTAATACATTTAAAACCATAATTCATCTCGATAAAATAGCTTAGCTTCATATAACTTCATAGTTAAAATCTTATTACATATTTAAAAGCCGTCTCCATCGCTTATTATCATCGCCTCAGTAGCATAAATTTATTGCTAAATCATCACATTCCGCGCGCAGCTGCTTATCTACTCCGCTTCTTTTGTTCTCGTCAGTTGCATTTTAACTCGTTAGTGTTCACACATATTGGGTAATTGCATTTTAAATTTTACGTCTTAATCAAAATGGCTGACACGTTAAAGGAGTTAGTTAGGAAACGTGGCAGTTTGAAGGCCAAATTAACTTTGTTTAACACTTACATTAATGTGGCTAAAACATTTCATAACAATCCCGCTATTAATGACATAAGCAAATTTCACTATCTTCGTGCATCTTTAAAAAGCAGTGCCGCCCTTGTGATTCAAAGTCTTGATTTTAGCAGTGATAACTATCATAAAGCGTGGCAGTTAGTTTCTGAGCGGTATGATAACCCGCGCCTTTTAATTAACAATCATATCCAGGCCCTGTTTAACCTTGAACCGGTGCAACACGAATCCAGCTCTTTATTACGTAACATGGTGGACGTAACTAACAAAAACTTGCGTGCGCTTGGCACCTTAGGGGAGCCCACCGACCATTGGGACACCTTAGTTATCTATATAATGTCTAAGAAGTTAGATCAAGTAACTAAGCGTGAGTGGGAAGAGCACAGGAACCTTTTAACAGGCTCGCCGACGTTGCAGCAATACATATCATTTTTAAATAGCAGGGCTGACTTACTCGAATCTCTTGGCAATAATAACGTCAATAATAGCGGTTACAAGACATCGAAACATAAATTGCATTCACATAACGCAAAAAACACATAATTATCTTACAGCTACAAAAAACAATGCTTATCGCAAACCTATTGTTTGCCCTTATTGTAAGCAAGATCATTTCTTATTTAATTGTGAATCCTTTCGTAAATTAGACATCGATAATAGGATAAAAAATGTGAATAGGAACACTTAGAAAAGCAATGTGTGTTATCTCATTGCAAATACTGCAAACTTAAACATAATACTCTTTTACATAAACATGTTGACAAAGCGTCAGTGACGTCCCGGTGCCAGATGTTCATTTTAGCGGCAACATTCAAACTAAAGTGTTTAGCCCTACTAAGACTTCCGGACTACTGTCCACAGCGTTGGTGCACGTGAGTGACGCGAATGGAGTGCTTCGTGAGGCGCGTCTACTCCTGGACAACGGGTCTGCTACCAACTTCGTGACGCAGGATCTGTGCGGGCAGCTTGGGTTAGCGACACGCAGCGTGGGAGCTACGATCACAGGTATCAATGAGCAGCTTTCACATTATCCGGAGTCTTGTGACATTACAATTCATTCACTTCATAGTAACTATACGACGACCGTAAACTGTTACGTTGCCAACGTAATAAACACATCTATGCCGCCTTGTCGCATAGATCTTACCAATATCCCTATTCCTGCCGACATCACATTGGCAGACCCATCATTTTATGAGCCTTTCGCTATCGATATTTTAGTCGGGGCGGAAATATTTTGGGACGTCTTGGGTACCGCGCGTATTAAGTTAGGTAAAAATAAACCTCAATTACGCGAATCATCGTTAGGTTGGCTCGTGTGTGGCTCCATCCATACCTGCCTACAACAAAACACACAAACGAATCTTATTTCTGTTCGTTCATCACCCATAATGATGACACTAATCTCACTCGTTTTTGGGAATTAGACTAGGTGTCTTCTACACATTGCATGTCTTATGAAGAGCAAGCGTGCGAAAAAAGTTTTTTAGAAAATACCATTCGCGATCAAGATGGCCGCTTCGTTGTGAAGTTACCTTTAAAAGAGTCACCGGAAGTACTTGGCGACTCATATCAAATGGCCAAGCGCCGTTTCTTGGCATTGGAGAAACGGCTCGCACGCGATCCTGCCTTCAAAACCTTATATTTTGATTTTATTCGCGAGTATATTGACTTAGGGCATATGAGCGAAAATCAATCATCATCATCATCATCTGCGCCACCAGAAAAGGCATTTTTCTTTCCTCATCATGGGATTTTGCGCTCTAGCACAACTACGCGTTTAAGAGTCGTTTATGACGGTTCGGCCTCCACGACTAGTGGCAAGTCCTTCAATGACATCCAAATAGTTGGCCCGACTGTTCAGGATGACCTTCTGTCAATCTTGTTACGCTTCAGACAACATAAGTATGTTGTCTCAAGTGACGTTGAGAAAATGTATCGAGCCATATTAGTACAGCCTTCTCAACGCTCGTTACAACAGATCATCTTTAGGTTCGATTAGCAATGCACGCACGAGAACTTTCCAAAGTTGCGAAACTTTCGACATGAGAATTTCTCGGTAACTTCTGAGAATGTTCTCGAAAACGAGAATTTATTTATTTATCGTAGTTTATACCATGAATATTCACGATAGTTTAGGTGTAGTATCCTTACCCCCAGAAAATTCCGACTTTTGGTCTACCGCTTCCGGTCAGAAAAATGTATGACGGCCCGGCCAAACGGTCAGACCTAGGTGGGGGGTGCTCGACCAAATGTCATAGACGGACCCTGGCAGTTTTTGACGCGGTCATGTTTTTTTTGGAAAAATACTACAATAGCGGGAAAACTGGCCACGTCTATTTTGTATGGCAACTTTTAAACGGTGCGTGATAGGTGGGGGGTGCTCGACCAAATGTCATTACTCATCAAACTGCATTAAAAAAAATCAAAATGGCCGTCTTGTTTTTTTATTTTTTCAAGTTGGTTCGAGCGCGCTGAGATTTGGCATGGCGGGAGATAGAGGCCTCTAGATTCCTATGACAAAAAAATTTTTTTGGAAAAAATCCAAGATGTCGGACCAATAAATTTCCATGTTGCAGAATGTTCTGAGAACATTCTCGAGAACGTTTCCGCTTTTTGGGAATGTTCTGCAATTTGTACATTGCTAGGTTCGATTCTTCTGATCTCTTAAAAACCTACAAATTGAACACCGTCATACGGGACTGCGTGCGCACCTTACCTTTCAACCAAATGTCTTGTTTCTCTTGCCGATGAATGCCAGGACGTCCGGGTTAAACGCGCGATACAGCACGACTTTTACGTAGACGATTTTCTCAGTGGCAGTGACTCCGTAGAATCATTAGTCGAGATTAGTAAGCGTGTAGTCACAACGTTACAATCTGCGAAGTTTAACTTGCGTAAATGGCAATCAAAATGTCCTGATTTGTTACAATCAATCCTTGAACATAAAGAGGACAACAGCAAAGCCCTCAACCTTGATAGCACGTCGCATTGTAAAACCTTAGGTCTGTACTGGCAAACAGGAACAGACAAACTTTTCTTTTCCATCGACATCAAAAATCCAAATAAAATCACAAAAAGAAATATCTTGTCTGTCATAAGTCAAGTGTTCGACCCACTAGGTCTCGTCGGGCCGTGTATAGTGGAAGCTAAAATCATATTGCAGCGTCAATGGCTGTTAAAGTGCGAATGGGACTCTGAGCTCCCATTAGACGTAAAAAATGAATTTCTATCTTTTGCATCGTCACTTACAAATTTAAATAAACTTAAGATAGATTCAGTGACTCACCTATAGAAGTTCAAGTACATGTGTTCACAGATGTGTCAGAGCGTGCATAAGGCACCTCTGTCTATGTTAGGACTGTGAACGGTAGCGAAGCAGTTTGCGTTCGTCTTATAGCGTCGAAAAATAAGGTCTACCCCCCTTAAACCCTCCACAATCCCAAGGCTGGAGCTTTGCGGCGCGTTGCTTGGCGCAAGACTCTGGACAAAGGTCGTGTCATCACTGACCGTGAGGGTTGATCATAGTTTGTGACTAGTCGTATGCCTATTGCCTAGTATTAACCACATTTTTCATTGAAACACAGAAAATAAAAGGAAATACCTTGTAAAACTAAAGACCTCTTCAGTCGCATATTTCATTCATGATTCCATCGAATATTCTAACAGTTGAAACTTGAAGCAATTCCATGGTAATCCATAATACTTATCACGTGTTTTCCTTTTTTTTTAATCTTTATTTTAACTTAGAAATAAACAAAATAAACCCTCAGGAAATAATCAACAACAAATTGGTATTGACGTTGACAATAAAACTGATGAAGACAGCTCGACGTTCCGTTACGCTGATGCTCTAGTACAATTTCGAAACATAAAATCTAAAAATTCATAAGATAAATAAAAATATTAAAATAATTAATTCTCTAAATTCCGGATGTCTTAAATAATATATTAGATACTAATAAACATAAAAAAACATCAATACAGGAACGTTTTTCAGAAGTAAACTAAAAATATCTCAAAGTAAAATAATGCTTACAAATTCGTACGTGATGAGTTTTCGAACGTTCCCTTTTATCATAATTTAGTCTACTCCAACTGACTACTCGACTATTGCCTATGAATGTGTGCGTAGATGTCATTAAAAATAGCTCCGTCTTTCTCTAAACTGCGTGAGTAAAAAGGATATGATTTATATTCTGAAGTAAGCAATAGTGAACTTTAATATTTAAGACATATGGTTTAGTAAACAACCTGGAACTTATGATCTTTCTTCTTGAATCAAACCTTGTTACACGCCACGAGGTTAATGACATCTCCCTCAGTTCTGGTATCCTGGTACTTTTGGTAAACGTTTGTCTCAATAAGACACCTGCAAGGCTATGATGGTCTACTGTATAAATGATATGGCTGGATAAATGATGATAAAACGGACATTTTATCCAGTTTTTATTGATTTGTCGTCTTTTCCACTTTTGACAGCAATAGTCGTTAAATGATTAACTGCATAACATGGTCGTTGGATAATATGTCATTTATCTACATTTCCAACTTAAACTTAGTGGATAAGTGGATAAGTTAAATGATATAAATGTCACTTGTCTAGATTTATACAGTTTTATAACATTCATACCGTTTTGTCCACTTAGACAACAATACACGGTAAGTGGCTACAATTGTTGGATAAGTAGACATAAAGTCGATTTTTGACGGCTAGCCTTTGATTAATTTATCGTAGTGCTCACTGGGTCACGATAAGCGCAGTTAAGAAGCTGTGATTAGTCTTAACTTAATTGATTAATTTGTGTTACGAAAATTAACTATGTAAATTGTATTTATTGTACTTAAATCATACACATATAAGTCTATAGCATTCGCTAACACACTTTCATGCATCTAACTTAAATAGAAATGGTTTAACTGTGGTAACACAATGGAAGCAATTAACTTTGGACTAATTACAGGTGCTTAATTATGTATAATTTTTTTGCAATACACTCATAAGTACACATCGGTAACTCGTGGCATTTAGGTAGCACTTAAAAGATTAGTGATGAGCACACATCGGTAACTCGTGGCATTTAGGTAGCAGGCACAGACTAGTGATGTGACAATGTTCTTCCTATACGAGTCGAGAAAAAGAAAGCACTAAAAAACGGAAATTAATTAAACTAATCTTTTAAGTGCTACCTAAATGCCACGAGTTACCGATGTATACTCATAAGTCATAAGTGCTCTTGTGGTATATAAGTGGTGAAAAATGCAATTTCTTGAAATTAAAATATCAGTAGGTAAGTATCTGTTTTTTTTTCTTAAATATAATATATACAATTTGAACTTTGAATTAAATTTGAATTTACATATAACATTATCAATACGTACATTATTTTAAGGGATGGCAAGATTATAATATCATTTCTTCTTGGCAGCTGCTGCTAGTTATCGAAGAAAAATAGCATAGATAACTCCAACGACGGGCCATTAAGGGCTACATGCAACCCATTTGATATGCCCAGCGAGGAGTTTCAGCACATATATAGAGTGCGCAAAGAATTGGCACTCTATTTGTGTGCCAAACTCGACGCTGACCTCAAGCCTCAACATGGCGATGGATTGCCGGCACATTTTAAAGTAAAGATACTCGTATTATGTTGCACTATTCCTCAAATCATTCTTGTCACCTTATTTAATAACGACATACCAACTTACAACTCTTTGTTTTAGGTTCTAACATCACTGCATCTACTGGCTGACGGTAGTTACCAAAGAGGAACTGGACAAGACCATGGAGAAGAAGTAGGAATAGTTGAAGTTGAAGAAGTTAGAGAAGTTGAAGTTGAAGAAGTTGGAGAAATCGAAGTTGAAAAACTTGAAAAAGTTGGAGAATTTGAAGTTGAAGAAGTTAAATAAATTGGAGAAGTTTAAGTTGAAGAAGTTGAAGTTCAACAAGATTGAAGAAGGTTAGGAAGATAAAGAAGATGGAGAAGTTAAAAGTTGCTTTTTATTTATTCTCCATACAAACTTCCACCCCCATGTCATCTCTTTTTCACCCTTAAAGGTAGGTATGGCTAATAAAATTGGTCACAAATACACAGGGTTGGGCAGTATTTCAATTACATGTATTTGAAATACGTATTTGAAATACATTTTAGTATTTTGTATTTGTATTTCAAATACTACCTGGAAAAGTATTTTGTATTTGGTATTTCAAATACTGAACTCACATGTATTTAGTATTTTGTATTTCAAATACTTCAAGCATCAAAATACATTTCTACGAAATACATTTTATTAAATTCTATGATCCTAAAAAGGAACGTTTTTTTTTTTAATATAATGTACAACTTGTACGAGGGCAAATAGGTACATGCGCGAGCGAGCTATTCTGCGCGGAACTTTTCGTCAACAGCCAGGGGATAGGGTCATTGCAGTAGTTTCCGTCCATGCTCTAGTTTTCGACCACTTGACAGATTAGCAAATAATATATTTCAGTTTTAATTTACTATTTATTTGCGAAATATAATTTTTATATGTGGACAGATATATTGTTTAGCTAAGGATTGAAATCAGTCCAAATTTGTGCAGCAATGTAGATTTATATTCAAATTTCGTCAAGTGGACGAAAACTAGAGCTGGACGAAAACAAGCGCAATGACCCAATAAGTTTTTAGGAAAGGATATTCGTTAAAAAAACTAAATGATTAAACAAAAAAATGAAAAGTATTTTGTATTTTGTATTTGAAATACATTATTTTAAACACTGTAATTTGTATTTAGTATTTCAAATACCAGTCACCAAAGTAATTTGTATTTGGTATTTCAAATACTTTTAAAAATGTATTTTGTAATTTGTATTTGAAATACGTGGAAGCCAGTATTTTGCCCAACCCTGCAAATACATAAACATTCTTTATCTCTTACGAACTTTTAAATGATAAAAGGCAAGTCCCATTTCAAGAAATTATTGAACCCCTATACAAATGTCTACCCCTTGTTTACACGCTTAAGGGATGATTTCGGGGATTAAAACTATTCTATATCCTTCCCCACAACTCAAACTATCACCATACCAAATTTCATTTAAATCGGTTCAGCAGTTATTGATTGCCCATACAAAATTCCATCCCCCTTTTCGCCCCCTTAAGGGCTGAGTTCTGAGATAAAAAGTATCCTATGTCCTTCTTCGGGAGTCAAACTACCCCTATACCAAATTTCAACTAAATCGGTTCAGCGGTTTAAGCGTGAAGAGGCAACAGACAGACAGTCAGACAGACAGACACACTTTCGCATTTATAATACTAGCTTTTGCCCGCGACTTTGTCTGCGTGGAATTAGTGACAGCAGCTAAAGTAGGTACCTATAGCGCCTGGTTAATGCTAATAGCAATTATTCAATTCGCGCATTGCTTACTTCAATTATTAGGTAATTCATTAAATCTTTCAATTCCACCCCCCTTTGATTTTTTCCTTCCTTCCTTTGATGATTTCCGACATAAAAACTATCCTATATATGTCCTTCCCCGGGACTCAAACTATCTCTATACCAAATTTCAACTAAATCGATTCAGCGGCTTAAGCGTGAAGAGGTAACAGACAGACAGTCAGACAGACAGACAGACACACTTTCGCCTTTATAATACTAGCTTTTGCCCGCGACTTCGTCAGCGTGGAATTATTAATTTAGGTACGTAGCTATTATTTTATTCAATCTGCGTTTTGTTGATTCCCCATACAAACTTTAACCCCCCTTTTTCTTAAAGAGTGATTTCTTGAACGAGTAGTGGTGGCCGAGTGGAAATGACGTCCGGCTTTCAATCCGGAGGTTGCGGGTTCAAATCCTGGCTCGTACCAATGAGTTTTTCGGAACTTATGTACGAAATATCATTTGATATTTACCACTAGCTTTTCGGTGAAGGAAAACATCGTGAGGAAACCTGCATACATCTGCGAAGAAATTCAAAGGTGTATGTGAAGTCCCCAATCCGCGTTGGGCTAGCGTGGGGACTATAGCCTAAGCCCTCTCGCGCATGAGAGGAGGCCTGTGCCCAGCAGTGGGACGTATATAGGCTGAATTATTAAATTATTATTCTTGAATAAAAACTACCCTTTGTCCTTCCCCGGGACTCAAACTATCTCCATACCAAATTTCGACTAAATTCTGCACCAGCGCCGGTCCTACACCGCGCGGGCGGGACAGTTCCTATTGACAATGTTTGATGTGCAGTTGTTGTTAAGTCCCCATACAAAATTCCACCCCTTTAAGGCATGAAATGGTAGGCCCGTATTTTTTACGTTTATGCAAATAACTGACGGTCTTTCCACCGCTATACAACCGGCTGACGGTTTTTTTATTTATAATAGCATCTAAACTATCATCTGGCAAAGTATCAGCAGGCGATGATTGAAAAAAAAAAATTTTTTACATGTTTATGTGACCAACTGACGGTCTTTCCACAGCGATACAACCGGCTGACAATTTTTTAATTCACGATAGCATCTAAGAAACTATCATCTCAGACAAAGTATTAAGCGGGAGGCGATGACTGACGATATTTGCTCCTGCCGCAACATATAGGGCTAGTAGGTATAAGGTGACGCTTACGGGAAAGGGGCTGATGTGACCCTCGCTCTGGTTCTTTCCTTGTCCAACAAATATCACTGGCCATTTAGCGAGGTAATGCCGCCAGTATTTTTGGCACATTACGTCCGGGGTATAGTCAGAGTGGGGGGTAATATTGTATTTGTTAAGTCATTTAGTTTTACTTATTACTAGAAGATGTACATATTATTCGCTGGGTCGGAGAACCACGAATCGATCGCAACGCGCACCGTGGCCCAAAAAGAAACTTTCGGCAGACCAACTGTCACTTTTTACTAGCGAGGTTTACCTACGTATCCGTGCATTTAAAGTAATAATAATAAATAAAGCACCAGCTTCCATTATTAACTTTAATGCTGACTCCCCTTCAATTCCAACATGTAACGGCAAAGGATTACACCTAATTTTCTTTGCAGGTGGATACATTTCTTCAAAGTAGGTATTTCCCTTTTGAGTTATTTTCTTTGGCGAACTGTCTGGCACTAGGTCTGCCCAATTGCTGCTCTTCACTGGTTGTTGGGAAGTTTTCTTAGTAGTTGATGTAGTATATCAGAGCCGCGATATGTTTACTCCTAACGTACACACAATCACATTTTCCACTCGTAACATAACGACTAGAATCAATCTGTAAAAAATAAATTATTTCTTTTATTTCTATTACATTATTACATTAATGGATCATAATATTATGTATGTACGTCAAAGATCGCAAAAACAGAAAAAAACAGCTTACATTCAAGGATGTTTGTCACTGAAGTTTGACGAATTAGGTCTCAATTAGGTACACGAGCTTCAATGGTGTGGCTCTTATGATCTTCACATTTGATATCTTTTAGGTACATCTTGCACATGTTAAGCCAAAACTTATTATTATCCTTTTGGAAAAACACGAAAAGTCTGCATTATTAACGACACTACAGTCATATCTAATACCTTTAAACGAGCAATTCTTGGATATTTATTTATTTATATGTATATATATTTCGGGGATCTCGGAAACGGCTCAAACGATTTCGATGAAATTTGCTATATGGGGGTTTTCGGGGGCGAAAAATTGATCTAGCTAGGTTTTTATATGTTTTCCGAGCATAGCTCGGTCTCCCAGATATTATATAGTTACCTATATGAAATGCGTTATTCGATTTTTATTTCTTTACTCCTCGTAAAGTCAGCCATGAGAAAGTCCGTGTGTGTGTACTACCTGAAATTTATTGATTGTGCCATTTGTGCCATTTTAGAGGGGAAATGAAGATTTACATGTTCGAATAGAATATATGTAAATTACAATATTTCATTGAAATTATTTGTTCTCTTCGTAATGACAGCCAGCCATTTGACATTTCAAAGTCCGCTGTCATATCGCACCCAGCGAATAGGTTATGTTTTATTTTCAAATAAACGATTTCTTTTTCTAAACTGCAAGTACTGCAACATTCCTAACTGTAGGTATATCGGTGGACCTTATTTCAAAAGGCATACAGTCCACCGATGTGCAGTTAACAGTGTGGGTGATTGTACAATTCTGCCGTGCTTATAACAAGAGCAGTAGAGTCAGACCAAGAAAAGTCTGCAGCGGATTTGATAGCCCACACGCAGTGCAAGTGTTATTTTAAACGTCAAACTTCTATGAAATTATGACGTATAAATAACACTTGCACTGCGTGGGCTATCAAATCCGCTGCAGACTTTTCTTGGTCCGACTCTAACTCATTTTGAAGTGTCATTCAATTAGATACTTTGTACATGTACAATATGTTCTACAGTTGAAAGAGATTTCAAAATGAGTTACTGCTCTTAATAAGCACGGCAGAATTATTTATTTGATTTTGTCAGATCACCGTATTTTAGGTTATAAGGTCGACTACTGTCCTTAAAAATTTTTATGACATTACAAGCAAATATCAGCAATCGTGAATTAAGTATTATAGCCGAGTCTACTTTAGTCCGATAATGTAGCTTATTTCAAAGACTATGAACTCTAAGTACTAGAAATAAAGTAGATTTTGCGACATGATAAAGACGGTTAAATTTGAGGCGATGGAATAAAAGATTCACTTTAAAAAAACCTTATATAAACTCAATTAGAATCTATATTTCAAAATCTTAAACCATGGATAACTTTTAACTATCAATGCCACATGTGCATAAGTGGTGATAGCATGTCATTTAGCCAACTATTCATTAAAATACGCTTTTAAGTAAACTTGTTTAGAATTGATTTTTCAAAAGCTCAAACTATAGATAAATTTAACTGTCAATGACATATCTAGATAAGTGGTAGAATGTGGTTTAACCATCTTTTCTTTAAAATACACCTTAAGTCGTCGAGTATAAATATGATTTTTCAAAACCTCAAAACATGTCACGTTATCATTAGTCACATATACGTTATCCTCGCGAACTATTAATTAAAATACGCTTTAAGAAAACTTGTTTAGAATTGATTTTTCAAAAGCTCTAATCATGGATAAGTTTTAACTCTCAATGACATATGTGGATAAGTGGTAGAATGTGATTTAACCATCTTTTCTTTAAAATACACCTTAAGTCATCGAGTTTAAAATTGATTTTTATAAACCTCAAAACATATCACGCTATCATTAGCCACTTATACGTTATCCTCGCGACTTTTTACCGAATTATATCATTTATCAGATGTTATGTTGCCATTCTGTCGCTATTATGTCGCCATTATGTAGCTATTATGTCGCCGTTATGTCGCTGTTATGTCGCTATTATGTCGCTATTATGTCGCCATTATGTCGCCAATATGTCGCTGTTATGTCGCCAATATGTCGCTGTTATGTCGCCAGTTGTCTTTGTTTTGATTCATGTCGCCAATATGTCGCTGTTATGTCGTCGTTATGTCGCCATTAAGTCTTTCTAGCTAATGTCGCCAATATGTCGCCAATATGTCGCCAATATGTCGTCGATATGTCGCCATTATGTCGCTATTATGTCGCCGTTATGTCGCTGTGATGTCGCTATTATGTCGCCGTTATGTCGCTATTATGTCGCCATTATGTCGCCAATATGTCGCTGTTATGTCGCTGTTATGTCGCCAGTTGTCTTTGTTTTGATTCATGTCGCCAATATGTCGCTGTTATGTCGCCGTTATGTCGCCATTAAGTCTTTCTAGCTAATGTCGCCGTTATGTCGCTATTATGTCGCCATTATGTCGCCGTTATGTCGCTATTGTGTCGCCAATATGTAGCCATTATGTCGCCGTTATGTCGCCAATATGTCGCCGTTATGTCGCCAATATGTCGCCGTTATATCGCCATTATGTCGCCGTTATGTCGCTATTATGTCGCCGTTATGTCGCTATTATGTCGCCATTAAGTCGCCGTTATGTCGCCAATATGTCGCCGTTATGTCGCCGTTATGTCGCCATAGTAAAAAGGTATAAAAGGCCGGTGCGGAGCGTTGGGAGATTCATTCATTCTTCGACCGGGTTAGCAGTGACTCTGGTTTTCGGGTGTAACGTAGTGCGGGGAAGTGAAGTTTCTCCGCGACTTTTTCTGTGTTTGTTTTTACTTGGAATTATCCTAGTGAATTTAAACTTAGAATTTGTGTCTGTGTTTGGTTTTGCGGGAAGAAATTCTCGTAACGTTAAATATAGATGACAGTGTTTAAGGGAATTTCACTTTTCTGTTGAGTTAGTTAAATTTAGTGATAACTTAGTTATTTTAGTGTTTTTCTATGGGGTATTTTTGCTATTTTAAAAGCCAGATCATTGTTTGAACTGACAGTTTGTCCAGCTAAACATTCACTCCGCCTAACGGTGCCAAAGGATTGGATGGTTAGGAGTCTATTGCTCCAAGTTTGAGAGGACTTGGCGTCTCTTTTATATCAACATAAGAGACGAATTATCTCACTAGTCTCAAGGCCCAGCTGTTTAGATGGATGTGGGGACGTCACGTGCGCGTCATCCGGAGTAATCTGGGCCCACTGAAGTCGACAGTAATTGAGACTAGGTCTTCTATTAAATTTATTTATATATTTCGGTGCTCCGGTTCATGCTAGTGCTGGTTGCGGGGACAGACTTCTGTCGTGACTGATATTACACTTAGTCTTTGTTGCGGCAGAGTTTCCCTCGTGATTAGTGCGTGTATGTGCTAGGGTACTGGTCCACTTATATACACGGAATAGGGCGACTTATTCTTATCCACCATGCCCGCGGGCGATAAGGAGGGAGTCAAATACACTGGCCTGTAGGTTGCCTTCTCGGTTTCGCCTGCCGAACTTTACAGCTTCTCGTAGGGGCAACACTTGCGTATATTACAAAGCATTAGGTCGATGGTAAGAACGAACTATGCTTTGAATGTACTAGATTAGGGACAAAGGGTAGGATTAGGGTAGAATCACACACTCTTTTGTTGTCTATTAATGTTCTTTTTAGTTAGGGTCTATAAAATTGATATGATTGATATATATTTCTCTTTGAGGGTTTAAAAATATGGTTTCTTTATCCTAAAATATGCGTGTTTAAAAGGTAAAGGTTCAACTGCCTAAATCTTCCTAATTTCTAATTTATATGGGGAAAGAACTAATGTTTCTATATAATTTTATTTCTATTTTTCATTTCTGGTTGTCTGGTGTAGGGACGAGGTACTGAGTAATATAATCAGGTAATACATACAACAACATACAACATAATCTCTTAATTATCAATCTGGATTTAGGAACGCAGACTATTCTGGGATTGAAGAACGGTTTGCTTTAGGGAACCTTTGTCAGGCAAGAGCAGTACAAAGCATTTATTGAGTGAATACTCAATTTCGACCTCTACTAAACATAATAGTTAACAAATAAACTCGGTGCTTCGTTTATACATCTAGAGAACTAGGAATTCTGTCTAGATTATCAGTTCTGGGGAATGGGATTAAGGGATTAGCATCCCTCGCTTTTGAATATAAAAAAGATAAGTAATTATGATGATTGATGGATACTTTGACACTTCTTTTCATCATCATCTAGGTGCGTATAGGTTACGAAGTGTTGGTCATAGCCCGTCTGGCTAAACTGGTAGGGTAGGTGTTCCGATTAACACTTGCAAATCGGACTAAGAGCTTCCAGACCTGCATCGGGCGTACGGAGCAGCACGTGTGATTAAATCACACATCGTTTAGAAGATGATAGTTAATTATAATTAACCTTGAAATGCTAGGGTGTAAAAGAGCTTATCTCAGGAGTGCTGCTTCTATGTTATCCCGGAAGCTTAATAGGTGTGGCAGGATTTTACCAACAACATTTTTATATATTTTATATCATCATATATGCTGCAATACTTAAATAAATTATAGTAAATTTTACACCATCATTTACGTTGCACTAATAAATTCTGAATAATTTTCTATTTCACTGAATAATTTTCTTTAGATTATTTCTTACTTCTATAAATAATTATTTTATTACCATAAATATCTGTTCTCAAAAATCTAGGTAATAACTAATAATAAATAAAGTCAGAGTCCAAAATTTAGCTGATACTCATTAAAGAATTTGAGGTTGCTGCGGTTCACTTCAAGAGGTCCTAACCACTAGCTAGACGATCACATGGCCATATTTTAAGGGGAAATCTAAAGGGAATGTTATATTAAGGTAGGTTAGGTAAGTAAGAAAGGGGGGAGGTACAAGTTACTTTTGGTCTGACTCTATGATCGTGCTGGGCTGGCTCGCAGGGCCATCTAATCGACTTAAACCGTTCGTTCGCAATCGTGTGAATGAGATTCAAGAGAGTACACGCGAACAAACATGGAGCTATGTACCCTCAAAGCTGAACCCGGCAGATCAAGTGTCACGAGGAATGAAGGCTGATGACCTCAGCATGTCCACATTATGGTGGACCGGTCCAGACTTTTTGCATCATTCCGTCATTCAATTTCCTACAACGCCTAATACAAACGCAGATAATCTGCCAGAAGTGTCATTTCATATAAACGTACAAACAAACATAAACGAAAACAACAATCTTATAACTAAACTTATCACTAACAATTCAAAACTTACAAAATGAATAAGAATCGTAGCATATATTTACAGATTTACGAGTATACATAATTGCAAAAATAAAAATAACAAAACTACATCAAATCTAACATATACAGAAATAAAATCAAGTAAAACTAAACTTCTACAACTCGCACAGCAGGAATCATTTCCTGAAGAGTACAAACTCTTATCTTTGGGCAAGCCCTTGCAGCCGAAAAGTGGGCTACTTTCGTTAACGCCCTTCTTAGACGATCAGAAATTAATACGTGTCGGTGGTCGTCTTAATAATGCGTACTATAGTTACGACATTAAGCACCCAATCTTATTGTGCAGCAGGCATCACCTTACCAAACTGCTCTTTGATATGCAACATATGCCATTATTGCACGCCCCGCCTCAGCACTTGCTAGCAAGCATTCGGCAAATATATTATCCGCTCGGTGGAAGAAACCTGGCGCGCCACTTAGTTCATAAATGCGTTCGCTGCATCAGATTCAAGGCTAGGCCTCTTCAAATGTCTATGGGCAACTTACCTACCGATAGAACACAATTAGAATATCCCTTTTTACATACGGGAATGGATTTTGCCGGACCAGTGCTGATAGCTGATCGAAAGGGTAGGGGTAGCAAAACAATTAAATCATATATTTTAGTTTTTGTCTGTCTTTCAGTCAAGGCTCTTCACTTGGAACTTGTCACAAGTCTAACGACAGAGTCGTTCCTTGCTGCTCTCCGCCGCTTCATGAGTCGTCGGGGAAAGCCTCAAACTCTGTATTGCGACAATGGGACTTCGTTTGTCGGGGCATCAAACGAGCTCATGCAGTAATTTCTTAAAAAATAACCATGATAAGCTGCAGTCAGGTATGGCAGAAAATCTTATTAACTTTAAATTTAGCCCGGCTTACTCACCACACTTCGGCGGACTTTGGGAAGCCGCAGTAAAATCAACCAAATATCACCTCAAACGCATTCTATCTCTTACACACTTAACGTATGAAGAATTAAATTGTTGCCTGATTCAGATAGAAGCTATTTTAAATTCTAGGCCCCTAACCCCCTTATCTTCTGATCCATCTGATCTGACCTACCTATCGCCCTCTCATTTCCTTATTGGACGTTCTCTTCTGTCAGTCCCACAAGAAACTCTGACTGAAGAAAACATCTCGCGGCTTGAACGGTTCCAGAGAGTTGAAAAACTCAAGCAGCATTTTGGAGCCGCTTTTCTAATGAGTATGTTACTCTCCTCCAGCAGAAGACGAAGTGGCACACCTCAACGGACCAGCTGCAAGTTGGGACTATGGTCTTAGTCAAGGACTGCGCACTTCCTCCTCTCCTGTGGCTGCTGGGACGCGTCACGAAACTGTACCCGGGCACGGACAACGTCACCAGAGTCGCCGACATACGCACGAAGAAAGGAGTCATCCGTAGGGCGTATAACAACTTGTGCCCCCTCCCTATTACTTAATTTAATCTCATAACTTCCATTTTTTTTTTGTTGAGTCTCTCAACGCCCGGGAGTATGTTGCGAACGCAACCTTTATTTGTATAAAATCCTAATCCAGTGGCTAAACGCAGCCGTCGGGCTCGGCTAGTATTTGGAAGCATTTCGAAAGCACCAATAGGAGCGCTCCATATACCCTGTATCGCGGCCAATTAGATGCACCTAAATCTAAACCACCATTTTTGTACATTCAAATTATGCAAATCACTCTTTCATCAGCCTCCATACAATAACCACACCACTTCTACATCTAACCGTTTAGTCAAGGAACCCTTGTAAAGCAGTACTTTGGAAAATTACTACGAATCGAAGCTTTTTATTTTGAGTCGTCGAGATCCTGACCTGCACGGCGGCTACATATACTCTGCCTATTCCGATCACTGCTGAGCACATACATTATTAACTTCATTGTGGAAAATAACTCGTGATCGATGCTTAAATTTTGTCCGAGCGCGCGAGTACAATTTTGTTGGCAAAACTCAAAGGGCTCTGACAGCCGACGTCTGTATTTGAACCGCCTCGTGTCCCGCCTCACCTGTACTGGCAGTATTCGGCTGTCTCTCAAAGCAAGCGGATGTACGTCAAGCCGCGGCGTGTTCGAGCAAATCGCGTAAGTATTTCGGAATCCGGGTGGGCGACATTTTTTTCTAATTTCGATGCCCCTTATAAATTTTATTTCCCACGTAGCTTTTCAATAACAATTGTCATATTTAGGAGCCCTTTATGTATCTTTATGTAAGCGATAACATAACAGTTTGGTCAAATACGATTTAAATTTTTGGCGAATTTTTTTATTACGAATTCTAATATCCGTGCCCTAATTCCCATGGAATATTTACCTAAAACAGCTGATTAAGTGGCATGGCACGGGAATTAGAAAGTATTACATATATTGTCAACAAATCTTTTATTGGGGGCACTGTAAGTTAATTGGCAATGTTTACGTCATATAATTATTACATATGTCGAGTACCGATGGTCCTAAAAGCGGTGGGCGCGTGGGGGTAGTACGATAATGTATTACTTCACAGCTAAACCAGTATGCTACCATTGCTACCAGTGCATGAAATAAACATTAGGACTCGTTAACCATACTAGTGCCTACTATACTTCAGTACTAAATGTTTAAAAGAACTAATTGCTATTTTTAACTCAAGGGAGCGATATGAAAGTAAAAAGAAACTGTTTAAATCTTTATTCAAGTCAAACTAGGCCGGCTCCAACCCTACGCCTCTAACATGAGAAG
Source organism: Cydia splendana (assembly GCF_910591565.1). Taxonomy (NCBI): domain Eukaryota; kingdom Metazoa; phylum Arthropoda; class Insecta; order Lepidoptera; family Tortricidae; genus Cydia; species Cydia splendana. The sequence continues at coordinate 197,945 of NC_085986.1, forward strand.
ATTTAGCCCTATATGGGACCGGCAACAAATTCAGAGGGACAAATCTTTTCAAAACAAGTTAAAACAACACATAACACATCATTTCTTTATTTCACAAAAGTAAGCTTCTAATGAAACATAAGAAATCAAAATAACACTTGAAATAAAACACTTAGCTAAATGGTTAAAGAACGCGGGATTCTATAAGCTATCAGAATAATCCTTCAGGTATAAACCTTCAGGAACGTAGCGAGTTAGGCACGAGGTTGGCTAACGAGTACGTCCGATCTCTAGCGCGGTCCGATCAAGAAAAACTACCAGCGGCGGAGCCTCTCCGCTCCCGCCTCAGTCAAGTTGGCAAACCTGCTCGACTAGTCTACCAACATACCGACAAAAACGCCAACTCGTGCCTACGCTCACTCGAGAGAAACCTCTGGACGTTCCAAAGCCTTCTACCTGTCATCTCAGTTCAACAACACGCCAATAGGTGGCGTTACTCTCTACGCAACTTTATTTCAACAATGCGCCAATAGACGGCGTTACTCTCTACGCAACTTTATTTATTTCGTTACAACCAAATAATACGTAGCTCAACATTGCTAATCGATTTTATACAGGCGTCTAAAATAATGAACTATAACGCTGCAATACGTCTTTCTGGTGTCAGGGTCCGACACATATATACACGATGATTTTTAATCGGTGATCAGGAACATTTTTTTCTAACTCAGTAATTGATGTAGATCACGTTGAAGTCGTAATTACATGGAAATAAACTTGTTTTTTTTTTATCATAATTTGAATTTTGAGATCAATTTTATTCTAAAATCCTTGTCACTCTACTAATCGGTATCTATGAGTTATAGCCTCTTTACAAACTTAATGACAATTGGTAATTTATGAGTAATAAGTTGTCATTGTCATTGTCATATGCATAAACAAAGTCATAGATCTGTCAAATTTCCCGCCATATCGATGGCACTTGACGTATCGTAGTTACTTCATGTAGGATAACCATGTTTTAGATTTAGTTTTAGATTAGTGGTTATTAGTTTTTACTTTAAATATTATTTTAGTAATTTAAATTGTATTTTTCTTAATTACTCGTAATGCATGTTAATTATAATTTTTTGAAAAGATGTGTCCCGCCGAGTTTGTTGCCGGTCCCATATTGGGATACCCTCCTCCAATTGAGGGGGGATTTAAGTCTTCTCGGGGCAGAGGTATACGGTTGGAGCCGGTAAAGGTTTATTTGACGTTCATAAGCGCATTGTAATATGCCTACTTGAATAAACTATTTTTTATCTTTATCTTTATCTTTAATTAATTAATCAATGAGATAATTGCGGAAGACCTAGCCTAATTAGTTTAATTTGGGCTAGATATTAATATTTTTCTACTCCTGATCACCGATTAAAAATCATCGTGTATATATTGGCATTGAATTTATATTATATGTAATAATAATATGACGTATATCTTATCTTTCTATTTTACATTTAAGGAAATCTTAAAGAATGCACAAAAATCTGTGTACGGTTTTTTAGTATAAGTACTATAGTACATACAGGGTGAACCCGAATAACCCGGGCAATTTTAATACGTAAGGTAAGGTGGGGTAAGACGACACCGGGGTAAGACTATCACTTGTATGGAATCCTCGTACTGTTAGTCTTGCCCCACCTTACCTTATTCATTGATCATATTATAACACTAGCTGTGCCCGCGGCTCCGCCCGCGTGTAATTCGGTCTGTGTCAGTAAGCGGCTAATTTCTAATCCTAATTTCTCTCCCTCTCCCCTGGAGGCGGAACATGAAGTATACATTTTATTTTGACGAAACCTGAGGTGGATGAGCTATCTGTATGATGACGAAGCCTGCGCTGTGGATCTGAAGGTACCTATGCTGTTATTATTATGTTTTTCTTTTTTGGGTCAATAAATTATTTTTTATATTGAAGTAAAGTTGACATATGGATGTGCTAGAGGACTGAAGTCCAGAAAAAATATTTTACAATTAGGTACCACTAAATAAAACTACACTCCAAAATAGTTTTATTCGCCCTTATTCAAATTTCAGATTTGATGTGCAGAAACTCCGGGACCCCGAGTGTCGTGAAAACTTCCGCATATGTCTTCGGAATCAGTACGAGCTTCTGGAGGAACTCGAGGACGAGCAGTTGGAGGAGACCTGGACCCGCATTCGCACTGCCTTTACAAGCGCAGGCGAAAAGGTGCTGGGATGGAGGAAGGTCTGGATGTCGCAAGAGCTGTGGCAGACTATTGAAGCTAGGCATAACATCAAGATCCAATTACTATTCTCTACAGAGCCTCAGACAGCCCGTTTAAAGGAAGAGTACGGCACTTTTCGCTCTCTAATAAAGAGAATGGCACGTCGGGACCGCCGGAGAGCCGCTGACGAGCTGGCAGACCGCGCCAACACCGCCGCTAAACGCAAGGACATGCGCGAGTTGTACGACATCACGCGCTCGCTCAGTGGGCGTGGTGCTCGTGCAGCTAGGAAACCGCTGAAGGGTAGCGACGGTAGCCTGATATGTACAGCGAGCGAACAGCTGCAGCGATGGACGGATCACTTTACTCGCATATTAGATCAGTCCCAGGCACCAGACCCGGAATGCAGCACCTTTAGTGAACCAGCCTGGAAGCTGAACATTTCGACTATGCCGCCATTATTTAATGAGGTAGTCACGGCTCTAAAATCCATAAAGCCGGGAAAGTCGCCAGGAATCGATAATGTGCATGTCGATATGCTGAAGGCTGATATAGCCACATCTTCAACGCTACTGTATCCCCTAATAACCCGTATATGGGAAGCTGGACAAGTACCCGCCGAGTGGAAACAAGGACTCTTGGTTAAAGTCCCAAAGAAGGGTGATCTATCGCGGTGCGATAACTGGCGCGGCATCACTCTACTTCCAGCTGCTGCCAAAGTCTTGGCAAAAGTTCTGCTTAATCGCATCGCACCCCAAAAGTAGCTGACACTCTGCGCGAGGAACAGGCGGGTTTTCGCCCGGGTCGCTCCTGCGCTGACCACACCAACACCCTACGTATCCTTATAGAACAGTGTGTCGAATGGCAATCGGAACTGTTCTTGGCTTTCGTCGACTTCGAAAAGGCCTTCGACACTGTGAAATGGAGCGCGTTGTGGTCAAGCCTTAGCAGGAGGGGTATTCCCACCTGTATCGTCCGCATAATACGCTCCTTATACGAAGGTGGCACTTGCAGGGTGGTCCATGAGAGGGAGCTTGGTGCGCCGATAAAGATATCAGCCGGAGTAAGGCAGGGGTGCCTACTATCGTCGCTTCTATTTGTGATTCTCCTGGACGACATCATGCGAAATGTGGTATCGACACCGAGAGGTATAACATGGGACACGAACGTTTTGGAGGACTTGGACTACGCAGATGACAACGTGTTGATTTCGCCTACTCTTGCCTATCTAGAAGCCAAACTTGAAAGACTTAAAGAAGAGGCTGATAGAATGGGCCTGCGAATCAACAGACGCAAGACAGTCAGCATGCGAGTTAAATCAAGGACAACGGATCCGCTATCACTGGGGGGCGAGAGCCTAGACTCGGTGTCCAAGTTTGTGTACCTAGGGAGCGTATTATCCTGCAAAGGTGGAGCGGATGAAGACATCGACAACCGGATATCTTAATCCGGCGCCTTTTTAGGCGAAAGCTGCGTTCGCCCAGTTAAAGGCTGTTTGGGAGTCGACTGTGCTCACGCGACGTGTTAAACTTTCCCTCTTCGAATCAATTGTAAAATCTGTGTTGCTTTTTGGCTGCGAAACGTGGAGAGTGACTAAGGGCCTAACGAATAAACTTCAAGTCTTCGTCAACAAGCCCCTCAGGTCGATCCTTCGCGTTTTCTGGCCAAAAATCATTCGTAATGAAGTCCTATGGCGTATATGCCGGCAAACACCCATTGGCGAAGAAATCGCGACACGGAAATGGAGATGGATAGGACATACTATTCGAAGAGGGGAAACTAATAACGCAACCATCGCTTTCGGTTGGAAACCGCCGGACGGAAGCCGTGGCCTCGGGCGCCCTATACACTCTTGGCAGCAGTCCGTCACAAATGAACTACGAGCGGTCGGGTTGAGCTGGAGCGAGGCCAGAGGGGTCGCTGAAGATAGGAAGGAGTGGCGCGAGCTTGTGAAGGCCCTTTGCACCTCTGGGGTGCCGTAGGACAACAACATTATTCAAATTTTACACGTGATTTAAACTTAGAGAATATAACCAAACGGAGTGGTCATGTTAGGCGTTCCCCTTTGTCGAAAATAGGCACAACACACACGTCCCCACCCGAATGTCACCTTTATCATATCTTAGAAAGCTATTGAAAACGCGAGCGAAACGAGCGCGAAAATTTCTCGATATAAAAAAACGCAATTTGATAGACAATTGTACATTTTTACTTTCAGTGTGGAAATCAGTCACATCATTTTATCACGAAAATTGACAGTGCTGCAGCAGTAACGTTCCTAACGTTGCAACAGAGTACCTAATGCTGCTGCAGGCGCCACCCGAATGTCACCTTTATCATAAACATCTTAGAATGTTATTGAAAACGCGAGCGAAGCGAGCGCGAAAATTTTTCGATAATTTTTGGTGCCCCCTAGACATGGTGCCCTAAGCAAGTGCTTATTTTGCTTAAAAGGGTTAATCCGGCACTGCAAATGACAGAGGTCAATGTTTTTTTTTCAAAGTACCCACCTTCGTGGCCATTATTAAGGCGATACGTATGAATATGGATTTGATATGGATGCGATATAATTACGATTAGGTATAAGTCATGTAGCGGAGCTCCCTGAGCGCGCAATGGTTAAATAAGAACGCTATTTAGGTATATTAGAATTATAATATTAAAGAACGTACATCTCAATGTAAACAACTAGATCGAGTGACATGATAATGTCAAGCAGACAAAAATTAGAACATAGGCGAAATACAAAATTCAAATAAAATTATCATAGACATACTTACATCATAATGAGCCAGTACAAAACTAGTTCATGAATATAAGTATATACACATTACATTGAAATCTAATTTTAACACGCCCTCTTAATGTGTATATACTGGATAACCCCAGGCTTGAGAATAAACTAATAACTAAAACACAATAATATTTAAGACAAAGAACTAAATAATGCCTAATCCAGACATACAAGCGTAGTGCTTTACCTTCGGCAAAGCCTTAGTTAATATGTCCGCCAACATGAAATCCGTTGGCAAATAAACTAACTTAATGTCCCTATTCTCCTTTAAAGCATTTCTAATAAAATGACATCTTATATCAATGTGCTTGCTTCGGGAATGAAACACTGGATCATTGGCTAGGCAGATTGCTCCCTGATTGTCCGCATTTAAGGTTACTTGTGCAAACTTACCCAATCCGATTTCAGTTAGCAAGCTGTTCAAATACATCGCTTCCTTCATCGATGACGCTAAACTAACGTATTCTGATTCACAAGTGCTCGTCGCGACACACTTCTGTTTTTGAGACTTCCATGACACACATGCACCACCTAAGACAAAAGCATAACCAGAATATGAACGCCTATCCAATGCACAACCTCCCCAATCTGAATCGGAATATCCCTCTAACGACTTACCCGTTTTTGTAAACATGAGACCGTACCCCTTCGTCCCTTTTAAGTAACGCAATACGCGTTTTGCAGCAACCCATGCTTCTTTATGCGGAGATTCCACAAATTGTGCTAACTTTGAGACGGTATTTGAAATGTCGGGCCTTGTCCCCACGGATAAATACATCAAACTTCCGATCAATTCCCGGTATGGATATCGCTCTTTTGATTTTACATCACACTGTAACGGTTCAAACTTCAAGTTCACTTCCATTGGAGTCGATACGGATCCCTTACAGTTCTCAAAACCAAATCTCTGTAAAAGATTTTCAACATATTTTTGTTGTGACAACTTAATTTTGCCATTGACATTTCTTTCAATGTCAATACCCAAAATATATTTCGCAATTCCGTAATCTTTGAGTTCGAACTCGCTGGCCAGTTCCTTTTTAAACCTTTCTATACAAACCTTATTTTGTGAGGCTATCAAGATGTCGTCAACGTACACCGCAACAAAAAGTTTGGTATTTATGTCTATATTTTCAAAGTATAGGCATGGTTCATTTAACGATGGCCTTAGTCCCATGCGTTGAAGCTGTTCGTCCAACCTGGCATTCCATTGACGTCCAGCCTGTTTCAACCCATATAATGACCTCTTAAGTTTGCATGCATTACCTCCTGCGCTAATATCGGTTAACATTTTCTTAGCCCGTTCATGTATGACGGATCCTTCTTCTTCTAACTCCAAGAGCTTCTGTAGACTCTCCTTAAGTAGTTCTGGTATCTCCATATATATCTCTTCGTCCAATGTGCCATTTAGATAGGCGGTATTAATATCCACTTGGTGAATTTCCATATCGAGTTCAACTGCGAGTGCTGTTAACAATCGTATGGTATCTAACCTAACTACCGGAGCAAAAGTATCATGATAATCAACACCGTATTTTTGGCTGTATCCTTTCGCTACGAGTCTCGCCTTTTTCTTTTCTGTCTTGTCGACGTTCAGTTTAGTTGTTAAAACGTAGCGGCAACCTACAATGGCACGGCCGACCGGTCTTCTTGCAACTTCCCAGGTGTCATTCTTTACTAGGCTTTTTATCTCCGATAAAATTGCTTCATCCCATTTCTGTTTTTCTTCACTTGACAATGCTTGTTTTAAAGTTATTTCTGCAGCACCAGCGAAGTCTTGGCAATCAGAATATTCTTCTATGCTACTTTCTACTTCAATCTCTGGTTCCACCTCTTTAGCTGCATCCGTGAAATCTTGGCAGTCAGATGATTCCTGTACATCACGTTCTGCTTCAACTCTTTGTTTCACTTCAACCATTTGATAATTTTTTCTTGGTCTTCCAATATGTCCTCTTTCTAAGCGCGGCCTACCAGGTCCTCTCTTCATAATCTTACTTTCTTCACTATGAGAGCCAACATCTTGCTCAGGAGTATGAGATGGCCCTGCAATCGGTACGAAATCTACTGTTGATACTTGGATGTTTTCTGCGTGTGGTTCTAGTTGCTCCAAATGACTTCCAACTTCCTGAACCCTCTCTGTTTGTGTTTCCGTTTGTTCACTTTGAGGAATGCAGGTGACTGGTTGCGTGATATTACCTTTGGGGGTAAAATTTATTTCCACTAAGTTGGGTTGTGGACTCTTATTTACATCGGTCTGTACCTCATCATTTCTGACTTCCAGTGGATCTAACTTAGGATACTCACACTCGTTTCTCCGCTCAATGAATTTTTGAAATCTGACATCTCGAGATACAACAAATTTTCGTTCTTTCGGCAACCAAATCCTATATCCCTTTCTGTCACTGGGGTAACCTACGAAAATACCATCCATGCCACGTGGAGCAAATTTGTCCCTGTTCTCTTCTTTATTCAAGATGTGGACCCTAGATCCGAAGGGTTGCAGATAATCTATCTTAGCAGGTCGACCATACCATTTCTCATACGGTGTTTCACCTGCTAAGGTACTTGTGGGACATCGATTTCGGATATGACATGAAGTCAATACAGCATCACCCCAAAATCCTGGTGAGAGGCCTGATGAAAGTAACATGCATCTAGCCATTTCCGTTAATGTCCTGTTCATCCTCTCTGCAACTGGGTTTTGCTGATGTGTACTAGGGATAGTCAACCTTCTTCTTATACCTTCATTCTGCAAATATTCATCAAACTCTCTACTGCAATACTCTCCAGCATTATCTGTGTGAAGGTATATAATTTTCTTACCAGTCAAATTCTCAACATGATTCTTATAAATCTTAAAGAAATTTAACGCTTCACTCTTCTTATTGAGCAAATACACTTCACACCATCTAGACGAATCATCAATGAACGTGATAAAGTATTTTCCTCCACCGAGGGCCTCATGACGCATAGGACCTACAATATCCGAATATACAATCCTCAATTTTTCCTCACACGGTCCACTACCTCTCGGGAATGGAGACGCAATCATTTTCCCACTTGCACAAATACTACAATCATACAATTGATTTAAATCAGTCATTGCAAATTTCACGCCAGCTTTGTTCAATAGCTTTGCCAAATCTCTTCCATTTAAATGCCCAAAGCGCTCATGCCACGACCTTACGTCATCATTCTTTCCAATAATTACTGAAGCAGTCCCAAGTCGTTCTTCCATTTGATAAAGGTTACCTGAACGATTTGCGACCATAACAGTATTGCCACTGTCATCCAGAACATGAGCTGAGTATTTATCGAATATAACACGATAGCCCCTATCTGTAATTCTTGCAACTGAAATCAAATTGCATCTTAGATCCGGAACAAATAAAGTATCTTGCAATTCCACTAATGTTTTTAATTTGTCGTTGCATGAAAGTAACCTTACTGTGCCCTTACCTTCTACATTCGCAGACGTATTTGTAGCTAAGCTTAGCTTACCGGATACAGGTATCAGAGAATTGCCAAATTTAGGAGCCTCATTGCAAAGGTGCGAAGTGCACCCGCTATCCATGATCCAGCCCTCATTCCCGTTGCACGCAGCAGCCTTATTATCTGAAATACAATTAAAAGTTACAAGACCAAAATTATGATGTTGCGTATCGCGGTCGGACTTTGACACATACTTATCAGAACTGTCTTTGTACCGTTCCTTATTGTCATTCATTTTGCATTCGAAGGCTTTATGGCCATAACCTTGACATTTCCAGCATCTACCTCTGAAGTCAGTTTTGCTGGCACCACTCACTGGCTTAAAAGTTTTCATTTATGCAATAAAAGCTCCATCATCTACGCCTTTCTGCTTCCTCGAACAAAACTCTTCGATGATTTTTACCTTTAGAGCCTCTGGATCTGGTAATTCATCTCTGGACTCGATGGCGCACCTAAAATTTTCGAAACTTGGTGGGAGACTGTAGAGGAGCATTATGGAGATTAAATCGTTGTTCATCTCAACCTTCATGTCGGCTAGTTTATTCCTTACGTCAAAGAAATGCATGACGTGCTCCCGGATGTCACCATCTTCTTTCATCTTGTGGAGCAACAATTGTTTCAACAAAGTCGCCTTTTTAGCGGGTCCTTTGGACGCATGCACGCTTTCTAGCTTCAGCCACACATCTCGCGATGTCTTGCAGTCACGCAAATGCCGCAATTCGCTAGGACTGATAGCAAGTATGAGGTCCGACTTAGCCTTTGCATCTCCGACGCTCCACTTGAGCGCTTCTTCCGGCTCGTCTTCGGCTTCCGGCTGCAAGCTACTCCCATCCACGTAGCTCCAAGCATCGTTTTTTACAAGAACCGCTTCAGCTTGAATTTTCCATGTCTCATAATTTTCTTGTGTAAGCGGTTCTATTCTGATAGTAGTATTCATTTTGTTAGCCTCCCTACGCCAACACTACTTCTTCATCAAACACACGTACCTCAAATCAAGCGTAGCTAAAACAGACTCGACTGCAATTTTAAATATACCTTGGGCTCTCTGGGCCCATAACCATTGTAGCGGAGCTCCCTGAGCGCGCAATTTTAGGTATATTAGAATTATAATATTAAAGAACGTACATCTCAATGTAAACAACTAGATCGAGTGACATGATAATGTCAAGCAGACAAAAATTAGAACATAGGCGAAATACAAAATTCAAATAAAATTATCATAGACATACTTACATCATAATGAGCCAGTACAAAACTAGTTCATGAATATAAGTATATACACATTACATTGAAATCTAATTTTAACAAGTCATGACGGAGAAAATAAATAATTTTAAATGATTTTATGCAATTATACGCGTGTTGATATGTGTGTTTATTTTACCACTACGTAACTATGTAAACCCATTTTTAGTTTTCTTGGTTATTTAATGTTTACTCAGCTCTCCAAAAGATGGCACTGTGCAATGAGGGGCAATTAATTTACTGTCGTTTAATTTTGTTGTATTATTAAATCAACACAATTATTCAATTAAATTTGTTGATATCCGTACGATTGATTGAAATTTTAGAAGAGGGGTCTTCTAAACTTAGAGTTAATTTGGCAAAATCCTTCCTCGGTGGCTTATTTATGTCACATCGTATTAAATTCAGCGCCATCTGTTAGTTTACCAGGGCACTCTATAGTGTCAGCCATACGATTCAGGGGCAAACTTAAGTCAATCGAGTATCGTGGCTACCCCCCCTTTTATGGGTTGAATTTTTAAGGCCTATAACCTGGCCAGGGATTTTCTCGACAGATTAGCAAAGTTTTCATCAAAATCCGTTCACCCGTTTTCACGTGATGCGCGTTCAAATAAACAGACAAACAGATAAACAGACAAACAGACAAAAATTCTAAAAACTGTTGAAACGTGTTCTGTTATCTATTCTAAGTATCCCCAGCCAACTTTTTTTCAAATATCTTCCATGTACAGACTTTCGACCCTCTTCAGCTTTATTATATGTATGTATATAGATTATATAAACATAAAATCTACCAATAACATGAATCTTAAACCTGGCAACCCAGTGAGCGTTGATGGCAAGAGTGATGTGTACGAAATAGCTAACCACTTCAAAGACCATTTCTTTGTGAAGTCCCCTCTAGGACCATCGCAGGCTGAGGTGAGCAATGCTGAGATCAAAAATGACCTGGTGGAGCCTGGATACACGGCTAAGCAAATAACCTCTACTATACGGTCTATGTCGATAGGCAAGTCACCGGGGCATGATGGTCTCAGCATTGAGCATCTTCAGGGTGCTAGCAATGTTCTATACACTATGTGTTAGACATTGTTATTTGCCCGAAGACTTAATGAAAACCATTGTTATACCTGTAGTCAAGAGTAAAACGGGAGACCTATCGGACTCTAGCAACTATAGGCCCATCTCTCTTGCGACTATAGTGGCGAAGGTTCTTGACAGTGTCCTTAATGCGCAGTTAAATAGGTATGTGTGTATTAATCATAACGAGTTTGGTTTTCGACCTGGGTTATCCACTGAAAGCGCCATACTGTGCCTTAAGCATACTGTCAGGTACTATGTAGATAGGAGAACCCCGGTTTACGCTTGCTTTTTAGATTTATCTAAGGCGTTTGACCTGGTTTCCTACAATATCTTGTGGGAAAAATTAGGAGCGACGAATATACCACCCGAAACCGTTCGTATTCTAAGGTACTGGTATGGAAACCAGGTCAACCGCGTTAGGTGGTCAGGTATTCTCTCTAGTCCGTATAGGTTGGAGTGTGGAGTGAGGCAGGGAGGGTTGTCCTCGCCCACACTCTTTAACTTGTATATAAATGGGCTTCTGGAGGCGCTGGGCGGAATGCGTGTCGGCTGTCATATTGACTCAGTATGTGTGAATAACATAAGCTATGCAGACGACATGGTTCTGCTCAGCGCGTCGGCTTGCGGACTACGTAAATTACTTCTAGTATGTGAGAAGTATGCGACTGCGCATGGCCTTAGATACAATGTCACCAAAACGCAGTACATGGTGTTTGAGCCGAGAGGATACAGGATAGGGGAGGTACCTTCAATACAATTAAATGGCACACCACTGGAGAGGGTGAATAGTTTTAAATATTTAGGCCATATTGTGACATCCGATATGAGGGATAATATGGATATAGAGCGGGAACGGAGGGCTCTATCTGTGAGGGCTAACATGATCGCCCGTAAGTTTGCTCGATGTACAAGAGAAGTTAAAGTCACATTGTTTAGAGCCTTTTTTACATCCTTATACACATGCAGCTTATGGGAGTATTATACGCAGAGAGCATATGGAGCCCTCCGGGTCCAATATAACAACGCGTTCCGGGTGCTGGTGGGGCTGCCCCGCTTCTGTAGCGCATCTGGGATGTTTGCAGAGGCGCGTATGGATTGCTTTTATGCGACCATACGCAAGCGATGCTCATCCCTGGTGCGCCGGGTGCGGGCCAGCCCCAACCCCATCCTGCGTTCTATCGCGGACAGGTTCGACTGTCCATACTTGAGGCACTGCTGTGAGAAGCATGTTTCTTGCAGCCTGTACTATATTTAATTTGTGTAAATAATTAAGTTTGTACTAACACTAGCTTTTGCCCGCGGCTTCGCACGCGCAGGAGAGTTTTTTTAATTTTGTTATTTTTTTTTACGGGCTGAACAGTGACTGACCTTAAGCCGCGTATCCATTAGAGGCAGCCTCGGGTCGAGCGGCTGCCTCGCCCCGAGGCCGCGCAAGGTGAGACGCTTGCTCAACCTGAGGCTCGCCGCGACACGAAGCAAATTCGTGGCCGCGAGCCGAGCCATATTTTGTCGGTTTTTTTACCGTGCTCAAAGGAGCCTCAGTCCGAGCCGTGCATTTGATGGAGACGATCGACGCGTTTTGGCTTTAAACTTGCGTTGCGGATCAAGCTGAGGCGATTCGTCTCGAGCTGATCACAACGTGCCTCGAGCCTTTGCCTCAGAGCGAGCAGCCTCAAACTGAGGCTGTTTGCTTCAAGTTGAGGCTGCTCGACCCGAGGCTGCCTCTAATGGATACGCGGCTTTAGTCTCACCTGCTGGAAAGTGATGACAAGGCCGAAGGTGTAGCTCACTATTTCAGTAAAAGCTTATTCACAGTATTCACTCTTGACTTGAAGACACCTGAATTGTAATTATATCGATTAATCGAGCTCGACTTATTTAATAGACTTAATCTAATGTACGTTTTGTACCAAACACCTTTTAATTTATATTTTTTATTTATGTAGTTGTAGCCTTTTGTACCTATAGCACCTCCTTATACACTACATTAGTGGTTCTCCCTTGGATTGCTAGAGGACGATAAACATTGGGACTCAACTTTAGAGGAAGCTGCGTTGTGCGATTCTCCCTTCAAGCTGCGTGAACTTTTCATAATAATGTTAGTTTTTTGTCAACTTACTGACCCGAGTGACCCGTTAAGTCTCTGGGAAAAATATAAGGACAGTTTTTCGGACGACATTAAACGGCAACTTGAGAGACCGCTACCAACTCGCAGAGACTACCGTAAGTAAACGGGTGCGACATTTCAAGGCAGTATTCAACGGAGCTGGAGTAATTATCACCGTTACTGTTATGAGACATAATAACAAACTCCTCCCAGTTGGCCACCACGCGACTAACGATTTGCTCGCACACCTCCCTGGCCATCACCTGCGTATCATACAGAAGATAGGAGATGGCGCGAAACAGCCGGCCTAGCCAAGGTTACAATCGCTATCGCTTCGACAACGAAAAGCATTATGTCTCTCTATCACTCTTCCATATTAGCGCGACAGTGACAGTTGCGTTTCGATCGCTACGGAGCGTAAGCGATTGGCATCTTGGCTACGCGGCCTGACAGGCTCCATCTCCAATTATAGGTACTACGGTGTGAGCCAACATGGTCCCATCAATATCCAACAATTCAACAGCCATTGTAGGTATTAGTGAAATTTTCCCTGAGCTAATAGTTAAAAAATTTACTTTAAGGCATTGCATTCTCAAAAGTCTGGATCACGTGTGGCTGTAAATCAGCGTGTATGTTACAACCGTCTATGCTATCTTCGTAATTAGCATTCCCCACCAGGGGCCATAGTTCACGTCGGCTACGTTATATTTTAATTTTGATCCCATTTTTGTAATTAGCGTCCCACAAAACCATGGAAATGATACCCATATTGATATTTTGAAATTTCAACCCCATTGCACCCCCACCAGGGGGATGATTGTTCACTTCGGCTACGTTAATTTTAATTTTGATGCCATTTTTGTTATTAGCGTCTCAAAATACTATGAAAACGATACCCATATTGATATTTTGAGATATCAACCCTATTGGGGACTTTTCCCCCTCTTAGGGGTTCAATTTTCAAAAAACCTGAAACACGTATTTACTCATTTATCTTTAGGAATACTCCTGTGAAATTTGGAATAAAATAGTCTAACTAATCTTGTTTCCCCATACAAACTTTGGACCCCCATTTCACTCCTTTAGGGGATGAATTTTGAAAAATCCTTTCTTAGTGGACCGCTAGACCTTATAAGGAATCTAGTTGCCAAATTTGGACTTTCTAGTCCCAGCGGTTTGGGCTGTGCGTTGATTTAAGTCAGTCAGTCAGTCAGTCAGTCAGTCAGGTCTTTCACGTTTATATATTTAGATTAGACATAAGAATTTATAATATCTGTATACTAACAAATTGTATGAGTCATATGTTACTTGAATAAATGAAATTTATTTATTATATTTATTTTATTTATTATAAAACTATTTTTGGAATTATTTCATACTCAATTATCTCAAAATATCAATATGGGTATCGTTTTCATAGTATTTTGAGACGCTAATAACAAAAATGGCATCAAAATTAAAATTAACGTAGCCGAAGTGAACAATCATCCCCCTGGTGGGGGTGCAATGGGGTTGAAATTTCAAAATATCAATATGGGTATCATTTCCATGGTTTTGTGGGACGCTAATTACAAAAATGGGATCAAAATTAAAATATAACGTAGCCGACGTGAACTATGGCCCCTGGTGGGGAATGCTAATTACGAAGATAGCATAGACGGTTGTAACATACACGCTGATTTACAGCCACACGTGATCCAGACTTTTGAGAATGCAATGCCTTAAAGTAAATTTTTTTAGCTATTAGCTCAGGGAAAATTTCACTAATACCTACAATGGCTGTTGAATCGTTGAATATTGATGGGACCATGTTGGCTCACACCGTAGTACCTATAATTGGAGATGGAGCCTGTCAGGCCGCGTAGCCAAGATGCCAATCGCTTACTCTCCGTAGCGATCGAAACGCAACTGTCACTATCGCGCTAATATGGAAGAGTGATAGAGAGACATAATGCTTTTCGTTGTCGAAGCGATAGCGATTGTAACCTTGGCTAGGCCGGCTATTTCGCGCCATCTCCTATCTTCTGTATGATACGCAGGTGATGGCCAGGGAGGTGCGCGAGCAAATCGTTAGTCACGTGGTGGCCAACTGGGAGGAGTTTGTTATTATGTCTCATTAACAGTAACGGTGATAATTACTCGAGCTCCGTTGAATACTGCCTTGAAATGTCGCGCCCGCTTACTTACGGTAGTCTCTGCGAGTTGGTAGCGGCTGGACAACTGTTTCCGTGGGTTTTCGAAGTTTACCGCAACAATGAGCTATATATGAGAGTTGGTACTGTGGGTAATCCGGTGGGGCAATTTTCAAGTGATTTGTCTAGCGGTCATTTTGACGTATATATTCGCAGTGAATTACTCGTAAGACCCACAATATCAGAGCCCCCTTCTTCACTCCTCTCTGTGGTTGCCAAGAAGATTACCACGAGAAGGAATGAAGAGATTACCACCCCACCACCCCATTTAGAATCAGACTCATCATTATCTCTTACCGCTACCAAAACAGTTACTAAAAAACGCCGTGCCAGGTTCACGAATACTACACGGAACAAACAACTAAAAGCTGCCGCAAATAAATATATGCAAAACAAATCATCAGATCACCAAGCTGCCGTAAGCAATTACCAAAAAATGAACCCTGATGTACACAGAGAAGCAGTAGCTAGGTATCAGCAAGCCCACCCCGAGGTAAACCGTGACACCTCCGCTAGGTATCAGCAAACCCACCCCGAGGTAAACCGTGACACCTCCGCTAGGTATCAGCAAATCACACACACTGATACACTTCATCCATGTAAAACTCCGCACCATTTTGCAATTCTCTCTCAAGTTGCCGTTTAATGTCGTCCGAAAAACTGTCCTTATATTTTTCCCAGAGACTTAACGGGTCAGTAAGTTGACAAAAAACTAACATTATTATGAAAAGTTCACGCAGCTTGAAGGGAGAATCGCACAACGCAGCTTCCTCTAAAGTTGAGTCCCAATGTTTATCGTCCTCTAGCAATCCAAGGGAGAACCACTAATGTAGTGTATAAGGAGGTGCTATAGGTACAAAAGGCTACAACTACATAAATAAAAAAAAAAATTAAAAGGTGTTAGGTACAAAACGTACATTAGATTATATTAAATAAGTCGAGCTCGATTAATCGATATAATTACAATTCAGTACGGTTACCATCAGTTTGTCACTGACATAAACGCCGTCGAGAACGTAATTTACTTTCCATACATCCCGTTTGCACTAATATGCGAGTGCGAGCGAGATGTATAGAAAGTAAATTACGTTCTCGACGGCGTTTATGTCAGTGACAAACTGATGGTAACCGTACTGGCTCCAATTTCACTACGATGACAGGTGCGACAATTGTAAAACATCACTGTTGCTGACGTCACAGGCATCCATGGGCTACGGTTACCGCTTACCATCGGGCGGGCCGTATTCCTGTTTGCCAGCATCATTGTTTTATTTAAAAAAACTTTATTATATCGGAAAAAAACAGATATTTCTCTTGCTAAGTTTATGACAATTGTCACAAGAAACACTACAATTGTCACGAAATTCCGACATATAACTCATTACCTGTCAAGAATTACCTACAATTCTTTTAAATCTTGACAATTGTCAGAAACTTCGCAAAAGAAATATCTGTTTTTTTCCGATATAATTGTGACGTTTATACAATAAAAGTGCAATGCGAACTACCTGCAAGTCGACATTCTGTTGTCAACTGTCATGACGTACAGGCGGGTCGCGGAGCACACCTGACTGACCAACTGAGTTTTATTTATCACCTTGTAATACAACAGAACCTAGACGTCACAATGGCGACGAGGATAAAGAACGTAAGAAAAAACAAAAAATCGATGTAGTTGCTAAATAACCGACAAAAAGTTATCAGTTTGAAATTATTTTTTCAATAAAAGGGAGGGAGACGAATGACCCAAATAGCACAGGTATGATGGACCCATTGTGGACTTAATTTATAGCTCTGAGCACATAAACATCTTTATAAGGTACACTTCTGGTATTTAAACTATATTTTGATCGAGAAAAGAACTATTTTTACGCTAATATTATTACTATAGGGCACATTTCAACGTCTTATTCAGTTTAAATACTATTTAATGCTTTTACCTTTCCAAAAAATGGGTCGGTGAACAGAAATTAAGCCAAATACAGTAAAATAAGTTATTATAAAATAGAAATAAAACTTTTATAGCGACTGTGTATTTAAGGAAGCGTGTAAAACTATAATTAAGTTATACGTATAATAAATAAACTGTCGCGCATATTGCTGTGTAGTGCTGAATATGTCTGTTCACCGGTAATTTACTACAGGTAACTAAGTATACCAACGTGGTGCTGTCTGCGTTAACGGTTGTTGAAACAGTATCTGGGTGCGCTGTAGTTTATTATTAGCTCACAAATGTATCAAATTAACGACAAATGCTTAATAATAGTTCACATAATAGGGTTAACACTTTTAACCAGAAGTTATATACCTAAATAAATAATAAGTGTACGCTTTATTGGCGTCAGACTCAATAAAAATCAACAGATCATCTGCTATACAACATGGTGTTACTTAGCTTACGTGTGCTAGTTAGATATGCATTTAAATTATTTAACCAAATCAGCATAATATTATCTGGGTCTTGTTTCTATAATGCAAAAGGAAAAATAAGTAAACAAACTGATATTGTCGGTGAAATTTGTCGTAAAGCTTAAGCTTAATACGAGTATTCTCCAAAAATGGAATACTTTTATGGTTGTAAATGTTGTTGTGTTAATATTGCACTCACCCTCCTGGGGCCCAGCCATACAAGGAAAAAGTCTGAAATTTGCTATTGAAATTTGAATCTATAGTGTAGGATTCAGGGTTGATTTTGTTTTGTTTAAAATGGAACGAAGCAAAACAGATGCAACTCTGCTTCAATTAAACATTAGGTTGTGTCGCTAAGGAGCAAAATGTCATGGTTACGGCGACGGCGAACATTGAATCCTGAACGAAGCGAGGTATTAAAATGGAATACTGAGCGTAGTGAGGGATTCAAGTGTTAACGCCCAAAGTGAAAATAATTTTGCTACCATGTGACCCATACTGCTTTTCACATCACATAATATATGTATAAGGAAATAAAAAATAAAAATAAGTTAGATTAAAGAACCTAACGTCTTAAGAGTTTAAACCTAAAGAGTCTTAAGAGTTTAAAGAGTTAAAGAGTGAAAAGAGTCTGAAAAGTCTAAAGAGTCTAAAGAGTCTAAATAGTCTAAAGAGTCTAAAGAGTCTAAAGAGTCTAAAGAGTCTAAAGAGTCTAAAGAGTCGAAAGAGTCTAAATAGTCTAAAGAGTCTAAAGCGTTTAAAGAGTCTAAATAGTCTAAAAAGTCTAAAGAGTCTAAAGAGTTTCAAGAGATTAAAGAGTAGAGTCTAAATAGTCTAAAAAGTAAAGAGTCTAAATAGTCTAAATAGTCTAAAGAGTCTAAGGAGACTACAGAATCTAAGTTAGAGTCTAAAGATTGTAAGAGTTTAAATAGTCTAAAGAAGTCTAAAGGGTCTAAGAGTCTTGAGAGTCTGAAGAATCTAGAGTCGTACATGTGTGCAGTAAACAGATTTTGTTGAAAATAATTATAATAAAAAAAACCATATTCCGAATAAATGTAAAACATTCTTCCACCGAACTTAGAAAGTACCTACTACAGCTGGTAGGACCGTGGGCCTTGGGAAGGTATGGCTATGCTTAATAATTCTGCCGCGCCAGCAATGATTGCGCGGTGATCGATTACATTTGGAAACTCATGAAATGCTTACCTTGTCCTCCTTAAATAAGTTCTTTATTTAATTATTTAAACGAGTTTTCAAATGCAAGTACCGCGTTTATGGTGGTGGGGCGGGGTTGCTGATGCCGACTATGGTGTATTTAAAATAACTAACTAGACATTGACACAACCTTGCCTATAAATATGAAAACTAGAAAAGTCGAGTTTCATAGGCTGAAAAGACAATGGTATTAATGTATAGTTTATGCAAGATACGAGTTCCGTATAAATAAATACCTACAATTGGAGTGAAGACTCCGTGAGTGGAACCTAAGTCCGAATAAGGAAATACCATTGGAGTGAAAAGCTCCGCGAGTGCTGCATGGGATATCGGCCCATGTAGTGCAAATGATAAGTTCTTCAGAATTAAAAATAAATATAGCTCAGGAAAAATTCCATAAAATTTAAATTGTTAGTAATATGTGACTATAATTAACGTTAAGGAGTGAAACTCAGGTTATTGTCACAAAGACTCGTTGAACTTTAATGTATGTCTTGGGGTCCAATCCTATGTATATGTGTCTACCTGTTCTGTTTGTTACACGTTAGGTTACTTCGATAACTCCTTAAGTACAGAAACTCGGTAGTTAGAAGGTACTTACCTAACGCACATGTTCCGTGCTTACTTACGGATAGTATTACAATGATGTCTTAATTGTCCGCTTTAGAATGTGCCTGAGTGTCGTGTGCCTGCTAACTGCGAGCACTCTTCCAAGTACGCACGTTTCAGAAGCTAGCGTAATGGACATTTTTAAAGTTGCTGTCGACAAATTATAAGAATACTTTTCGCAAAAACAGAGTTTGTATGAACGATTCGTGTTTCGACTGATGCAACAAGAATTGTACTTTGGAAATTTCTAATCTAATCTATTCCTAATGATTCTAAATGTGATTTCAATGCGGAAAATTGAGCCTCCGCCGATCTAAAGGTAAATATTGAATCTAGGGGTTTCAGTTACAATAAACAAGTGATTATGGGAACAAATTTGATAAAATGTTAGGAGGCAACTGAAAGAGTTTTTGGGCAAACATAACAAACAGGTAGACAGGATTGCGATAATGGCGCCGCCTTCCCCCTAAAAGATAAAATGTGCCGGCATGTGATAAATGTGCCTACAAAGGCCAATTCAAAATGCAAAGCTGCACTAGGACTAAATGAGTACCGATAAAAGTCGACGGGCCGACTAAATTAAAGTCCAAAAATAAATAAATTACCTAAAGCCAATCAACTAATTTTAGTGCCAAAAGAACACAATAATTAAAAAAAAAAATTACCTAAAGCCAATCAACTAATTTTAGTGCCAAAAGAACACAATAGTAATTCTATAAATTTACAATCAGGTCAAAGGTCAATTTAAGGTAAATAAATAGACGCTGGGTCCGTCACAATGCCACACATTGTGTAGGTATCTAAAGTAAATGCTGAAAAAAATACAAAGTACCAATCAGTGACGATGCGTGAAACCTTGCACTCCCACTGCGCTACTTTATATATGACTTGTTCCTAATAGTGAAAACATACACATACGAACATAGTAACCAATTCCGTAAAATGGACGGCCAAGCGATGGCGTCAATATCGGACAGTTACCCAAATAGAGATGAGTTTTAATTAAGTGTAATAAAAAGGCACGTTAGTGGGAAATTTATAATGTGTACATATAAAAACGTAAGGACCAGACGTGATCTTGATTGCACCAAATTGCAGTTTGCCTAGTTGAGGTTGAAACTAACAAAATCAAACAAACCTTGTAAATTGAGGTTGCAGATCGAGCCTCTATATTTGCAAGAGTACATATATATTATCAAAGAGTTATTTACTTAAGTCGTTGTTTAATTATCGTACAGGTACTAAGTACCAAGTATGAAATAAAACCCTAGTTATTAAAGCAACGGAATAATAATAAAGTAAATCTTCGAACAATGTACTCGTTGAAACCGTATTCATGGTAATGAAATTCCATTGGTTCCTTGCAAAATATACATAATTAGAGTTGAACAATATATGCCACCATCAAAATGAACATACACAGGTGCTAGTTTTGCTCTATAATATATCTGTAAGTAATTGAACCTAAAGGAAGCAAAATGTCTATAAAAAAAAAAATTATTAATGTGACTGTAACCATGGTCAAATTAAGGCTGTGTATATTGTAGTCAAGGGCTACTGTAGACTATAGTCAAGGCTAAAATCAACTTCCAATTGTAAGCAGGGATTAAAGTTGTTTTCATAACATAAATAATACTTATCATTCATTGTATAAGTAACATTAAGTTGCTAGATTAACAGTACAGTCGATATACCATACTTGAATATAATTGAGGTCAATACTGTATTCAGCAAGTATTATAATTAAAAAACGGTAATAAAATAATGTATCCAATGCAATTTATAATAATAACGGTCAAATATGTAGGTACCTACATCATTTTACCCGAGTAATAGAAATCTATTTGTATAGATCATGGTTTGCGTAAATAACATACCAGTACACAAGTAAAACTAAATAGGTTGTGATATCTGGTATGACTTTTTACCTTACTTAACATTGGACCATTTACGTATATTATAAATTGCATTATATCTATATATTATACTATATTACCTATCAAACAGCCAAGTAAAACTGAGGAAATCAGTTGTTGCCAATAAATAATGTACATGTACGAGATGTTATTGGAAAGCGACCTGTATGTTACAATTTTATTGGAAATTCACGAAATAGGTATTAATTGTGTGAAACGTGTATATAGCTTGAACGCTAATGAAAATACCTAGAAAAGTGTAAGCATCCAAAGAAAATATGTATCAATTAAGGTTAAACTCGTAAGATATTTAAACCTCGAGTTATTATCATTTTGAATAGAAGAAAGCAGACTCAAAATTCAAAACTGAAAAAAGGAGAAGGAGAGAGACTGATATTGTAAAAGTAAAACCATAATTGTATTAAAACACTTTATTACGCTAAACAAGTACATAACAATAAGAGAATAGAATAAATGTGTACAAAGGCGAACTCATCCCTTTAAAGGATCTCTTCCAGCTGACCGCTAAGCAACTGAGAGAGATACTAGAAATAGTGTAAATATTCCAAGGTTATATTGTTAAAAAATGTTTATTGTTGAACTGTTGAGAAATGAATATATCCACACCTCGCCGAGTTTCTTCCGCCGGTTCTTCTCGGGTCTGAGGTTAACGCTGGTTTTCCGAACCGGTGGTAGTATGTCGGAATTAGAATCTAAATTAACCTAGCAGTTATAAGATAAACAGATGTGAGATGACTGAACTATTGTTGCATGGCTAACGCATAAAATAAAATAAATAAATCATTATAAAAAGGAAGAGATGTGACGTTTATACAATAAAAGTGCAATGCGAACTACCTGCAAGTCGACATTCTGTTGTCAACTGTCATGACGTACAGGCGGGTCGCGGAGCACACCTGACTGACCAACTGAGTTTTATTTATCACCTTGTAATACAACAGAACCTAGACGTCACAATAATAAAGTTTTTTTTAATAAAACAATGATGGTGGCAAACAGGAATACGGCCCGCCCGATGGTAAGTGGTAACCGTAGCCCATGGATGCCTGTGACGTCACAAACAGTGATTTTACAATCGTCGCACCTGTCACCGTGGTGAAATTGGGGCCTGGTGTCTTCAAGTCAAGAGTGAATACTGTGAATAAGCTTTTACTGAAATAGTGAGCTACACCTTCGGCCTTGCCATCACTTTCCAGCAGGTGAGACTAAGGTCAGTCACTGTTCAGTCCGTAAAAAAAAAAACAAAATTAAAAAAACTCTCCTGCGCGTGCGAAGCCGCGGGCAAAAGCTAGTAATTTATAATTTCAAACGCTTAAAAATATTTTCTGTTAGAACGATTATGAAACAATTGAATGAATGAATGATTTTATAGGACATTCTTACACAGATTGGATGTATAATAATATACTATAAGAAATTCCACTGCGAGTAAAACGATGATAGTTGCTGAAAAACACCGAGCTGAGCTTTTTCATTTGAAGAGCAAACATTACATTTTAGTAATAAAGGACCCATACAACTATTTATATACTAGGCATTCTAGACCTTTACGCCCATGAACAAAGATAACTGCCGAAAAAACTCTTAGCGTGAATGCTTTCAAATTTAAGGGCAAACATTACAATGTAGTAATATAGGTTCCAGAAAACTATTTATTTGTTATTATACACCGCTACGTCCATGTTATTTGTTTTAAATTTAGAGTTTAGAAACTAATTCGTGGTAGTAAACGATACAAATATTAGAAAAGTCCTTTACAACCTTGTTCGCTTCATATACTTATGGTAAAATTATTTTAGGGCGGATCATAAAGGGCAAGTAAAATAATATCAATAGTAATATATGTCCTTTACGACCATATTGACCATACGAGATACGATATGAAAAATCATCAAGACAAATGAAGGGCTTAAAGGACGACAAAAGACATGTAAGTCATTTACTACAATATTTATATTTAGCGGTAACCTTTACGATAATATCTATGAATTTCTAATTTATAACTGGTCATTTACGCCCCTTGAGATAAGCTGTTTTTGCAAGCTCATAGTGCAAAAATTGGGTCGTAAAGGCAACTTTTTAAGAGATATCGAAATTTTCACTATACAGAACGAAAGCGCTTGGAATTCTGAACAAAACTGTATATAACGATTACCGTAGGCTCAAAGAGCTGTTCAGAAACGTTCAAAATGGATAAAATTTTGATCCTTTTTCTTAAGATCAATTTTAATGTCGGCAATAAAAATCAACTTCACAATTTTTAAGATAATCTAATTTTATGTATCAGTATAATATGTATAATATGTTCTTATAATTAACTTAATTCAAATTGCATATTTTTTAATTAAAATATTCAATTAAATGTATAAATTCGATCATCATTCAAATCTCTATGTTTCAAATTTAACTATGGCAATTTTGTAATCAAAGCTTTGACAGTTATAGAGCTTTCAAAAACTTACTTTGTCATCTTGAATCCCAACGACAATCCACTTTGCCACTTTTTGTATATCTCGTATTTTTGGAAGTAAACCAGCGTTAAACTACAGTCCACTTATTATTTCACCACCTTAACAACACCTGAGACCAGCGAAGATTTTACATGGTCCTTACGAAGCCTCTGAATTACGTGAAGGCAAGATTGTGGCATCGAGTCGAGCTCCACCTATTCAACGGACCTTCTCCAGTGAAGCCGTGGGTCATCCAGGTTGGCGCAGGGCACATCCAGCTACGTGCAAGTCCAGAGCTGGTATTCATCGCGTCCCATCAGTCAGGACAAAGCAGCGACGGACACACGGAGCATCCCATTTCAGAGGGAATCCAGCCGTAACCAGGAGTCAGTTACGGGATCCAGCCCATCCAGCACCAACTAGACCAGTCCAGGAGCAAACACGGGGATCAGAATCAAGCAACATTCCGATTGATTGGGACAGCAGTTCTCTTTTAAGTCAAGAAGCAGTCAGCACAGAAGGAGGAAGCACGAAAAAGTGAGATTGTTCCAATTCCATTCCATTCACTTTTCCTTTGTTCTTTTGTAGCTGCACCACCCATACTTTTCTTATCCATATTCACTACTTTTCCATTTAGTGCAGAAAGTACATTCATTGTTTTCATTGCCATCGAATTGATTCAGTAGAAGTAGATATTCAATAGTATTCATTAACAGTATTCATAATTGTAGGCAGATATAACCTCATAACACAGTTTATAGCAATACATAAGACTTAATTTCACAATTTCACTTCAAACTTGATACCTAACTGTACATTAATCAAAATAGTAATTAATTAAACATTTCACTAGCTTAATTTCAATTTAAAACTAAAATAACCGCACGTGAACGCGTTAGTCAATCGATTTTTATAGCCAACTGCATTGTGCCGGGAGGAAGTAAACAAGGTAATTAAGTGATTACATAATTTTATTGCACCTCCGATCCATATTGCATTTAAATTAAACGCCTGGCAATTTCGCAGAGCAAATTTTGTTTAAATTCATATTATTGCTATTTTATTTGAGTAGGGTTGTTACTTTATACCTTTATTCACAATGTCTACGGAACAGGATTTAAAGAAACTCAATTACAAGCGTGGGGCTATCAAAGGCAAACTTACTACATTTCAAAAGTTCGTTTCGAATCTAGCAGCCGAACCGCAATTAAGTGATTTGCAGTTTGCCGAGTTACAATTAAGATTCGACAATACAGTGCCTATATACGATGAATTCGATGCATTACAGACGGATATCGAGATGTTGTCTGCGTCTACAAGCGAAGGGGATATCGGAGAGGAGTGGTCTCTCTTCGAAGATACCTACTTCGCGAGCATGTCGTCTGCGCAAGTGCTGATCCAAAAGCATTCGCGGCGTAGTTCTGTCGTCAATGAGTCGGAGGTAAGCGCTGCTAATACCGTTGTCAAGGCGCACAATTCAGATTCAATCAATTTACCAAAAATAAGTTCACACGAAATACCGTCAGATTCAAAATATTCCAAGATTGACTTCCCGAGTTCGTGGGAGTCTGATGCAATTCATTCAGAACGAAACGTTTGTGAAGAGCAGTCTTTAAAGACTCATTCTGGTGATCAATTCAAAGTATTCATTCAGCTGAAGGAGTCGCCTGCAGTCCCGGGGCACTCATGTCAGCATGCTTCAGCCACGTCTCTTTCAGTGGAGCGTCGCTCAGAAGCCGAACAAAAAGGCTATATTACATACAAAGAGCGCGAGCGTTCTAATAATTTATTACTGATGCGTAGGGCTCATGGAGACTCTTTTTCTACACGTTCTCCTCCATTTCACAGTGATAGCGAACTCATTTGTGTGGGGGGAAGACTGAGCAACTCCAGCTACGACCTCAGACATCCAGTGTTGCTCAGTTCAACATTCAGGTTTCATCACGGCACATTCAAAAAATGTACTGATTCACAATATCCATTTCTTGAGGCTGGTGGCGATTATGCTGGTCCAGTCTTGATATTCAACCAAACAGGTAACCTTTGTACATGTGTGTGCCTTGCAAAGGGAGCAGTGCCCCTCGAACTATATCCAGATTCGAATAGACACGCGTTCGGTGCAGCCTTCATTGCGCGCCAGGGTAAAAAGCAGACAATATTATCTAATAATGCATCGACGTCATCGGAGGTAACCGAAGGCATCCAGTCTTCTTTCACACCGGTTTCACAGCGCATAACATACGAAGGGATGTCTGCACTACTGATTCAAATTAGGGCAATTTATATCTCAAGGCCGCTGATTTCAATGTCAGACGACACAAATAACTTCAGTCCCTTAATTCCTTCCCACTTCCTTATAGGGCGATCCACAAATTTCATGCCACACCCACAGACTACTGCCTCCAGGACTTCGTCAATTCAACGTTCGTGGCACTCATCAACAGGAGAACTCCAGTAGGGTGGTCCAAAAAAAAAAAGTTTATAAAGTTGGTCTTCCACAAGCTTCTTCTTGTTCCTTAAGGTCCCAGGAACACTCGAGCCCATTTTCAGCAAAAACAAGTAATATTTAGAGGTCGCGACGATTTGCTACTTCTGTTAAAGGGACAATACTAGGGAAAAAAATGCAACTTTGGCTATTATATGTATATATATTTATTATTGAAGTAAGTAATGTAGTTTTTTATATTTATTTAAGTAACTTATAAATCGTATTACAATGTAACAAAATTATAGCCAGTATATATATTTTCAATCACTATCTTCAGACAAGACATTGACATAACATTGGATTTTGAAGCCACAGGAAACTTTTTTCTGTGAAGATCAACCACATGCAAGAGAAATTGTTTCTGCTGTTCATCTTTTGTGATAGAAGAATTGAATTGTGTAATTAATGCTATTCCACGCTCTGCACAGTCATTTACGACCTTTGTTTGCCTAGCTTTCTCCGCCATTTGGGTGTAAATTTCATCAGTGGCCCATTGTGAAGGATCTTTTTCCAAAAAACCTACTGATTTCTCGCGTCCCTCAAAAATTAATAAGTCAAACAAGGTCGCAGTCCGCTGTGTAAAAAAAGTCTGTAAAGGCTGTTCTGGGTCAAAAGTTTTGCCATCTAGTCTTTTCAAAGCCTTTCGTCTAGGTGGTTTTTGCATATTTTTAACCATTTCTCTTTTAGACTCAATACTTACCCTGGGATCAAATAGGGAAAGTCCTATTAGATGTTCCGAAAAATACCACAAATGGCGACGAAAGGCTTTCATCGCAGTGTCACTAATCTTGCGATTTGGGTAATCTTTGATTAGTGCTAGAAGTTTTGCGTCATTCAAAGGAGCTCTTTCTGCCATTGGAGCCTCATTCCAAATCGGCCATAAACGAGACTTACAAATAAGCACAATTCTGTTATGGATCGTTTTTCCGCTGCAGTGAGAGTGAATTGACCGTGAAAAAGGTATATTTTCAGGCAATAGATTGCTTTGGCCATCCACCGAGCTTGATGAAGGGCACCAGGAGCACGAAACTTAATTTCAGCGGTGCTGTCTGTCACTCCAAGGAAAATGTGACAAAGATTCAGCAGTTCAAGGTAGTCGTCTCTTGGCTGCTGAATTTCGACTGCATTGTTGTAGTATGCCTTCATGTCTTGGCGTAGCGTACGGAGATATGTGGTTTCAAACAAATCGTCGTCGGCAGTGATATAAATCTGTTGATTTATTTCTGGCCATTTGTTTTGAAAACGTTTAATGTCAGGTCCGCTGCTTGGTACAAACAATGATTTAAAAACGTCTGAGAGTATGACTTCAAAAATATGGTGCCTACAAGCAATCCAAATAAGATCTTTGTCTAGAGACTTTTCAATCAAAGTACAGGCTCCCAAATTCAACCCTGTGTTAGACGCAGTCGTGTCAAAACATATACCATTCACGTGACTCTTTAATTTCCAGTCATCAAGAACTTTCAAGCAAGCGTCCGCTTGTTCTTGCCCGGTACTTCTTTTGGCTTTAGGTACTTCTAGTAGTTTTTCAGTGCCACCACCAGTGACAAGCACAGCTACTCGATCTACTTTCTCAACACCACCAACAATATTAGGCAATAATTTACTATCCCAGTGCAAAACAAGAGGATCTTGTGGGGAAAATAATGACTTATCTGATTCTGTGACGTGTTTACGCGTTTCGTTTCTTCTCCGGCGTATTGTGCTGCGTGATAGAGAGATATCTGCCACTTGAGAGCCTAATGACTGTGCCACCGTACCGATCACAAACATAGCTTTCCGATCAGATATATTAACTCGGTCAAGAGTTGTCAGTACCTTTTCAGAGAGTAATTTAGATGTTTTTTTAGGCTTCTCCTCGTTTATAACTTTTGACCTTAAGGGACCGACAAACTCTTCACTTGAAGAAGATTCATAGCCACACGAACTTGAATTATCAGATGGTAACAAAGCCTCTTTACTAGCTACTTGTTCTGTTTGCATTCGCAGTTTTCTGTTTTCAGCTTTACTTTCTCGCTGCCGTTTTCGGGATTCCTGCTCACTAAGTAACTTGTCTACGCCAGCCATACTGCAACTAAATGTATCTTCTCTTTGCATCATAAGGAATTTTTTATCCTCTTCATTTTTCATTACATTCAATGCATTCCTAGCAGCTACATCAAACAAATCGAGAAGATCTGATTTAAACATCGCCTGATTCATGTGACATTTCGCGATGTTTTTGGTACGACTCTTTTTTAAGGCAATATATTTATCTAACAGTTTGGTTAGTTTTCGTTCGACTGCGTCAACTCTTTGAGTAGGAATCCTGGCTCTCTCCCAAATCTCTAATATTGATTTAGCGGTTACGTTGACACTTTGTTTCACATTTTTATTTTGTTCTATGTGGTGAAAGTAATATTTCCGCAGTACATCACCGTTTGAAGGAAGCCTTGCATATGAAAAAAAATCTATAGGTTTTCCAAGTATCCAAACTGCAGCAGATGTCCTAGTACACATAGAACCACTGGTAGAAGACATAGTTTAGGTACTCATAACACAACACAATTAACAGTACTTAATCAATCGCGAAAAACAATATACTCGTATTAACTACAATCAGTTCTATTGGCATACGAGAATACAACTACCCACTGAGATGACGACTATATTAACAAGTATAATAGTATATACCTACCCTTCAAATCATAAAAGCGGTGCGTTGTGAGTTAGTGATAGGTACACATTTATCTTACATAAATGTGTCAAATTTTGTTATAAACTGACAACGTTGTATGAATACAACAAATAAATAATCGAGTATTTGGTAATTTTGCTATTTATTTCAATCGTTTAATTTGTCGCGACCCCTAAACATGCTTGGAATTGGCTGATTTTTGGTACAGACATTATTTACAGTCATACAAACAAAAAGAGTATTGTGGAGAGGGTAAAAATCAATATAATTTTTTTTCCATACATATGTGGACCACCCTAAACTCCAGGAAGGCGTTCTGATTGGCGTGAAGGACAAAACTGCCTCCTCTTCTCTTCTGGCAACTCGGTCGAGTCGTCCGAAGCATTCGTGGCAGCGACGGCGTCGCAAGCGGAACAAGAATATACAGACAAAGAGAAGGGCCATCCGACGAGCCTACAACAAACATCTGCTCTCTCCCTGTCGACAAATAATTGAAGATCCAGACTTCAAGGCCGGGAGCATGTTCAGAAACGTTCAAAATGGATAAAATTTTGATCCTTTTTCTTAAGCTCAATTTTAATGTCGGCAATAAAAATCAACTTCACAATTTTTAAGATAATCTAATTTTATGTATCAGTATAATATGTATAATATGTTCTTATAATTAACTTAATTCAAATTGCATATTTTTTAATTAAAATATTCAATTAAATGTATAAATTCGATCATCATTCAAATCTCTATGTTTCAAATTTAACTATGGCAATTTTGTATTCAAAGCTTTGACAGTTATAGAGCTTTCAAAAACTTACTTTGTCATCTTGAATCCCAACGACAATCCACTTTGCCACTTTTTGTATTTCTCGTATTTTTGGAAGTAAACCAGCGTTAAACTACAGTCCACTTATTATTTCACCACCTTAACAACACCTGAGACCAGCGAAGATTTTACAGAGCGTAAGGGACAAAATTGCGAAAATGCAGTTATACTCAGTATTTTTTTCTCTATCGAATAGTATATTTAACGTCTCGATAAAGGGTTATCCATTAATTACATCACACGTTTAGGGGGAGGGAGGGGGTCAAGAAAATGTGACATGTTGTGACAAGGGGGAGGGGGGAGTCATAAGCTTTGTGACGTCACTTTAACTTCATCAGTAACCGAAAATGTATTTAAATTATTTTATACGCTAATTATCATTTAAATAACAAGGTTTTGAAACGATAATCGTTTTTATTCGTTTAATTTTATTTCTTAATTAGTTTTGGGTTATAAAATTACTAATATTTCTTTTGTCAAAAATATTTTGATAAAATATTAAATAAATATTTGCCGATTTCGTTGAAGAAATGTGACGTCACACCAGGGGGGAGGGGTTTGCCAAATGTGACCAAGTGTGACAAGGAGGGGGGGAGGGGTAAAAAAACCTAGAAATTCGTGTGACGTAATTAATGGATGACCCCTAACTTGAAAAAAATGTCCGTTAAGCCCTATGAAAAATCAATGATTAAACACAATTTTCCAACGCATTTGGCCGTATCTGCCAATTCAAAAAAATGTTGTGAGACATTTTGGCGTAACTCCCAACTTTGTGTACGATACGCCCTTTTGCATCGGAAATTTTATTAAATATGTTGTAATTTTTTGTCCGTTACGCCTCTTTGCAGTAGCTTTTTGAGTGCTAAATGTACGTTACGTCCACAACTAATGGATATTTATACGAGTGTTAGATAATTCAATGTAAGAGATACGCCCCCATACTATGTATAGTTTCGGGTTTATAATTGTTGCTTTGTTTAAGTGGATGACCTAGTTATACTTTCCTTGTCAATTTTTTTATTAAATAGGCACTTGCATTACCTGCTCATGTGCTCATTGTTAAATCTGGCGTAAAGGAAACTATGATGAGTCCATATGAAGAGTATATTGTCGAGGATTAGGCACTGATACAAATTTAGTCTGGTTAGCAGCAAGGTCGAAACGAATGTGACGGCATCACGCACGCGAACAAAAGCTGTATATTTATTCAAACATTTAAACTTGTTCCACGTGCGTTTATGCAGTTACCTATAAAACAAGATTCTTTAAGTTTACGAAGACACTTTCCAACACTGGCCCTTAAACCAAAGCAATCTTGTTTAAACACACAAACACAAAACTTAAATAGTGACTTACACTTCACTATAACATTAAATTAACAAAAACATATGCACTGAACTTTCGCTACACCTTATTAACAAAGTTCAGTTATTCACATTATGAATTGTTATTCAATAAATGTTTATGAAATAAACAAGTCTTTTAATTTCATGTAATCACTATCATGTTTGACTAAACCAACAAATAACCATGATGGTAATTACATTAAGAACACAATTATTACATAGAATACATAGTTAAATGTATTTACCTATGACAGTAATGTGAGCTGTCTCACAAACTTACTGTGTTTAACTTTACACAACGCTTTCGTCAGTATATCTGCCAACATATCATTAGTATTTAGATACTCAATAGTAATCTTATTACTATTTACAAGTTCTCTAATAAAATGATGCCGTATATCGATATGTTTGGTCCTAGCATGATGTAAAGAGCTCCTACACAATTTTAGCGCTGACTGATTGTCATTGAAAATTGTCGGTACAATTTCTTTATTTATAATTTCTTTCAGAAATGTACTAATAAACAAACCCTCTTTACAAGAATTAGACAAAGAGTAGTATTCGGCTTCGGTAGAGCTAAGGCTAACTGTTTTTTGCTTGCGACTTTCCCAAGTAACTACTGACTCACCTATTTTAAAAACATAGCCCGTGTACGACCGGCGGTCTACGTCGTCACTGCCCCAGTCTGCATCCGCATATCCGGTGATAACCAGCTGCTGCTTGCCTTTCTTAAAAGTCAAACGGAGATCCAAGGTACCTTTCAAGTAGCGCAGGACTCTTTTGGCTGCTTTCCAGTGGGTCTCTGTAAATGATTCATTAAATTGACTCAAGTAACTAACTGCGTATGCGATGTCTGGTCGGGTACAGATAGCAATATACATAAGAGAACCTACAAGACCTCTATAATCATAGGTATCATCTCTTTGATTGCCCCTAGGTAACTTAAGTCCAGTTTCCATGGGAGTAGGCGAACACTTACACTCTTCCATTTTATATTTCTTCAGCACCATCGCGATATAACTCGATTGATCGAGAGTAATTTTGTTTTCATCTCTACACAATCTCATACCTAACACCTGATGAGCTGGCCCTAGATCTGTCATATCAAATTCCTTCATTAATTTGACTTTGATATCTAGCTTATCACGTTCATCACCTGTCGAAAACAATATTATATCATCAACATACAGAGCAATAATCATAAACGACCCCTTCAGTCGCTGAAAATAAACACAAGGCTCAGATGATGACTTATTGAACTTCAACTTACTGCATAGAACATGATCTATCTTCTCGTACCATGCCTTTGAGGCTTGTTTCAACCCGTAAATAGCTTTATTTAATTTGTAGACCTTACTTTCTTGACCTTTAACTATAAAGCCTTCCGGTTGTTCCATGAACACAGTTTCCTTCAAGTCACCGTTGAGAAATGCTGTTTTTACATCAAGATGTTCAATCTTCATACCGTACTCAACCGCTAAGGCTAACAAAGTACGTATAGTGGAATATCTGACAACCGGTGAATACGTCTCCTCATAGTCTATTCCATATTGCTGCGTGAAGCCTTTAGCTACCAGGCGTGCCCTATATTTGAGTAGTTCACCGTTCAATCCACGTTTCACTTTGAACACCCACTTGCATTTGACAGGTTTTTGTGACTCTCGTCGATCTGTCAGTGTCCAACACTCGTTCTTAATAAATGAGTTGTACTCACAAGACATTGCTTCCCTCCAATTGTCAGCATCTGGACCACTCAGTGCTTCTCGTACAGTCCGTGGAGCATCTGGATCGCACGTGCCCGCTAGGAATCCAAAATGTGGTGAACCCGATGAACTGTCATATTCCGAAGTATCCGTACTCTCCTCCTCTGGAATATAAGTTGCATCGGCCGGATCATCACATTCACTAGAGCTAGACGAATCATTTATTGTGATCGTACTCGTTCGATCGCTCGTACTCTGAGAATTTTGTGTCAAATTGGCATCATCAGACGTACCGCTCACTACCGATATCTCTGGTTGTACAGAAGTTGGGTTCGACAATTCGATTACAACATTTTTATTTCCATTATTTTCAATTTGTGGAAATATTTCAATTGACTCAATGACATTGTCAAAGTCATCATTTGATACATTTTTAATGAACGTATTTTCTAAGAAGGTTACATCCCTGGCTTTGATGCATTTTGTTGGTTGTTCCGGGTCCAAGAGTCTATAACCCTTTGTATGCTCACAATACCCAACAAAAATGTACTTTTTGCATTTCGGATCTAATTTCGAACGCTTCAAAGTCATCGCATAAGCCACAGAACCAAAGATACGTAAATGACTTAGAGATACCTTTTTGCCACTCCACTTTTCCTCAGGAGTGCTCCCCAGTACAGCTTTCGTAGGACAGCGGTTTTTTACGTAGACTGCCGTGTTAACGGCCTCCGCCCAGAATTCGTTGCTTAGGCCCGCATCTTGCAGCATGCATCTTGCAGCCTGCATCACGGTCCTGTTCGCGCGTTCTGCGACCCCGTTCTGAGCAGCGGAGCCAGGAACAGTGGTTTGATGCACGATGCCATTGCTCTTGAGATACGCCTGAAAAGCAGAACTGGTGTATTCTCCTCCGTTGTCGCTACGTAGCGATTTTATCTTTTTACCTGTCTGGTTCTCCACTAAAGCCTTAAATTCTTTGAACCTATCAAATACTTCACCTTTTTTAGTTAAAAAGTACACAAACGTCTTTCTAGAATAGTCATCTATGAAAAGCAAGAAATACCTCGCACCGCTGAATGAGGGAGATGGTAGCGGCCCACAGACGTCTGTATGTACTAAACCCAGGACCTCTTTAGCCCTGTTGTGAGATTTCTTAGGAAAGGGGACCCTACTTGCCTTACCTTGTACACACGCTACACACGTTTCAAAATCTCTACTATCATATGATATACCAGAAGCCATACCTTTTTTCAAAAGTTCCATGCTTCTTCTGTTGAGATGCGATAGACGACGATGCCAAACCTTCTCTGAAGCTACAGATACAGTTTCGTCGCTAGTAGCCGCACGCTTCTCCTCCACTGCTGCATTGGCCATCTGTTTGTTCTGTAAAGGAACATTAGAACACGCCCCCACAGTGTCAAGGACATAAACATCATTTTTCAAAGTAGCTGTCGCTGCAATAACCCCATTATCTAATATTTCGCAACTATCGGATTCGAATACTATCTTAAAGCCTTTCTTTGCCATGGCGCTTACCGACAATAAGTTAGCTACTAAATTAGGTACATAATACACATCACTTATAGTCTTTACAGTGCCATTACGTTGTTCCACTTGAACATTACCTCGCCCGGCCGTAAATAGTTTGTCTCCGTTAGCTACAGTCACTTGCAACGATTTCTCTGACTTCATGTCACTCACCATGTTCACATCTCGACAAAGATGACTCGCCGATCCACTGTCCACGTACCAAAGATCACTTTCCACGTTCACCGACAGCGCCGTGAGTAGAGCCTTTGCCGACGACGTTTCCTTGCTACTTTTCTTTTTGTTCAACATCGGACAATCTTTCTTGAAATGTCCGGTCCTCTTACATACATAACACCTGGGCAGCTTTCTCGCGGCCGCCAGAGCCGTAACTCCGTCTCCGTCGCGCTTGCTGTCCTCACGTCGCATCCTCTCCTGTAGCAGCTTCGCCGATACAACTTCGCTAGATAATTTGGCAGTTGACGAGTTCTCAATAGCCATGATTAGCGGGTCGTAGTCCTCAGGAAGTCCACTCAGCATGATGACCGCAACAAAGTCATCCTCCAACCCAGCACCAATATCCTGCAGTTGTTGTGCGACATCCGTGATTTTGTTTATGTATTTCTCCATACTCTGACAATCCGTCAACTTTGTGCTAAACAAAGTTCGCAACAGGCCTAGTCTCCGACATAATCCCTTATCTTCATAAGCTTTCTGAAGACTCGTCCATGCTTTGTGTGCGGAGGTCACGTTCCTTATGTGTACAAAGGCCGTCGATTGCACGGACAATGCAATGCGTGCGAGCGCTTTCTGGCCCTTTTTCACATCTTCCGGATTTTTATCGTCAACCTCTTTTTCCACAAAATCCCAAAGATCTTCATGAACTAACACCATCTTCATCATAAATTTCCACGATGAATAGTTTTCCATTCCTTTTAGTTTTTCCATCACGAGTGGAGATGAGGAACTTGTACTGGACGCCATTACTGCCGGCAACCGTATTAACTATTTTCGCTTTTTTACGCTCGAAATCCGTTTTGATTTTTATTGAAAACGCGCAGGCCCATGACCTGTTAAATCTGGCGTAAAGGAAACTATGATGAGTCCATATGAAGAATATATTGTCGAGGATTAGGCACTGATACAAATTTAGTCTGGTTAGCAGCAAGGTCGAAACGAATGTGACGGCATCACGCACGCGAACAAAAGCTGTATATTTATTCAAACATTTAAACTTGTTCCACGTGCGTTTATGCAGTTACCTATAAAACAAGATTCTTTAAGTTTACGAAGACACTTTCCAACATTATTTATAGGGTTACTAAATTTTGACAATTTAAACTGAACTAGTGGGTACTTTTTCATCAGTTTTATGAAAATAATAAAACATGACTATATTCAAATGATAATTATGGCGTTTAATTAAGGTTAGACTGATAACTATTAGTTTTGTTTGTGACTGGGTCATTGGTAATATTGATTAAGACATAATATTAATACTTTTTTGTTTAAACCCTAATTTACAGGATTCGTGATCATATTCATTAAGGTTTACTGAATAGACATACGAAATTTCAAAACTACTATTATACCTAATAGTATTTTAGTATGTAAAGGTAAAATTTATAATCCAATTAACATTACAAACAGAAATAACGCATAATACTTTCTATAGTAAAATTAATTTGTACAAATTGTTGTATATCAATATACATAAATGGTTCGATTCTCTACTACATAATAACATCTGGGAAGCATTAGTAGATCAAGGGATTGAACATAAATACATTCGACTGATCAGGAACGTATATAGGAATAGTACAGCTAGAATCCAACTAGAAAAGAAAGGCAATCCATTCAAAATAGGAAAAGGTGTCAGACAGGGAGACCCCCTATCTCCAAAACTATTCTCGGCGGTACTAGAATCAATTTTCAGACGACTTAATTGGCAAAATCTCGGGAATAATGTGAATGGTGCATTGCTGACGCATTTAAGATTTGCTGACGACATAGTGATATTCGCGGAAACACCTGACGTCATCAATCGAATGATAAAAGATCTTACGTTAGAAAGTGGAAAAGTAGGGTTAAAGCTAAATCCCGAAAAGACTAAGATGATGACAAACGGAAACAAAATTACGATATAGTTAGACAACACCGAAATCAAGTACACCGATGAATACATATATCTGGGGCAGCTCATAACACAAGAAGAACCTATGCGAAAAGAAGTAGAGCGAAGAGTGACGAACGCCTGGAAAAGATACTGGAGCTTAAAAGAGGCTATGAAAGACAAAAATTTGCACATAAACATCAAAAGTCAACTATTTAACACGTGTATACTACCCGTCCTTATATATGGCTGCCAATCATGGAATTTAAATCAGGAAATGACCAGAAAACTCGCTACCTGCCAATACGCTATGGAAAGGAGTATGCTAAGTGTCAAGAAATCAGATAGACTGGGAAATCATGTCATCAGAAATAAAACAAAAACCATAGATGTAACACGGAAAATGAGAAGACTGTAGCGATGCTACACATTTGCCTATGATAGATACATACTTTCCCATACAAGATAACCTGTACAACATGACTGTCGCATTTCCAACAAAATAACATACACCGCAGTGTGACACTTATGTAAAACGATAACGTACCTTCTTAGCTGCAGGTTGATTAACATATCCTGCCTCCTGGCTGACTGGTTTCGAAGGAACAAGTCTGAAGAGCATGCCACTTGAACGGAACTTGTCACCCAGGTTGTACTGAAGTTGCTGAACCAAACCTGGCTTCACGCATATCAAAATGATCCTCGTGATCCACCCTAGCTGCCCAAGTAGGTCACATCCTAATTTAATCCGTATTTTGGAATCATTTTCGGAATTTTTATGAAACACAAATCGCGATTTTGAAGGTGTCTAGGGGTAAAGATTCTTGACAGATGAGCTGTCAAAAAAAAGTTACGTGTTTAGTTACTGCATCGGAAGGAAGATATTCTGAATGAAACAATGTAGAAAACAGCAATAGAAGATGTAATTGTCCATAATTATTATTGACCACTTAAAATACTACAAGTATTAATGAGCACCAGTATATTTTCGAGAATCACATGATTTAGAAAAGAGTTAAGTTGGTTTGACGTTTGATGCGTTGATATGGATCGAAACGGAGCGCTGGGGGTAGTTGGGATTGGATGACAGAGGTGTCAGTCGGAATTGGGTTTGGCTAGCATTTAGATAGTTCCTAATTAAGTATTGGAATAAACCATTTTCGCCCCCTTCCGCCGCCTGGCCCGGCCGGTGGAAGATCTAGATGTAAAGTGCGTGTATCGCCGTGTGTGAGTGTTGTGCGCGAAAAGGGCGTAGTTTTCTAAGCCTGTGGGTTGCGTGTCGAGCGGTACGGCGTGCCGCTCGGCGATCCCGAGGTGCTTCACACAGGTCTCTCCCCCACTGGTGTGGCCTGTCAACTCCATGGCGCGACATGTTGGTGCTGCCACCGAGCCGTAGGGCACGGCCTTGACCCGCGAGCCGCGTGTCAAGCAATACAACAATAGCAACAATAGGTAGCATTACATTAGGTATAGAAACACATGTAATATACTAAACAATTAGAATAAATTAGCTTAGCCAAAGATAACTAATATTTTTTTGTTGACATTAAAATGTATTAATTAACCTTAAAAGGGGAGTTAGCTTATTATTAGCTATAGCGACTAGATTACACAACTTAAAACCAGTTCAAAGGAAATCTAGGGTATAATTTTTTAGTTAAGTAGCAGAAACCACAGTGGGGTGGCCACACACTGTGATTTCTAACATGTAACACATGATAGTTAGGGTCTAACCACAACATAGTGTTAAAAGGTAAAAGTGTAAATTGTAGGTTTAGAGAAGTAAAATTAAACTTACATAGGTAAATTAAATATAAATAATTAGAATACTAAATAAATACAAACTAGGCTTAGTGTCAAACAATAATAAATATTAAAGGCATGTATATATCTGCATGCATAGTTAACGCCCTAATGGACTCCATGATTTTTTTTGAGAAAAGATTTTTTTTTCTCCGGTTACCCCGGCTGCCTCGGTTAAGCGGTGCTTAACCTCTTTGCCGAGAGGGGGGATATTGTAGCGATGCTACACATTTGCCTATGATAGATACATACTTTCCCATACAAGATAACCTGTACAACATGACTGTCGCATTTCCAACAAAATAACATACACCGCAGTGTGACACTTATGTAAAACGATAACGTACCTTCTTAGCTGCAGGTTGATTAACATATCCTGCCTCCTGGCTGACTGGTTTCGAAGGAACAAGTCTGAAGAGCATGCCACTTGAACGGAACTTGTCACCCAGGTTGTACTGAAGTTGCTGAACCAAACCTGGCTTCACGCATATCAAAATGATCCTCGTGATCCACCCTAGCTGCCCAAGTAGGTCACATCCTAATTTAATCCGTATTTTGGAATCATTTTCGGAATTTTTATGAAACACAAATCGCGATTTCGAAGGTGTCTAGGGGTAAAGATTCTTGACAGATGAGCTGTCAAAAAAAAGTTACGTGTTTAGTTACTGCATCGGAAGGAAGATATTCTGAATGAAACAATGTAGAAAACAGCAATAGAAGATGTAATTGTCCATAATTATTATTGACCACTTAAAATACTACAAGTATTAATGAGCACCAGTATATTTTCGAGAATCACATGATTTAGAAAAGAGTTAAGTTGGTTTGACGTTTGATGCGTTGATATGGATCGAAACGGAGCGCTGGGGGTAGTTGGGATTGGATGACAGAGGTGTCAGTCGGAATTGGGTTTGGCTAGCATTTAGATAGTTCCTAATTAAGTATTGGAATAAACCATTTTCGCCCCCTTCGGCCGCCTGGCCCGGCCGGTGGAAGATCTAGATGTAAAGTGCGTGTATCGCCGTGTGTGAGTGTTGTGCGCGAAAAGGGCGTAGTTTTCTAAGCCTGTGGGCTGCGTGTCGAGCGGTACGGCGTGCCGCTCGGCGATCCCGAGGTGCTTCACACAGGTCTCTCCCCCACTGGTGTGGCCTGTCAACTCCATGGCGCGACATGTTGGTGCTGCCACCGAGCCGTAGGGCACGGCCTTGACCCGCGAGCCGCGTGTCGGACAGCCTTGCCGCGGTCCGGCGACCCCAAGGCGTCATCGCGCGGGTCCTTCTTGTGGAACTCCGAGCGCCGCGGGTTGTTCTCGCCCTGGCTTGCCAAAGCCGGAGCTTGAGGGACGCCTGCCGCCCACCGATAGTGATCCGCCTGCTGCGTCAAAGACCAGTAGACCTGCGGATGATAGCTACGTTTGGTACCCGTGAGTGCACTAGACTTTTACCTTAGGTTTTGGCCAAAACCCCGCGTTCCGCCCGTCTCGCGATCGTAGGATAGGACTTACTATAGTGTCGGCCCACAGCCGCTGGCGGCTTGTGCACACAAATTGTATTCCGGACAGCGCCCGCTCTGAGGCGGAGTGCCTTGTAATCCATCCAATATGTACTATTAAAAACGCATGCCATATATCTGGTTTTGTCTTTTCGGTATCCTACCAAGTCCCCATTAACCAGGTTAAGATAACAAGAGGACCCTTGTACTCCAGAAGTTCAACGTTCTACGGCAGATCCTACCCGTGACATTATCTCCATTAATTAGCGAAGTCAGTCAAAAACATCACCTTTCCTGTCTTATATTCTATCTAGCTTCAAATCTCATTTTTATTCACTACAAGACTCAAATGGAAATGGGCAGGGCACATGATTAGAGGTAATGATAAATGGAGTAAGAAAGTGACAGGATGGTACCCCAGGAAAAGCAAAAGGAAGAGATGTAGACCACGGAAAAGGTGGGACGATGATATTAGAAAAGTGGCAGGAGTAACATGGAACAGAGTGGCTCAAGATAGATCGGAATGGAAAAGGTTGGAGGAGGCCTTTGCCGATTGGCAAACAGATCTACAAAGAATAAGCAAGAAGCAAATACTAGAATAAGTTTTTATGTTTATATTATCTTTTGTTTGAATCAGTTTAATGTTATTAGGTTAAGCGGATCTGAATAAAAGGCTATATTATTATTATTATTATTATACATAAATGGTAGGACAGCAGTGATTCTGTTGAAGTAATATAAACAAATAAAAAAAACATTGTTTTTGTGGCTAAGGAAACGACCTTTTCCACGTTTAAGTATCCAAAATAACAAAAATGGGGAAAAACTTAACAGTGAATACATCTCTATAATTTTTCGGAAAAAAAATGTAAATTATAGTACTTAGAAGTATAGTGTTCCCTAAATGCAAGTTGCCAATATTGCAACGAAGTTGTTGGATTTACGCCAAATGGTACTAAAACAGTTAAATTTTTAGAACATTACGCCCTTTTTCTAATAAGATAAACAATAAAAAAGAGGCATAAGGGACGCCCTTCTTAAAACAGTCGTGTTTTTTGGCCATGCTGTTTTCGTAAATAAGCATTGTATTATAAGTTCAAGAAATCAGTTTAAAAGACCTCAAAAAGTTAGGCATAAGCTACATACAGGCATCAGTTAATTCCAACAAACAAAAAAGGTCTGATTTTTTTTCTCAAAACAAAACT
Organism: Cydia splendana; assembly: GCF_910591565.1. NCBI lineage: Eukaryota > Metazoa > Arthropoda > Insecta > Lepidoptera > Tortricidae > Cydia > Cydia splendana. The sequence goes on from NC_085986.1 coordinate 238,858, forward strand.
GTTTTTTGGCTCTCCTGAAAAATCGCGTTTTGTCAGTTAAGCCCTTTGAGCCTACGGTAGTGGATATAACTCATTTTCGCCAAAATGTCCTTTACGCCAATTGAACCCAAAGGTAATTATTATCCAAGAAGCTTGAACTATCAAAAGTGTTGGTAATTATCATTTAAGGTAAATATATTCAAAACATCAGAATAAACAGGCATTAAATAACCTCAATTTTTTTTGGTCGTAGCATTTTTTTAAAATAGGTATTATTAATTACACAATTAATAATACCTATTATAAAAAAAATAATGTGCATAATTTATGTTAAGTATGGAAAGACTGGTTTATGCTATAACGAAAAAAAAAATTTGATGTTTATATTAAAATTTATTAGTCAAGTCACGGTATTAATAACCAAATTTTACTAAAGTGGTACCTTTTCCCTGTCACTGTCACAAATATATGATGCGTGACCGTGAAGACTGAAGTTTGCAAATTGCGGACTCTTTCTCTTTTACTCCAAGTAGACGTAATAAAAGTGACAGAGAAAGATGTCCGCAATTTGCGAATTGCGATGTTCGCGGGAGGCCCTTAGGATGGATCTGCCGCATATTTGTTAATCAACATTACGTAACGAACGTCAAATAGGAATTTCACATTCTCAATGTGTATAGATATAAACAGACCTTAATTCTCGCAATAAGATGTACTTACTTACAGTTCTTTTGGTACATGGTGATATTGTACAATATCTACACGGAGAAAAAAATCTAGTGTTCTTTACCAGAATATTGTAAATTTAACTTGATTTTATTGTATTATATGTGACAACTAGACTTTTTTTACACATTAATAGAAGATTCTAGTTCTTTAAAACATCATTTCTAGTTCCTATTACCCACATACCTAGTATCGTAGAAAATAAATTTTGTGTAGTATACAAAACCTATATGTAGCCATCATTATAGGACAGGGTAGAGTTTATCAGATATTTCATTAGTGTTCACCAGATTTTTTATTAGTTTTAAGTATAATTTTAGCTGACTGAAATAATCAACAATTTCTGTTTACTATATGCAGTATTGGAGAATACCAGATTTATGTTTGTGTTAAATATAATTGTTGTGGCATGAAATAAACAGTATGTTCTGTTTACTATATATATTGTAGAGGGTAACGGGTTTTATATTTGTGTTCAGTAAATCATTATTGCGGACTGAAATTGTAATATACTGTCGAGTGAAACAGAGTTAGGTTAAATATCTTAGGTGAGTCTTCGCTTTAACATGCTTTTGTTGCGACGAAGACTTACCTAAGGTGTTTAACATTATTCTGTTTAACTCGGCAGTAAGTACCTACATTGGCTTAGTCCGCAATAATGATGTTTGTGGTATAGGTGTGATGGCCTGAAACATAAACAGAAAAATCTCAATCCTAAATAATTACTATGAGTAAAGTAAAAACAAACTTTTTTTTTCATATCGTTTTAATTTTAGTAGTACATAACATAAATTATCGGCCGCAATTTTAGTGAGCGTATGGCAAATATAACACAGAGATAATTTTGGTAGCAAACACAACACTCCAATATAACCTTATCACTATTAGCAACATATGTATAAATTTTCAATTAAACCGCTATCCGCTTCGTCCGCCTTTGTTCACTACACACAGACACTTTTATTTGCTAAAACCGGTGATCTAAACAGGAATGCAACCTGATTAATTTATTATTGGCGACACTTGAAATGAACTCTGTCCGGACTTCGGTGAAAATGACAGAATGTTCTGGGCGCTGCGGGCGGCGGCGCAGGGGTGCGGGGGGCCGCAGTTAGCTCATATCGTGGACTGAACAGTTTTTCGTTACAGGCAAATAATATTTTGTTTAGTGTGCAAGAATATTGTAATGCCAACAATTTTTATTGTTGCTGGAACCACTCTTTATTGTTATCATTAAAAAGAGTATGTTAGACAACAGAGAACGTATCTAGTTATGTGTAAAAATATTCATAGTAATCAAGAAATTTCGAGTAAGTAATAAGTATTAAAAATCCGCTAACAGGTACGAGAAAATCTAGTACCTATAAATGAATTACATAAGGTGGACCCTAAACAAAGATTTTGTAATACACACTTTTATTATTGCTGTGTTAAACTAGATGATGGTGAACCGAATTAATAAATATTGTAAACATCGCAATTATTGTAAAGTGTTGTATGCTAAATGCATATTTTACTCTGTTACTATTAGATTGTTACCAAAACGATATCAGAGTTTTAGTGTACTAGAATATTTTAACTAGAATATTCTAATATTGTCCAAAATACGAGTCTATTAAACATGGCTGAAATCTGTTTTCCTACACTAGAATCATAACTACTATACAATCTGGTAATATTGTAAAATATTTTTTTCTCCGTGTATAAGTTCTCTTTGTAGTAGTAAGTATAACTTTGCATAAGTTGCGTTAATTTGGCGCGCAGGCGAAGTAAACATGCGTTGCGTACGCAACGTGTGGTTTTTAGAGAGAGGCCCTTACCCGCCGCCGCCACGCCAAGGTCGCGCCGTGCCCGCCGCGCCCGTCCCCCTGCACGGCCCGCGTTGCCCGTTAAGAGCCACCCGCTAGCGTCGTATGAACGCAAACATTATTTTTGTATTATCTGTTTATGCAATGGATGAAACTGACACAAATTCATGTTTCTTATTAATCCCGCCTTTTATATTAATAAGATAAATAAATAAATAAATAAATAAAAATGTATTTATTTCCACCTCACAAAGGATACATTTAACAATATTAAACTATTGACAGAGTAAAGGACAACTTAGATTTATATCCTTTGTGAGAGACTGGAGTCTGAACTAGGCGTAAACCTGTATTACAGATCTCCAGGCCCTCACCCCGGAAGACGAAGAGTAAGATTTACTCTTAAAACATAAGTTGCAATGTAGTAAAATTACATTAATGAGGTACATATCAAAACAACAAAATATTCAATATAAGAGAAGTAGAAGAAAAATTAAACTAAAAGGAGTTTAAAATTGCATGCTGTGAGTGTGTATGTGTGTGTGTGTGTGTGTGTGTTAAATCGGGCGTAAAGGAAACTATGATGAGTCCATATGAAGAGTATATTGTCGAGGAATTAGGCACTGATACAAATTTAGTCTGGTTAGCAGCAAGGTCGAAACGAATGTGACGGCATCACGCACGCGAACAAAAGCTGTATATTTATTCAAACATTTAAACTTGTTCCACGTGCGTTTATGCAGTTACCTATAAAACAAGATTCTTTAAGTTTACGAAGACACTTTCCAACACTGGCCCTTAAACCAAAGCAATCTTGTTTAAACACACAAACACAAAACTTAAATAGTGACTTACACTTCACTATAACATTAAATTAACAAAAACATATGCACTGAACTTTCGCTACACCTTATTAACAAAGTTCAGTTATTCACATTATGAATTGTTATTCAATAAATGTTTATAAAATAAACAAGTCTTTTAATTTCATGTAATCACTATCATGTTTGACTAAACCAACAAATAACCATGATGGTAATTACATTAAGAACACAATTATTACATAGAATACATAGTTAAATGTATTTACCTATGACAGTAATGTGAGCTGTCTCACAAACTTACTGTGTTTAACTTTACACAACGCTTTCGTCAGTATATCTGCCAACATATCATTAGTATTTAGATACTCAATAGTAATCTTATTACTATTTACAAGTTCTCTAATAAAATGATGCCGTATATCGATATGTTTGGTCCTAGCATGATGTAAAGAGCTCCTACACAATTTTAGCGCTGACTGATTGTCATTGAAAATTGTCGGTACAATTTCTTTATTTATAATTTCTTTCAGAAATGTACTAATAAACAAACCCTCTTTACAAGAATTAGACAAAGAGTAGTATTCGGCTTCGGTAGAGCTAAGGCTAACTGTTTTTTGCTTGCGACTTTCCCAAGTAACTACTGACTCACCTATTTTAAAAACATAGCCCGTGTACGACCGGCGGTCTACGTCGTCACTGCCCCAGTCTGCATCCGCATATCCGTTGATGTCCAGCTGCTGCTTGCCTTTCTTAAAAGTCAAACGGAGATCCAAAGTACCTTTCAAGTAGCGCAGGACTCTTTTGGCTGCTTTCCAGTGGGTCTCTGTAAATGATTCATTAAATTGACTCAAGTAACTAACTGCGTATGCGATGTCTGGTCGGGTACAGATAGCAATATACATAAGAGAACCTACAAGACCTCTATAATCATAGGTATCATCTCTTTGATTGCCCCTAGGTAACTTAAGTCCAGTTTCCATGGGAGTAGGCGAACACTTAGACTCTTCCATTTTATATTTCTTCAGCACCATCGCGATATAACTCGATTGATCGAGAGTAATTTTGTTTTCATCTCTACACAATCTCATACCTAACACCTGATGAGCTGGCCCTAGATCTGTCATATCAAATTCCTTCATTAATTTGACTTTGACATCTAGCTTATCACGTTCATCACCTGTCGAAAACAATATTATATCATCAACATACAGAGCAATAATCATAAACGACCCCTTCAGTCGCTGAAAATAAACACAAGGCTCAGATGATGACTTATTGAACTTCAACTTACTGCATAGAACATGATCTATCTTCTCGTACCATGCCTTTGAGGCTTGTTTCAACCCGTAAATAGCTTTATTTAATTTGTAGACCTTACTTTCTTGACCTTTAACTATAAAGCCTTCCGGTTGTTCCATGAACACAGTTTCCTTCAAGTCACCGTTGAGAAATGCTGTTTTTACATCAAGATGTTCAATCTTCATACCGTACTCAACCGCCAAGGCTAACAAAGTACGTATAGTGGAATATCTGACAACCGGTGTATACGTCTCCTCATAGTCTATTCCATATTGCTGCGTGAAGCCTTTAGCTACCAGGCGTGCCCTATATTTGAGTATTTCACCGTTCAATCCACGTTTCACTTTGAACACCCACTTGCATTTGACAGGTTTTTGTGACTCTCGTCGATCTGTCAGTGTCCAACACTCGTTCTTAATAAATGAGTTGTACTCACAAGACATTGCTTCCCTCCAATTGTCAGCATCTGGACCACTCAGTGCTTCTCGTACAGTCCGTGGAGCATCTGGATCGCACGTGCCCGCTAGGAATCCAAAATGTGGTGAACCCGATGAACTGTCATATTCCGAAATATCCGTACTCTCCTCCTCTGGAATATAAGTTGCATCGGCCGGATCATCACATTCACTAGAGCTAGACGAATCATTTATTGTGATCGTACTCGTTCGATCGCTCGTACTCTGAGAATTTTGTGTTAAATTGGCATCATCAGACGTACCGCTCACTACCGATATCACTGGTTGTACAGAAGTTGGGTTCGACAATTCGATTACAACATTTTTATTTCCATTATTTTCAATTTGTGGAAATATTTCAATTGACTCAATGACATTGTCAATGTCATCATTTGATACTTTTTTAATTAACGTATTTTCTAAGAAGGTTACATCCCTGGCTTTGATGCATTTTGTTGGTTGTTCCGGGTCCAAGAGTCTACAACCCTTTGTATGCTCACAATACCCAACAAAAATGTACTTTTTGCATTTCGGATCTAATTTCGAACGCTTCAAAGTCATCGCATAAGCCACAGAACCAAAGATACGTAAATGACTTAGAGATACCTTTTTGCCACTCCACTTTTCTTCAGGAGTGCTCCCCAGTACAGCTTTCGTAGGACAGCGGTTTTTGACGTAGACGGCCGTGTTAACAGCCTCCGCCCAGAATTCGTTGCTTAGGCCCGCATCTTGCAGCATGCATCTTGCAGCCTGCATCACGGTCCTGTTCGCGCGCTCTGCGACCCCGTTCTGAGCAGCGGAGCCAGGAACAGTGGTTTGATGCACGATGCCATTGCTCTTGAGATACGCCTGAAAAGCAGAACTGGTGTATTCTCCTCCGTTGTCGCTACGTAGCGATTTTATCTTTTTACCTGTCTGGTTCTCCACTAAAGCCTTAAATTCTTTGAACCTATCAAATACTTCACCTTTTTTAGTTAAAAAGTACACAAACGTCTTTCTAGAATAGTCATCTATGAAAAGCAAGAAATACCTTGCACCGCTGAATGAGGGAGATGGTAGCGGCCCACAGACGTCTGTATGTACTAAACCCAGGACCTCTTTAGCCCTGTTGTGAGATTTCTTAGGAAAGGGGACCCTACTTGCCTTACCTTGTACACACGCTACACACGTTTCAAAATCTCTACTATCATATGATATACCAGAAGCCATACCTTTTTTCAAAAGTTCCATGCTTCTTCTGTTGAGATGCGATAGACGACGATGCCAAACCTTCTCTGAAGCCACAGATACAGTTTCGTCGCTAGTAACCGCACGCTTCTCCTCCACTGCTGCATTGGCCATCTGTTTGTTCTGTAAAGGAACATTAGAACACGCCCCCACAGTGTCAAGGACATAAACATCATTTTTCAAAGTAGCTGTCGCTGCAATAACCCCATTATCTAATATTTCGCAACTATCGGATTCGAATACTATCTTAAAGCCTTTCTTTGCCATGGCGCTTACCGACAATAAGTTAGCTACTAAATTAGGTACATAATACACATCACTTATAGTCTTTACAGTGCCATTACGTTGTTCCACTTGAACATTACCTCGCCCGGCCGTAAATAGTTTATCTCCGTTAGCTACAGTCACTTGCAACGATTTCTCTGACTTCATGTCACTCATCATGTTCACATCTCGACAAAGATGACTCGCCGATCCACTATCCACGTACCAAAGATCACTTTCCACGTTCACCGACAGCGCCGTGAGTAGAGCCTTTGCCGACGACGTTTCTTTGCTACTTTTCTTTTTGTTCAACATCGGACAATCTTTCTTGAAATATCCGGTCCTCTTACATACATAACACCTGGGCAGCTTTCTCGCGGCCGCCAGAGCCGTAACTCCGTCTCCGTCGCGCTTGCTGTCCTCACGTCGCATCCTCTCCTGTAGCAGCTTCGCCGATACAACTTCGCTAGATAATTTGGCAGTTGACGAGTTCTCAATAGCCATGATTAGCGGGTCGTAGTCCTCAGGAAGTCCGCTCAGCATGATGACCGCCATCCTCCTCCAACCCAGCACCAATATCCTGAAGTTGTTGTGCGACATCCGTGATTTTGTTTATGTATTTCTCCATACTCTGACAATCCGTTAACTTTGTGCTAAACAAAGTTCGCAACAGGCCTAATCTCCGACATAATCCCTTATCTTCATATGCTTTCTGAAGACTCGTCCATGCTTTGCGTGCCGAGGTCACGTTCCTTATGTGTACGAAGGCCGTCGATTGCACGGACAATGCAATGCGTGCGAGCGCTTTCTGGCCCTTTTTCACATCTTCCGGTATTTTATCGTCAACCTCTTTTTCCACAAAATCCCAAAGATCTTCATGAACTAGCACCATCTTCATCATAAATTTCCACGATGAATAGTTTTCCATTCCTTTTAGTTTTTCCATCACGAGTGGAGATGAGGAATTTGTACTGGACGCCATTACTGCCGGCGACCGTATTTACTATTTTCGCTTTTTACGCTCGAAATCCGTTTTGATTTTTATTGAAAACGCGCAGGCCCATAACCTGTTAAATCTGGCGTAAAGGAAACTATGATGAGTCCATATGAAGAGTATATTGTCGAGGAAATAGGCACTGATACAAATTTAGTCTGATTAGCAGCAAGGTCGAAACGAATGTGACGGCATCACGCACGCGAACAAAAGCTGTATATTTATTCAAACATTTAAACTTGTTCCACGTGCGTTTATGCAGTTACCTATAAAACAAGATTCTTTAAGTTTACGAAGACACTTTCCAACATGTGTGTGTGTGTGTGTGTGTGTGTGTGTGTATGTATGAAAAGGCGGGGATATAAAAGTATTTGTTTGTTACAAGATGGTAAATATGGCACTTAGTTTCATTTTACAAGATCCTCCAATTCCTCGTAAGTTAAAGTCATCAGCCAGGTAGTAAGTTTTGACTTACAATCTTTGAGTGTTAATTTATAAATATCAGTAATTTTATTAATTCGATTATATAATTTAGGGCTCAGGTAGTGGAAATGATGACCAGAGTGTTTCATTCGATAATTATGCACTGCACAGACATGGTTCGAACGTCTCCTATTACGTGTTAGTTCTGGGTTAAATGACAATGTTATGTGCTTTCTACTTATCACCTGTCGTATAAATAAGCCTCGTACAGTTAGCACTTTACAGTCATGGTAAAGTTGAACCGTTGGGAACAAAAAAGGTTTTTTGGTCATCACTTTTAAAACCGCTCGTTGTGCACGTTCTAGGCGTAGGAGTGACGTCTTATGTGCACCGCCCCAGACTCCAACACAATACGTTAGGACGGATTGCGCAAGTGCGAAGTATATGGTTTTAATTGTGTTTTGTCCGACCACAGATCTTATATTTTTAAACACGTATATAAGTTTACGGATTTTTGCAGTTAAATTGTTTATATGATTCTGCCAGCGTAAATTAGAGTCAACTGTAATACCTAGGTATTTGATGGTTTGAGAATGGATAAGGGACGGGCATTTGCATGCAACAGAACCAGGCCTGGAATTGATTGTCCAAATGATTAAAATGCATTTTGTTTTTGCAGATCAATTTTAAAAACGGCTGACCCTTTAATTATTTCCTTTTGAAAATCACGAATTTCATTATTCCGAGTTTACAAAAGATCGAACTTCTGAATTCCGAATTATTTTATTTCCGATCGGTCAATGATTTTTCGGAATAGACAAATTCGGAAAAAAAATTCGGATTTTTTAAAAATCGGAACTTTAAGCTTTCGTTCATATGACAATCGGATTTTAAGTATTCGGAAATAGCGCAGTCGTGATTTTCTTCTTTCGTGGTTTTCAAAGTCGTGATTTGGATATTTCGGACGTATAAAAAATCGTGATTATGAAAATCGAGGTTATGAAAGTCGGAAAAACATATTTCGGAATATTTGGGTGTTCCCAATATAATTATAATATTATAAATATATCTTCTCGAACTGCAACAGAAGGTAGGTAGGTACCTATTTATTGTGAATATATTTATATTATACCCTTAATTTAATACAGGCTGTTTTTTAATCACCTGCAATAATTTACCGTGTGAATATATCAGTAACAACTTTTACTACGGGATCAACACCGATCGCGCAAAAAAAAGCGGCCAAGTGCGAGTAGTAACATAATAAAATTGCGGTTTACGATTTATTTCGTATTAAAAAAAAACTAGTTACTAGATAGTTAGATAATACATTTATTATATAAATTACGACCAATAACTCCTGGCATTTTTTTAAGGACAAGTAGGATGAATACACTTTAAATTGACAACTTCCATTTTACAATCTGTTACAAACATGAACGTTCAGCCCAGTATACGGTACTAGTCATTATGACCATGACTAAATACTATTTCGTCATTGTTATGTGTATAGAAGTGGCATTCCCGGTGAAATCGAGGCAACTATGGGCGACGATTTTGAGGACATTGGTGTTAGGCTGGGTAGCTGAAGTAGGTGAAAATGTTAAAAATTTTGATTTTTCTACGTTTAAAGTTAGTAAATTAGCAGTGAGCCATTCAGAAATGATTTGCAGGGAATTTTCAGCTGTTTTTATGGCAATATCCCAGCTTTTACCGCTCACAATTAGTGCAGTATCATCAGCATATGTGATAATGTGACTATTGTTAAGTTTCAAAGAACACAGGTCATTGATATATATTAAAAATAGGGTAGGCCCTAGGACACTTCCCTGTGGTACTCCGTAATTAATATTTGCTTCAGCACTTTGTGTTTGATCTATAGTCACGCATTGCGTTCGCTCCGATAGATAGCTTTCAAATATGTTCAATGCAACCCCTCTGATGCCAAGAGCTTTCATTTTGTGTAGTAGAATAGGGACTGAGACGGTATCAAACGCTTTGGATAGGTCTAAAAAGACGCCTATGGTCTTTTGCTTATTCTCTAAGTGTTTGATAATCACTTCCGTCAGAGACATTACTGCGTCCTCCGTCGACTTACCATTTCGGAATCCGAATTGGTTAGATGTGAACTCTATTAACTTTAATATTCTTTTGTTATGGTAATAGCCTATTAGAACAAAATTATCACAAATCTTATGAAGCTATGCCTTAATAAGACACAAAAACATGTAATGTACATATTGACACGATTAAATGCCACGTCAGCAATTCTTTTCAACTTTAATTATTTTTTGAGTCATTTTGAATAGTATGACATAGTATCCGATTGCAATGGACGTAATTGACACAAACTATGTTTTCACATTAAAAACACTATCCTAAATGCGACACAGTTACATGTTTTCTCTCGAATATTCTTTTCTCCAAAATAATTCAAAATATAAATAATTACCACAAATTATTAAATTACTTAAGAAGCAAGTAATATCTGTGACACAAAACAAAATGTAAGATTAACATCTTAAAACAGTATTCGTAAGCGAAAAAATTATTGACTTTAATATTACTTTAAGTTAGGGCTCCAAATATAGCCAGCGCTACAGGACTATCATGTAAAGTATTGCAACAATATATGAAATATAAAAAAAAATATCCCAGCAGAAATACCAATAACTTATTTGGTAAAAAAAAATTGGACGGAGGAATTACCCGGTTAAATATATAAACAGATTTGTATTTTTACGTATACATACCTAACTTAGGAGTGTTTTTAGGGTTCCGTATCTCAAAAGGAAACAAACAGAACCCTTATAGGATCACTCGTGCGTCTGTCTGTCTGTTTGTCACAGCCTATTTTCTCGGAAACTACTGGACGAATTAAGTTGAAATATGGTACACATATGTAAATTAGTAACCCAAAGATGGACATATTTTTTTATAATTTTAAAACACATAGGTTCGAAGTTAATTAAGAAAAGTATAAGGTGGGTAGGTCAAAACTGTCAACGTCAACTGTCACAGTTGTTTATTCTCTGCAATATTAAATCCGTTTTATTTCTCTTTTTGAAATAAACCATGTTTTAAGCTCCTATAAACGATTGAACACTGCTATTTTCGGCTCCGGTAACATATACCAATGTTTTGCGGTTATCACAAGGAAAATATGATATAATATACGACTGACAGCACCACATCGCCTTGTGTACAATTTTGTTTGTTTATTACGTGAATACTTCTGATTTTATCCTTCAACTATTCAGAGGCCCCATAAATTCACAGCTGAAGGGCATAAGCTGCCATTACTGCCTGAAAAGCAGAGCCGCAGAGGCTCTACCCGTTTCCACGCACAGGAATTTCGTTCTCACAGGACACTCTAGCAGAGTTTGTACCTCCTGCGGTTGAAGATACATAATTTAGTTTTTATTTACTTTACTTATTTACTTAAGTCTTTAGTTTTACTATTGGTGTCTTTTATACTTTAGGTTTAATTTTTAATTTTTAAATAATTTTTATTTTAGGTTTAATTTAAGTACTGTATTTTTTTTATTGTAGATGCCCCTCGTAAGCCTTTCCTGCCCCACACGAACTACTGCATCGCCAGAAAATCTCCTTCGTTGCCCGGAATGTCCCAAACCAAGTTATTATAAAGGCCCTAGAGGCCTTAACATACATATCACCAAAAAACACCGACAAAGCCATACTCAACCCTCATCTACCGTACTGTCCCAGCCAAACGTTTTAGCGCCTTCACAGTCATCAGACCACACTAGATCGGATGTACCATTTCACCAAACTCTGAGTGATTTAAAAAATTCGCGCCCGGTATTGAAACGGATACCACGTGGTGCCCGAGTATCTGTTGCCAAATCCTTGAGCCACACAATCAAAACAGTCCTCTCAGATAACTCCATACGCAATTGGGAACACTTACTTACTTTCACCTTTAAAACACTGATTTAAACTTTCACGATTATTAAACATTATCAAACTGCACAACGGGACTTAATCGCGTATTTAAGTTTTAAGATTTACCTCCGACGTTTCGAGTCCAGTCATTAGTAAATGTAAGCGGAAACGAATATCGACAGTCGATAAATCGAATATCGTTAGTGTTGTGTGTCGACAGAGTGACATCCCTAGTGCGCAAAACGTTCAAACTGATAAACAAGACCAAGTGCGGGTAGTTCGAAAAACTCGCGCGGCTAGAAGATGTTGATGTCAACTTGAGCCAGTCTTCTCCGAGACCACGGGGACAACGCCGTCCTCGAAACGTCGGAGGTAAATCTTAAAACTTAAATACGCGATTAAGTCCCGTTGTGCAGTTTGATAATGTTCACCTTTAAAGTTCTTCATATAAATTCCGATGAAAATTCAAAATCACTCACGAAAACGGTTAAAGCCAACTGCTGCAGCGATATTTAATTTCAACCCTCTTCTCACAATTTTAGGAACACCAACAACAATTTATTTCAAAAAGTAGAGTCTAAAATTTTTGATGGCGACATAAAAGGTGCCGCCCGCTTGCTTTTTTCTGACGATGCAGTAGCCCCATCTAACTCTGACACCCTCACAGCTCTACACAGCAAGCATCCACCTCCAGCTACAAACCTTTGCCTGCCTGATCCCCCACTACCTGGTGATCCAAATCTTATTGCTACCACACGGGATGTCCTTGGAGCCGTAATGTCTTTCCCCAATGGCTCTGCGGGAGGTCTGGATGGTCTGACACCTCAACACCTGAAAGATCTCCTGTGCAGCGGCTGTGGTGAAACCGGGGAAATAATCTTAAAGGACCTGACGGCACTGGTAAATATCATGCTGGCCGGCCAGGTCCCAGACGGCATCAAAAACGTCCTGTATGGAGCCAACCTTTGTCGCCGCCCCATTGCAGTTGGCACCACACTCCGACGTCTTGCCGCCAAGATCGCCTGCCGCTCCATCCTTTCGAAGCTCACCCCAGAACTTCACCCTGTCCAACTGGAGTTTGGCTCCAAAAGTGGATGTGTAGCTGCCGTGCACGCCGTGCGAACATTCCTCGAGCATAAGGCAGGGGAGGTCCTGCTTAAGGTGGATGTTTGCAATGCCTTCAATTCCGTAGACAGAGGCGCCTTGTTGACCCAAATAAAAGACAAAATTCCTCTGGTATATAAATTTCTTTGGCAATGTTATAGTTCTCCTTCCAAATTATTGTATAAAAGCAACGTTCTGGCTTCTTCTGTAGGATGTCAACAAGGCGACCCGCTCGGTCCAGCCATCTTCAGCCTTGCGATACATCCCATCATTAAGGAACTAAATTCAAAATTAAACGTATGGTATTTAGATGACGGGACCCTCGGCGGAGAAGCGATTTCCGTTCTCGAAGACCTAAATAAAATTAACACAGACATGGAAAAAATTGGCCTATCGCTAAATTTTTCCAAGTGCGAACTTTTTATCACCGATACCTGTCCGGACAAGGTAAATACAATCGACCTTTTTACACAACTCGCCCCGGGTGTCAAAATTATAAACGAAGATTCGCTTCACCTCCTTGGTTGTCCCGTCTTAGACCAATCATTTGAAAACTTCGTCGACTCAAAAATTCAAAATTTCAAAGCAACAGTTTGGCCAAAATTAATCTTCATTCAGCCTATTCAATCATTAAGCATTGTCTTTTCGTCCCAAAATTTACATATATACTTCGCGGAACCCATTTTTGGAAACACCCCACTTTGGTCTCAAAATTAGATACATTAGTCGCAGAAACTCTCACATCCATCTTCAATATTTTTTTAGTCATTTATTCAATATTGCATTGTCATGTACATAATAAGGTGTTACAATTTAAAAGGCCAGTTCATGACACCCTGTAAGGGCACACAATAGTAGATACATGCTTATTTACAGTTTTATACGTTTTAATTTAACGATTTAAGTCTAGAAGGTAATATAATAATTATTTAAACTTATCAATTAATCAATAAAATGTCAGCTAGTCACATAAATTAATTCAGGATTGTAATGTCAAAAAATATATTGAAATAATAAATAGTTAATTAAATTATTTGGTCAACTTATTTTATAGTATATTTTACGAATGTCTTAATTCTAATATTATAGGTAATAAGTTTTATTAGTGGTACGAATAGGTCAAGTTATAATTTAAAAAAATCCTAAATTAATTCAATGTCATACTTAACTAGCGTATTATCTTTGAGAAACGATTCTACTGTGTAATAACAATTTTCTATTAATAGGGTTTTCAGTTTATTGTTAAACATTTTATCATCTGGTTCGGCTTTGATAGCATTAGGGATATTATAAAAAATTTGTATACATTTGTACTGTGGCCCTTTTTTATACATAGCTAACGTAGATATTGGCAATAACAGCTTATTTCTATATTGGCTTCTAGTTTTATACGTATCGATTTTCGGTGGGAATAGTTCTGTATGTTGTCTGACAAAAAGTGCAGCCTCCATTATGTATATTGAGGGTAGTGTCAACAGTTATTATTTGATAAAATGAGGGGGCAGCTGTTAGGGATGTGTACATTCGCTAAGATTCGTACTTATACACTTTTTTTGCAAGACGAATATTTCATTGGCATCTGTGCTATCTACCCAGAGAAGTACGCCATATCGGAGCCCAGAATAAATATATGCAAAATAGACCGATAAAGCTGACTCAAAATCCGTGTTTGCTTTTAATATGCCAAGAGCGTAAATAAATTTGATTATTTTTGTTTTGAGGATTTGAATGTGCGCTTTCCAGTTTAGCCCTGAATCTATAGTTATACCTAATAGTTTGAAGTCATTTACCTCTTCTATTGTACTGTTGTTTATTTGTAGTTCTAGTTCTAATGGTTTTTTCTGTGTCGGTTTAAATTGAATTATTTTTGTTTTCTGTAGGTTTATATCTAAATTATGTTCGGCAAGCCATTTCTTGACAGTGTGTAAAAGGGTCGAGAGTTTTTGGTTAGCTTCGGTACTGTCCGTAGCGCTAAATAGCAAAGAGACATCGTCTGCAAACATGACGCATTTTGTACTTTTGTCTATAATTTTAGGCAGATCGTTGATATACGCTAAGAATAGGGTGCAGGCTAAAATACTTCCTTGTGGGAGGGAGCAAGTGGTCTGGCGTAGTTGAGAGTTTACGCTCGTTATCTCTCGGCTCTGGTGGTCGTAATAATCTATTTGGACGTATTGTTTCCGATTTTGTAGGTATGATTTGAACCATTTGTGGGCCATGCCACGTACTCCCATGCCGTATAATTTGGCCAGTAGAATCTCATGGGATACTTTGTCGTATGCCTTAGTCATGTCTAAGAGTAGCCCTATACTATATTGTTTTATATTTAAGTGGTCTAAGATATGTGTTATATATTTGTACACTGCTAAAGCTGTTGAATGGCATTTTCGAAATCCATGTTGATTTGAGTCTAAGATATTATATTTTTCGAGAAAATTATACAATCGGTTTGACATAGATTTTTCAAAAATTTTTGACAGATGGTAGCAGAGCAATAGGTCGGTATTGATTTGGGTTATTTGCAGTACCGCCTGGTTTTAAGATTGGTTTAATTTTAGCTATTTTTAGTAGTTCCGGGAAAGCGCCTTCGTCAAAAGATTGGTTTATCAGTCTAGTCAATGGGGCTGCTAGTTCAACATCGCATTTCTTCATTAAAGTGGGTGGCAGTTCGTCAATACCATAGCTTTTTTTATTTTTTTATTTACGTATCAATTTAGTTATTTCGTCTTCATTGACTGGACTAATATAGATTGAATTGGTAGTAGGATATATAACAGTAGGCCGTCCGATGCGCGGTGTTGTCGCTCCTGGGGCCGGAGAACACGGCGCGGGAGCCGATGATTCACCCACCGATGCGAAGTGCTCGTTAAACAGGTTTGCTATTTGTAGGGTCGATTCTAAAATAATATTGTCTGTTTTTAATGTAATATTTTTGTGGATATTTTTTTTGTTTCTGCGGGTTATGTTATTTATAAGTGTCCACATAGTCTTTACTTTATTATTAGATCTTTTTAATTGATTAATATGATTTAATTTCTTTGATTTTTTTATGCATTTTTTGAGAATTTTCTCGTATTTTTTATAGTGGTCATGAATTATTAAATTATTTGTAGTATTAACGAAGCTTTTCAGTTGTCGTTTATGTCGGCAAGCGAGTTTTAGGCCTTTTGTTAGCCATGTTTTATTATTGGATGTTGGTAATAGTTTAATACGTCTCTTCGGTAAATAGGTATTTAAAATATCTTGTAATGTATTGTGGAATGCCTCAAAGTTTTGGTTTAAGTTATTTGTTTGCAGTAGCACGTTGTTCCAATTTATTTTGGCTAATTCCTGTTTAAATAGTAGCATGTTTTTTTCGCTAAAGATTCTACTATATGTATACCACGGGTTTTGAGTTTTTTGTGTATTATCTTGTCTTTGGAGTGTCAGCAAAACGCTTTAATGGTCCGATATGCCGTTATCTTCTACCTTAACATTACATTTTGTCTGATTCGTAAAAATTAGGTCGATACATGTAGATGAGTTATTTATTTCCCTTGTAGGTTGTTTTACAATTTGTTTGAAATTATAACATAACATAGTGTCAATTAATCTGTTTTTAATAGGAGAATTACCCAACATGTTTATATTAAAGTCACCGACTATAAAAGTCTGCCTATATTTTTCTATTTGCTGTATTTTACAAAGTAATCTACTTAAACAGTCAAAAAAGGTTTCAATGTCGCGATCTGCGGGCTCAGCACGGTTCCATTTTTATCGACTATCACTATGCGCGTCCCTTTCGCACTTACATACTTGTTAGAACGTGACAGGCATGGTGACAAGGGATAAAAACGCGACCGTGCTAAGCCGCCTGGTCTGTAAATGTTTATTAAAAGTATATTTTCTTTAGGAATTTCTACAGCACAGCACTCAAAAATGAACTCTATTGATAGTTTAGATATGTCTGTTCTTTCCGTAAATTCGATGTTTTGTTGTAACAGAATTGCCACACCTCCTCCTTGGCGTTGACTCCTATTAAATGAGGCAGCGAAATCATAGTTGTTAAGTGTAACTAATTCCTTTTGGTTTTCGGATATCCAAGTTTCACTTACACATACTACTGGGATATTTTGGTCTAGTAGAAGCGTCTCCATAATGTCGATCTTGTTTTTTAGGCTTTGAGCGTTTTGAACTAGAATGGTAAGTTCATTCACGAAAGGAATCAGTTTTATTGTGAGAGTTATCTGTTTGTGTACTTATGAGTATTTTTTCATTTGGTGCGTTCGAGGTTGTTTGTTGAAGTGTGCAAGATGACGTGATCGGTGCGCTTTGTTTTGTATCTAAATGCTGCGCTTGCACTTCTCGTGACAGTCGTGACCTATTTTCGCTATCGACGTATTCTACACCACTTATAAAAAGCTTGTTGTTCCTAATGATGGCATGTTTTCCCTCTTGGCGTGCTTTTCTCATTCTTTCTCTAAGTAACGTTCTTTCTTCTAATGCTTTTTGATCTAAGAAGGGTGAAATTGCGTAGCCTGTGTTTTTAAAATAGTGTGCGTTTTGAAGTACGTAGTTGGTCATTCGTCTACTTAAGAGGTCTAACCGTAAAGGGCGCCGGTACCCTCTTTTACCTATGCGGGTGGCTTGATCTATAAATCCGTTGATATTTATATTCATAATATCGGCGAACATGTTATCAACACGGCGACATAGATCTGATTCCGTTTCCAATTCATACTCGTCCAGGCCATACAGGATTATTGTTTTGTTTTGTTCGATATTTTTAGTTGTGTTTGTTTCTGTCCCTAGTTGATGTTTTAGCTGGTGCAATTCTGTCTTTAATTGGTGGGTTTCCTTCTCTAATTGTTCTATTTTTGCCTTAGTTTTCTGTAGTTCACTTTTTTGGATTTCGTGTTGTGATGTTAGTGTACTGATTTCTTGAGTTATATCTTGTTTTAGTTGGTGTATACTTGTATTTATTTCTTGTTGGATTGTAGTTTTCATTTCAGCCAACATGATTGATATATATCTATCTAATTTATTGTCTAAAAGGGCGCTAAGTTGATCTAGTGTGAGTGGCCGGTCGTTTGTAGTTGTTGGTGATGCGATATTTGTAGATGAATTTTGTGTTGTGATATTGTTTATTGTTTCTGTTTTATTATATATTTGAGAATGTGTATCTTCATCTAAGTTTAGAAGATCGTCGACCGACATGGTGGTGTCGTCAAGGCACGGGGCCATGGCGGTGCTGGGGGTAAGTACCGGTTTCGTACGGGGGTATTATCGTCTCTTTTCCTGCGTGTGATGTTATTGCAATTTTGGCAGGTCCAGTATAGCTTAAGATCCTTTCCGTGTTCCCTATAATAAGCTGAAGTCATACTAGTACATGAATAGTGATACGTTGCCCGACAGGTGACGCAAGTCAATAGCTCTAAGCGAACATTTATAACTAATTCGCAACCAAAGCACTTCATTTTTAAATGTTTATACTGTATCTGGTGTTCTTAATCTCTAATTTTACTTGCTGTGCAGTCGGTTGGTTCATGCGTAGTTGTCGATGTCAGCGAGTGCGAGCGGCGAGTCCTATATGCAAGTCCACGCGCGAGACAGAGATGCCGGCATGAACGATGAGTCGACTTAGATCACAGCCGTTAACGTTTGTTGCACTTATTTTTCACTTCAAACAGCACTTTTATGTATAAATATCGTCACTATCGATTCACATGCACCTTAAACTAAAAAATATGCCCGCTTCCGGATTCCCGGGGGCTTATTTCCACCGTTTCGATTTAATTAATGCGGAGCTGTTATTTTCGCGTGTTGTTAGTTCGAATTCCAAACTACCCTCTCTATATTCCTTTTGACGATAGATCTTGGACCCAGGCTAGCCTACCCATTAGGTTCGGCGGCCTGGGTATCCGCAAAATTTCTTGTGTTGCTCTACCTGCGTTCTTGTCCTCGGTGCACGGTGCGCAAAGCCTTATAGAGAAAATATTAGATCCTTCCATTGGATCTATGGAGGCTGCACACTGCTCTGAGGCCAAGAATGTTTGGTCTATAACCTGCCCCAACACGGACCCGCCTGCCAATCCCCGTTCGCAGAGGCAATGGGACGAGCCGCTCTGTCAACTAGTACGGAAAAACCTTTTAAATACGTCAACTAGTTCGGCAGACCGAGCTCGTCTCCTTGCGACTGTGGAGTGGGAGTCGGGTCTGTGGCTGCAGGCGCTACCCTCTCCAAACATTGGTACCTTCCTTGATAACACCACCTTCCGCCTGGCAGCTAGCTTACGTTTGGGGGCATCAACAAACCAGGCACATCGCTGTCAATGCGGCACCATGGCCTCTCATGTGTCCGCAGCGCTGGTAGACTCTCCCGCCACGCCAGTATAAACGATGTCATCCGTCGGGCCCTTGTTAGTGCGAAAGTGCCGGCAATCCTCGAGCCCAGCGGGCTGGCCCGGGACGACGGCAAGAGACCTGACGGAATGACGCTGGTGCCTTGGAGCATGGGTCGGCCGCTAGTTTGGGATGCTACTTGCGTTGACACCCTGGCACCGTCCCATGTTCCAAGCACCAGCGCTGCTGCTGGCGCTGCGGCATCCTCGGCCGAAAGCCTCAAACGCCGCAAATATGCCGCCCTAGGAACCAGCTACATGTTTGCGGCGTTTGGCGTGGAAACATTGGGGCCGTGGGGGCCAAGTGCGCGTCGGCTATATAAAGATCTATCGACGCGCCTAATAGAGGCCTCGGGTGACCAGAGGGCTGGCCAGTATTTCGCACAGCGCATTAGCTTAGCTATACAGCGAGGAAATGCGGCCAGCCTTCTAGGCACCTTGCCCGTTAACGGCGATTTAGGGCAAATTTTTTACCTGTAGTTAGGTTAAGTACTTAGTATTAAGTTTTATTATGTTGGTTTTTGTTTATTTAATTTAGTTTTAATAAATAACTAAAAAATTAAGAAAATACAAATGGCCAAAAAATTACCATTCCCCCTGTATCTCCGAAACTACTGGGTCTAAAATTTTGAAAAAAATACACAAAATAGTTCTTTACCTATAGATGACAGGAAAACCTATTAGAAATGTGCAGTCAAGCGTGAGTCGGAATTATGTACGGAACCCTAGAAACGCGAGTCAGACTCGCACTTGGCCGGTTTTTTTTTTTTGATATTTATATGTTAGTTTCGGCTCATACTATACAATAACCAAGCAAAATTTCATCGACTGAGAAATTAATGCATGGGTCTCCATACAACAACTTGCTTCATTTACTACACTAAACTAACTTATCAAATAAGTCTGCATACTTGCTTACTGCTAATATATGTATTGTTAATGTATAGTTATATAATTGTTGTCTTATAAGTGAAATTTTGTAATTTCTTTAGACAATAAATATTCTTTAAACCGAAATTATCAAAGAAGAATTTATTTGCTGTTTTCGTAACCGAGTTTCGTAGTTAACTACGAAATAAGAATTTATTCCGTGTTCGTAGTGAATTGGTTACGAAACGTGAATTATTTTTCTCTGCTTGGTCATTAAGTAAGTAAGTAAATATTCTTTATTGCACCAATAATTATACATTTTACATACATGTAAAACTACAAAGAAATTTTAACGGAAAAATAGAACCCGGTAACAACAGGCGGTCTTATCGCTAAAAAGCGATCTCTTCCAGACAACCTTTGGGTAGCAGGAAATGTAGAACTCAAACAAAAGTCAACAGGTAGTGCACGGAGCGAAATATGGAAACTATTAAACACAAACACACATATTACATACTACTTATATTAGTATTACAACAAAACATTTGACGGCTTGCGACCGTTGCTAGGCTCTTTGGGTTGCTCAAGATCTAACATGTGGGCGTGTAAGACGACTATTTCGGCAGTAGTAAGTAAAACACAGGAACACTTTTAATATGCGGTGTATTTATCAAAACAAATAACACGTTAATTACTTTCAATAATTAACAACAACAATAATTAACTAGAAATATTCTAAGTAAATCACTAGAGGCACAACGATCCGTCGGAGGTTCGCAACAGAATGCCGGCGCGGGTGCAGTGGACCGGTTTTTATGCCTTCCCACTACTTGTCGCCGCACCGCTCCGAAGTTCCGTTAGGTGGCGCCATCTGGTCTGAAGCGCACCTGGGCCTCAATTTAGTCAATAGACCATCTTATCTTATTTTGCCGACACATTAATTATCAAACAAGAATTTAAAATTACTGTTTTAGTAATCGGGTTTCACAAATAATTCCCTTTTCGTAGCCAACTCACTAACGTAGGTAACTCCGATGTAAGATTTTTTTGTGATTAGGTAGGTAGGTACCTAATCACAAAAAATAGTGAGTTGGCTACGAAAAGGGAATTATTTGTGAAACCCGATTACTACAACAGTAATTTTAAATTCTTGTCTAACTAACGTAGGTAACTGTTTCGTGTTCAATTATCCATAATATTGTTCCTCTTTCTTGATCTGTTTCATTACATCATCGAAATATTTGGCCTCGCTGACTATTTGATACATAGACAGCGAGGAATAGAAACCGTCTTGACTGGCCCAAGTACGAAATAATGCTGAAAACAGTCGTTTAATTAAGTCACTAAAAATTTAAAACTAATGCAATATTGTAACCTGAATTACCAGAAACGCAATAAATAAATAAAATAAACCCCAACGCAATGAGGGATGAATCGGTGTTCGCTGCTTTTATTCTAAATCCATAAAATGAGTGAGAGTTGACTGCACTAAACATCAGGATCTATTTTTAGGGTTCCGTATTTTCTCGGAAACTACTGGACAAATTAAGTTGAAATTTGGTAAGTACACATATTTAAATTAGTGACCCAAACATGGACATATGTCCATATATATATGTAACGTAAACAAATGACTTTTAAACATGGGGGGCACTTTTGGGGGGGTTAATAAGAAAGTTTTTCAAACTATAATCGTGTTATATATCAAATGAAAGACCTAATCTTTAGAATTTCAAATATATATTTTTTATAATTTTAGAATACATAAATTAGAAGTTTTTTTAAGAAAATAGCCAAAAAATGACCATCCCCCGCCCCCTTTATCACCGAAACTACTGGGTCTAACATTTTGAAAACCTATAAGAAATGTGCAGTCAAGCGTGAGTCGGACTTAATGTACGGAACCCTTGAAACGCGAGTATGACTCGCACTTGGCCGGTTTTTTTAAATGCCCCTAACTCTTATTATAATTAAAAATTCAAACGTAGGGGCATAGAGCTGTGGTTGACAATGTTGACATACAACTACAACGAATTGTATCAAAATATTGTCAATAATGTTAATATCCAGAGAAGAAAATGTCAGGACTATACGTTTGTGTGAAGAGGCGACTTCGCGCGGGCGCGGGCCCTCCGCTATAACTACCCTCGTTTTCGGCATTCCGCAAGTTGATTCGGTCAAATTGTGTTTTTTGAAAAACTAATTATAGCCACCCTTTTATGAATGTAGTATGATACCTTTGGGTGTGGTGCTTTACTTTAGTATTTCATGAAAAACGGGGGGTTGCGGCAGGGGGAGGGAAGGGGACGCTAGCGTGGGTAAAGCACCATACCCAAAGATGTCATACTACATTCATAAAAGGCTGGCTATAATTTGTTTGTCTTCCCCATACATTAGAACACAACTTAACCGAATCAAGCGCCCGGCGACCATATATAGATGTACCTATAATAAGCACTATCATTAATTGGACTTACGCGTCTCTATATTACATTCTCCTATATGCATAATAGACCAACCTGCAAATAAATAAACAAATATGTATTGTGAAATCAGTGCTGGTACCTACTTTAAATTGTAGAAATTAACCGAGGGCCCCACTGTGAGCTTCAGCAGGCAACACATGATGCCAACATCCGTAAATACATCTCATACTGCCGGTGTATGTATGTATGTACCTACTTCCCTTTGGGCCAAATACTCTTCGCCAAATTTCACTTCTCTACAAACTTATCGCAGTAGTTTCATTTCCCAAATGAATCTTTAGCAAAAGATCATGCCGAATTTGGCTTACGATTCGATAAGGATTCCATATACAGGGTGATCAATCCAAATGAGTCAGTATGGGGAAGTCAGAAACTATGAGAGATAGCGAAATCTGTTCTTAGGAACCATGGCGTCGATTTTAGATTTAATAATAATGTCATTCAAACTTTTTTTAAATTTTCATATGATACATAACCGGGAATCGAACCTGGTCAATATTCTTTATGTAATCGCGTGTAGTATTTGTTTGTATAATTGATCCTGAAAGTATAAGGACCAACGGCTCGATTCGGGAAATGAATTAGAGATTAACTAGACACGATATAGTAAAGATATGCGACGTTCCACGGCAAACGGTACCTTATGGCGGTTGGCGCTTACGCTATTATTAACGCCGCTCCAATATTATTGCGGCGCTATGCGACGTAAGCGCCAGCCACCATGAGGTACGTTTTGCCGTGGAACGTCACATATTTTTACTATTTCATATCTAGTGAATCTCTAATTCATTTCCCGAATCGCGGCACCAGCCGGCATAAGGTACCTTTTGCCATGGAACAGCACATATCTTTACTATATCGTATTTAGTTAATCTCTAATTCATTTTCCGAATCGAGCCGTTGGTCCTTATACTTTCAGGATCAATTATACAAACAAATACTACATATCATATCATATCATTTATTCAGTAATAGTCATACATGCGAGTCAATACACGCGATTACATAAAGAATATTGACCAGGTTCGATTCCCGGTTATGTATGAGAGTTTAAAAAAAGTTTGAATGTCATTATTATTAAATCTAAAATCGACGCCATTGTTCCTAAGAACAGATTTCACTATCTCTCATAGTTTCGGACTTCTCCATACTGACCCATTTGGATTGATCACCCTGTATACGATAGATTTAATCATATTTCTTACTATCTCATACATATATTAGATTCCACCGGAAACTTCTTAGTACCGAATATAAGTAAAAGAGTAATTAAACCAAATTAACACATCCCACCCATTGTGTAGAGGCAAATATCTAGAGGCATCTCAATTTAAATTTGTACCAAATATTTTTACTGTGTTTTTGAATTTAATTTTGAATTTTTGTATCGTTTCTACTCAGAATCACGAGCTTTTTCCATTTTTACTGAGACAAATAGTCCCAATTTTTTTGGTCCATTTAGTTACGGATCCTAATATGTAGTTAGGATACCAGTTAGGACAACTGATCACTGAATTAAGTAAGGTGTGTAAAGCGTTTACAACAAATGTATCTTCTTCTTCCTCGCGCTACCCCGGCATCCTGCCACGACTCATGGGAGCCTGGTTTACAACAAATGTATCTTCTTCTTCTTCCTCGCGCTACCCCGCATCCTGCCACGCCTCATGGGGATCCCGTACACATTCGTCACTTTTCGACTAAGTTCCTAAAAACGCGTTTATGTATTTTTAGTGCACTTTCGTCAGCAGTGACGAATCTGTACTCAAGTTTAATTTCTGTATGTTTTTGACACTAGTGACCAAAACGAACTTACAATAAATTTGGGTACATTTTCGTGTGCAACAGACAGTCGTTTTATAAAGTGACGAATCTGTACTTAAGTTTTCATTTCTGTTTGTTTTTGACACTAGTGACCAAAACGAACTTAGAATAAAATTCATTAGGTATTTTTACAATTTATTTATTTAACCCTTCAATTTATTTTGAATTTAGTGACTTGATATCAAGTAGTAGCGTGTGGGGCACGAAATGCTGTGACTTCATATCAAGCCATTGGCGGCGAAAGGGTTAAAGTATTTTAGGTAGGTAGATACTAGCAAATGTGGTTATTGCAATAAAACACTTTTAAAATTAACCCTTATTATATAATTAATAAAAATAAACATTACTTTTCATTAAACTAAATTACTTCAAACTCTGTCATAAATTTATAGGTAGGTAAGGAGTATAAAAATATAACAATCATTTTGCTCCACGCCACACCCGACTTAAGCGTGTCAAGCATGTTTTTACATTAATTTTACCTTTCAGCAACATGTCAACTAAATGTTTTCTTTGTTTTGTTGTTTCTACATCGACTTTTCTGCGGTTCTCGGTCTTAAGTGTGCCTGATTGTATTTTTATAATTTTGATATCGTTTATCCTAATTTCGTTATTTATGCCATGCATAAGTCTTAATAAACTTGCTTTTTTTGGGATCTTTTTATTAAGCCGGCTATGGAAACCCTCGATTGAGTTGGTTGTAATATGGCGTTCATTAAAACAACTGAATGTTTTTATTGAGTCGTTAAATAGCCACTGATCCAGAAAATAATCCATAAACTTGTTTGTTTTCATATTATTCGGCAGCATATCGACTATGGACAACCATCCTTCTCCGATCAAGTCCTCGGGTAGGTGACATAGAGATTGACAGCATTTTATAAATGTTTTTCCCGTTTTGGTTTTATTAATTTTTAATTTTTTAGCTTTCTTTTTAATCGCTTTCGTAAAATGAAAGAAGCAGCCGGATGTTTTACTATCTGGATAAATTTTGTTTATAGCGTTAGACATCGCGATCTCAAAATCGAGTTTAAAAATTGATGGGTTCCACAGAGGTAAATTTTTTTTTTAAAATCATCAATAATTTTTCGTATGTTTTTTGTTTCTTGTCTGGCAAGATTGCATAAACAAGGGGCACTATAACATTTTTTTCTGAAGTACTACCCAGGTCTGCGTGGAATGTGTAAAGTTGTTTGAAGGGGTGCCGTACAATTTTGAATGTTCCATCGCCTAGAATTATTTTTGCCCTTTGAAATATTCCTCTCGTATTACGGCTCACAAAGATCAACATTCCGTCATCAACCTCATTTAATAGATTTAGTTTAAATTTTTCCGGTATTTCCACTTCTTTCCGAGACGTAAATTTAAGTTTTTTTATTTTGTTATGACGTTTTCTTAAATTATATAATCCTGTCTTTTTTTCTTCAAAACACCGTATATTCTGCACAAATTGTGTTCCCTTGTCGAGAAGTGGTAGCATGCAGTCTTCAAAAATTTGCTGTATGGGCGTAAATTCTTCCATTAGTCTTTTTTTACAGATTTCAAATTGTTTTACGAATTCAACATTCTCAAAATTGGCGGTGCAATGTTTTGAATGCTCAGACTGTCTTATGATTGAATCTCGATTTGTATTTAAAGTAATAGATGCATTACACAAATTTCGCTTTTCGCATCTCCATCTTGTCGTACCGTCTAGATTTTTTCTTGATATAGTAAGTATATCTGCATCCATTAGTAAAAACAGAATCTTTGTTTCTTTTACCAGGCGTTATAAAAATTTCCGCACAATCCATTTCTTACAACTATAATTATTATTTTGCATTCGCAACAGTAACCGATATTGTAAAAACGAGCAATGAAAATATGACAATTCTATGTCATCATTAATCATAATCATAAACAAGAAGTACCTAGATAGCAAGATAATAAATCTATTTCCAGCCATGACTGTGGAAGTGAAGTGGAGTAAGGTTGAATATGACATCTATCACAATATGTAACTTTTCACTTCAGTAGTAAGAACATATTAAAGGTTAAAAAACAAAATCAAGTAAAGTTAACCACATTTATTTACATTCAAGAATATCATTTGGAAAAACACACAAAACAGAAAATAACTCTAGGGAGTGACGAAAGTGCGACTTTCATCATTCCCTGGAGTGAGGAAAGTCGCACTTTAGTGACTGGACTGGACTTTAGTTTCTCGCAGGGAAGTAGACTTGTTGAGTTGAGGTCCCTGTGAGTCCCATAAACAAAGCTTGGTAAATCAGTTACAAATTTTGTAACTGATTCACCATTGATTGCACCGTAGAGTTCAAAGTTTGCAGTACAATTCGAAAAATACGTAGAATATCTTCTGTATACACTTGATTAAAGTCGTGAAGGTTATCTGCAGACTCCACTAAATTGATCCAATTTCCTTCTGTATAATGTTGAAAGCATACCCGACTTTTAGGGGGAAGATAAAAATGATGTTCCAAAAGAATTTCCATTTTTGTCATGTCGGGTATTTCAATTAAATTTTCGTTTACATGACATCCACTGAAAACGCATCTACTTGAATCGTCATATGCACGCCTAAGGGATCCGCTAAACCTATTCATACTGAATTAATTTTTGTAAGAAAATCGTGTATTCTGCCTAAGCTGATGCGTCACTGTCATAGAAAACAACGATAATAGATTGTAAAATATCTAACCAAAAAGGTTGCTTGGTGTAGGTGGCATGCTCTTTATTTTTAGAACTGACGGCAAAAAGGCTAAAATGTTTTTTTTTGCAGACGAAAATATATTCTAAGTTAGTGTCAAAAACAAACAGAAATGAAAACTTAAGTACAGATTCGTCACTTTATAAAACGACTGTCTGTTGCACACGAAAATGTACCCAAATTTATTGTAAGTTCGTTTTGGTCACTAGTGTCAAAAACATACAGAAATTAAACTTGAGTACAGATTCGTCACTGCTGACGAAAGTGCACTAAAAATACATAAACGGGTTTTTAGGAACTTAGTCGAAAAGTGACGAATGTGTACGGGATCCTCATGGGAGCCTGGTTTACAACAAATGTGTCTTCTTCTTCTTCCTCGCGCTACCCCGGCATCCTGCCACGGCTCATGGGAGCCTGGTTTACAACAAATGTGTCTTCTTCTTCTTCCTCGCGCTACCCCGGCATCCTGCCACGCCTCATGGGAGCCTGGTTTACGACAAATGTGTCTTCTTCTTCTTCCTCGCGCTACCCCGGCATCCTGCCACGCCTCATGGGAGCCTGGTTTACAACAAATGTATCTTCTTCTTCTTCCTCGCGCTACCCGGCATCCTGCCACGCCTCATAGGAGCCTGGTTTACAACAAATGTGTCTTCTTCTTCCTCGCGCTACCCCGGCATCCTGCCACGCCTCATGGGAGCCTGGTTTACAACAAATGTGTCTTCTTCTTCTTCCTCGCGCTACCCGGCATCCTGCCACGCCTCATGGGAGCTTGGTTTACAACAAATGTGTCTTCTTCTTCCTCGCGCTACCCCGGCATCCTGCCACGCCTCATGGGAGCCTGGTTTACAACAAATGTGTCTTCTTCTTCTTCCTCGCGCTACCCGCCGATCCTGCCACGCCTCATGGGAGCCTGGTTTACAACAAATGTGTCTTCTTCTTCCTCGCGCTACCCCGGCATCCTGCCACGCCTCATGGGAGCCTGGTTTACAACAAATGTGTCTTCTTCTTCCTCGCGCTACCCCGGCATCCTGCCACGCCTCATGGGAGCCTGGTTTACAACAAATGTGTCTTCTTCTTCTTCCTCGCGCTACCCCGCATCCTGCCACGCCTCATGGGAGCCTGGTTTACAACAAATGTGTCTTCTTCTTCCTCGCGCTACCCCGGCATCCTGCCACGCCTCATGGGAGCCTGGTTTACAACAAATATGTCTTCTTCTTCTTCCTCGCGCTACCCGGCATCCTGCCACGCCTCATGGGAGCCTGGTTTACAACAAATGTGTCTTCTTCTTCCTCGCGCTACCCCGGCATCCTGCCACGCCTCATGGGAGCCTGGTTTACAACAAATGTGTCTTCTTCTTCCTCGCGCTACCCCGGCATCCTGCCACGCCTCATGGGAGCCTGGTTTACAACAAATGTGTCTTCTTCTTCTTCCTCGCGCTACCCGGCATCCTGCCACGCCTCATGGGAGCCTGGTTTACAACAAATGTGTCTTTTTCTTCCTCGCGCTACCCCGGCATCCTGCCACGCCTCATGGGAGCCTGGTTTAAAACAAATGCGTAAAGTGCTTAAAACGCTTTCCACGCCTTACTTAATTCAGTCTTCCTAACTAGCATCCTATCTAATAATTTACCTAACTGACATACAGCAAAGTTTACCGGTCACACCACTCCATTCATCACTGAATCTTAATTGCTGAATCTTTATTTTATGTCTTCCTTATACAGAATGATTCATGAGACGTGAGCAGGACTAATCCTGCACACTCAGTAACTGATAATTGATCGATCACCGTCGTATTTAGGTGAAACAACCACACTTTTTCCTAATTAATAAACATATATATATAAAACCTCTTCAACCGTAATGACAGCATTTTAATTACGAAGAAAATAAACTGTCAAACTTGAGTGAGATACGAGTTTTCAAAACTAACCAGACCGTGATGACAGTGATGACATTCAATTTGACAAAGAATATCGGTACCGAGTTTAGTATTCTAATTTTAGCGTGACCATGCATATCATAAATAAATTAATAACTTTTTTTTCAACACGACTACAAAATTAACGTTAACCTCACTGATAATGATACGAAGCAGTTGGTTATAATTTACTAAATACGCAGTGTTAGTCCTGTTCACGTCTCCTGAATCATCCTGTATAGGTAATCCCATCAAAAACATAAATGTAAAAAAGGAGAGCCAAGTTCAATACAAAAATTATGCTTGGCTGTGGGGTTCGCCGCAAAAAGAATGGAAATCTAAATGAGTGCCAAGTTCTATGCAAAATCCAAATATGTATTTATAAGAACAAAATAACATTATAAACAAGTATTAAACTCTATTTCTTTGCTTTATTGGATACCTATAACAATTGCTGTTATTTTAAAAAAATGTGAGATCTTAAAGCAGGTTAGATTTGACTTGGCCAGTTTTCATTACATCAGTCATTTTATAAAGTTATTCAACATATATATAACCTTGTAATTCTGATAAAAACTAGCCAAGCCAAATCTAACCTACTTTAAGATCTCACATTTTTTTTAAATAACAGCAATTGTTATAGGTATCCAATAAAGCAAAGAAATAGAGTTTAATACTTGTTTATAATGTTATTTTGTTCTTATAAATACATATTTGGATTTTGCATAGAACTTGGTACTCATTTAGATCTCCATTCTTTTTGCGGCGAACCCCACAGCCAAGCATAATTTTTGTATTAAACTTGGCTCTCCTTTTTTACATTTATGTTTTTGATGGGATATCAATACTTTTTGTAAAGAAAACTAGGCAGGTATTGAGATTTAATGTTTTTTCTTGTGTTTCCGCTGCATGTTTTTTACTTCTGTTCTTTGTATTAATTATGTGGTGCCGCGCGCCGCCAACGACACACCGTTGGCCGGTTGTTTAGCGCGTATTACAAGTTTTTTGTATGGGGACACCACTTATTTTTTGACTTAACTTTATTTTTATATTTCTTTTATATAGCAAATATAACAATACATATATTGGGATAGTTTCAAATATCTGCTTGTAACGGTTCCAACGCTACAATTAAAAAATATTTTTTTGTATGGGGACCCCGCCTATAAATAAATAAATAAATAATAAATATTATTATAGGACATTCTTACACAGATTGACTAAGTCCCACAGTAAGCTCAAGAAGGCTTGTGTTGTGGGTACTCAGACAACGATATATATAATATACAAATACTTAAATACATAGAAAACACCCATGACTCAGGAACAAATATCTGTATCATCATACAAATAAATGCCCTTACTGGGATTCGAACCCAGGACCATCGGCTTCGCAGACAGGGTCACTACCCACTAGGCCAGACATGTCGTCAAACCGGCCCTATTTTTCACCTTTTTTTTATTTTTAGATTTTTTTCCTACGCTTACACACAATTACCGAGCTGGATTCCAAATTTCATCCTTCTAGGTCATCTGGAAGTAGATTAGGTTTAGGTACTATATGTCAGTCACAATAAAAAAAAAATTGTATGGGGACCCCCCCTATTTATTAACTTTTTTATTTTTAGATTTTTTCCTACGCTTACACACAATAACCGACCTGGATTCCAAATGTCATCCTTCTAGGTCATCTGGAAGTAGGTTAGGTTTAGGTACTTATACATATGTCAGTCACAATAAAAAATGGTTTTTTTGTATGGGGACCCCCCCTATTTTTTAACTTTTTTTATTTTTAGATTTTTTCCTACGCTTACACACAATAACCGACCTGGATTCCAAATGTCATCCTTCTAGGTCATCTGGAAGTAGGTTAGGTTTAGGTACTTATACATATGTCAGTCACAATAAAAAATGTTTTTTTTGTATGGGGACCCCCCTATTTTTTAACTTTTTTTTATTTTTAGATTTTTTCCTACGCTTTCACATAATAACTGAGCTGGATTCCAAATTTCATCCTTCTAGGTCATCTGGAAGTAGGTTAGGTTTAGGTACTATAAGTCAGTCAGTCTGTCTTAAAATTTACGACTTTTTGACCTTCATATCTTTATAACCGTTTGAGCTAGCTTCATGAAATTTGGGCTTCTGGATGTTCTTATGGATATAATTAAACACACGTAGTTTTATGTGTTTACGTTAATGAGGTTTTGAGTTATAGAAGGGTCAACAGTGGCACCAAGTGGTTCGTGTAATAATACACTCGGCGCTGGCTAGCCAGTTCCTTTGCTTGAACTTGGCTTGATACGCTGCCGCGTGTCTAGATTCTAAAATGTTTATTGAAGATACTATTTTAATGGTTATACCTAATTCACATTACATTCGTTTGCGTAACGTATTACGTTGCGTATTTTAATATTGAAATACTCGTACCTAGCTATTAAAGATTCGTCGTGTTACGGGGGTGGGAGGGGTCGTGACTAATCTCACGGTATCTCACCAGGGGGGTTGGGGGGTCAAATAATCCTCACAAACCCTAGCGTAATTAATGGACGCCCCCTAAGGAGGCGTGTACCGGCCTGGGGGCTTAGGCAAGATGACAACCGTAATCAGAGAACTATTGTCCTCCCTATCACTCTTCCATATTAGTGCGATAGAGACGGATCGGATCCCTTTGTTTGACATAATTATTGAAAGTCATAATGTAAATGATTGTAAGATTATCATTAATTAGTCCTAATTCTGAAACCGTCAACTTTTCAGGATTTTCGTAAGGTTATCGTAAAGATCAGGTTAGGTCAGGTTGGGGTAGTTTTATCGAAATCCTGAAAAGTTACGCGTTTCTGAGAAAAGTCAAATTAGTAACGAAAATGCGGACAACATTATGACTTAAGTAAAACTTTATGGGAAACAATAGAGACGCGAGACAGATAGCGTTTCGTTACTTCCGTTTCGTTTCTCTGCGACCGATTGTAGTCTCATTTCATTCGTCTCCGTTCATTCCAGCGGTTCATTCGGTCAAGATCCTAATCATACATACATACATACGGGTGCGTATCGATGGCTATAAACATTTTTATTATAATATCAGTTGTAATAACGCTTATTTAGTATAATTATTAAATGATATAACAACACTTAATATATTTTCATATGATATATATTATCATTTTATATAATGATTAATTGATCTAATAACATTTAGCATAACATTCTTGAAGTATAATGCATATTTCCTATACCGAATTTATGATATAAAGTTATTTCATCTAAAGTAGAATTGTTATAACCTTTGTTGATATAATGTATTAAATATATAATTCCACAGTTACTATTACACACTACAAAAAACGATACTCTTTCTACGTATAACGAACTGCTATTTATAGCAGTAGTAGGCAAGGTTAAGAACTGCGACCCCTACACAAAACCAACCGCTACCAGAATGGTTAGGTTAGGTTAAGAACTGCGACCCCTACACAAAACCAACCGCTACCAGAATGGTTAGGTTAGGTTAAGAACTGCGACTCCTACACAAAACGAACCGCTAACAGAATAGTAGGTTAGGTTAGGTTGGAATTATGACCCCTATATAAGGAAAAAAGTTTAGATTAGGTAAAGATAACCCAATTTGCAAAGAAAAATTGATGTATATATATATATATATATATATACATCAATTTTATATATATATATATATATATATATATATATATATATATATATATATATATATATATATATATATATATATATAGGTATTTAAATTAAACATTGGATGTTTTTTAGATTCAAATTGGAAGCCTCACGATACTTGTTAGTATGTACGTGTTTGCTGTAAAAAAGTATCAGGCGTTAAACATTTACATATGTCGTCATAAAAATACCTATATTTAACCGAATAATGCTTATATAATAAATTAATAATACTTGTATAATAAATGAGCATTATATCACATGATCCTTATAATAAATGAGTGTTATATAAAAAAGATAATTATATAAAATGATATTAAACATTTTAATAATATACCAAATGTATATTATACAATATGAGTTATTATATTTTCTGAAATTATATTAAATGTTGTTATATCTACAGAAAATATATTAATTATTTTTATATCGATCATTACACACCCCATACATACATACATACAGCCTACACGGGCAACAGGCTAAATGTACTTACCGTAGCCTGAAAAAAGAAAAACATTCATAAATTAACATAGGTATAAAAACATACTAATACCTACCAAGCAAGTCTAAATTCGAATCCTGCTTAAGGCCCATTTACATGGTGCGAGTTTCTCGCACGTTTTGGGGCGAGAAATCGTATGACATTATCGTATGCAATAATCGTCAGGCGATTATCGTATAAAAATGTTTACACTCATGCGAGAAATAAAAACTCGCCTGCGAAATAGTTTACACTGGGAGCTGCATTATATTATTTGCATACGATTTCTCGACTCGTCTAAACTGGTTCTCGTATGACATTTTTTTCACGTATTACGTGCGAGTATCGCACGAATCAGTGCGAACCGATTTTCGTACGAGTTTTACCTGTCAACTTTTGTGGTCACATGACAATGGCATTATATTGAATTCAGATAAAACTAAGCTCCTAATTATACAATCGCCATATCTAAGCCCAACAGAAATGCCACTCCCTATGTATACCCATAGCTTTACTTGCCTTCATAATAACTTACACGATTGCCATTGTAGACCAATAGAAAAAGTTGATTGTGTTACATATTTAGGTGTTAAAGTAGATTCCGCATTTTCTTGGCAACAACATATAAATTATATCTGTAGCAAACTTAGAATTTTATTAGGTAAATTTTACCACCTTAGCTTTAAAGTACCAATTAATGTATTAAAGTGCTTATACTTTGCAATAGTTGATTCCGTGTTAAGCTATGCCCTTGATTGCTATGGTCTCACTTTTAAATCGTATATAGATAAAGTAGAAGCGCTACAAATTAGATTCTTAAAGTTACTCGTCAATAAAAAAACTAGAAACAGTTGTAAAGGTAATAGTAATAAACTATTTAAAATTTGTAAAATACTCCCGGTCAGCTTAAAACACAAATACCTCTTAGCAATTAACAACCACAGCAATAAGGAGCATACCTCGACACGAGTAGAACATAAACATAATACAAGATCAGCGGCTGTGCGAAAATATGAAATACCCCGCGTCACCAATTAAGTTACGGAGACCGAACTCTAAAAAAAAGGTTGCCATATTTTTTAAACAGTCTTCCAGAAAATATCAGGCTCGAGCCCAATAAAACTAAATTTAAAACAGCAATCAAGCAGCACCTATTAAAAATGCTTGGGTGACAATTGTATGCCTGTGCCTGCAAATGTCACCCTGTAAAGTAAGGTATACCTGATTATATTAGTTAAGTGTATGATGTTAGTTTTTATAATATTTTACATTGATTACGTATGTAAGTAATTATATAAAAGACTCGCACCTGCAGACAAACTGTGTAAACAGTTTTGCAGGGAACTGAATTAGATCGTAAGGTTATTTCTTGTATTAATAATAGTCAACGCAGGGCAGCTTGTGGCGAGCTGTTGGGTAGAAGAGCCGGCTGCAAAATTTCTAACCGACTTGATACCACGATGAAATGCACAATGGTTTCCCAGAAAAGTTATGCTAAGTCCGAATTCGATAGTCTGCCACGGCGGAACTTGCCGAAAGTACGAAAAAGAAGGCCACTTCCGGTGCGAAAAAAGGGGCTGATTTAACCCATCTGATACCGAGATAGTAGTTATGGCAGCAGTTAGAAATTTACATGTAGACACAGAAAAGCGAAGTCTGCCACTATTTTTTTTGCCGGAAGTGCTTGGCAGACGCTCTCAAAGGTGACCATCGGGACCCCTAAATTAACCCATCTGATACCACCATGAAACCAATGCCAGTCGGTAGGTATGAACTCTCATGTCAGGAATATATAAGTCTGCCAAGGCTTTTCCTGCCGAAACACCATGGCAGACGAGATTATGTAAGCAAGGTCGCCATCGGTTACCCTACACTAACCCATCTGATACCACCATGAAACCAATTCCATTCGGTAGGTATGAACCCCCATTTTAGGAATATATAAGTCTGCCAAGGTTTTTCCTGCCGAAACACCTTGGCAGACGAGATTATAAGCAAGATGACCATCGGTTACCGTACACTAACCCATCTGATACCGCCATGAAACCAATTCCAGTCGGTAGGTATGAACCCTCATTTCATGAATATATAAGTCTGCCAAGGCTTTTCCTGCCGAAACACCTTGGCAGACGAGATTATGTTAGCAAGGTGTACATCAGTTACCCTACATTAACCCATCTGATACCTCCATGAAACCAATTCCAGTCGGTAGGTATGAACCCTCATTTCGGAAATTTTTAAGTCTGCCAAGGCCTTTCCTGCCGAAACTCCTTGACAGACGAGATTATGTAAGCAACATCCGCATCCGTGGGACCGGTATACGTGATTACTGTAGGCTTATTTATTACTTTATGCTTTTACATATTTGTATATTATTATGTTATTAATGAAATATATTTATAATTTATTAAACCTATACCTAATACATTGGGAATTCATTACCTGCTTACGGCAGTAGTAGGGAGTAGTGGGTGAGTTCTGGCGCACTTAGCCAGGCCAACAGTCCCTCCCCCTTTTTTTCCCTTGTTGAGGCCCTGCAACCTTACCTTGAACCCAACCTAATGTCATTGTAGCTCGAATCTAACCTAATCTATTTTTATTGCTTTTAGAAAATATTCTAATAACAATTATCTACTTTTGCAAAGTTAAATGTTGAATTCTTTATTTCGCAAAATGGAATTTTAATGTGACTATAATGTATGTGCAATCTACTTAGAAACTGGGTTTAGAAATATAAAAACACACATTTTATATAAGTAGGATAATAAGTTTATTCAAGTAATATTCTGAACATATGAGATATAGTAACATCATTACTTATTCTGTGTACAGTGGAGAAAACATGCAAGTTGACATTTTTCGTTTTAAAATAAAGATAAACTAAACAGTATTTGCCACAAACCGATGTAAAAAAAACTTTGCAGTTGTTGATTACAATACCATATCTTAAGGCCCCAGTACACAATGGGCCATCGCCGGCCATTCCAAGGGACGCATTTATGCGTTAGAGGGAGCAAATGATATTGCTATCTCATTCTACCGCATGGCTGCGTCCCTTGGAGTGGCCGGCAATGGCCCATTGTGTACTGGGGCCTTTACAATTTCTCTCCATGAACATTTTATGATACCCAACCAACCTTCCGGTTTTCGCCCGAATGAATTAAAATATTCACCAACACCATTGACATCAATATAAATGGCTATCCGATGTCAGCCAGGTTTAAAATCCGGATCTAAATTGATAATAAGCAATTTAAACAGGTGAACAGGTAGCTGAACAAACATTGGCATTTTGTTGGCTGCAAATACATTCGATTCCACGCCTATATTCATTTTACTCATATAGTGTTACACAGAACTCATTTGCTGTCAAGAATTACCGACAATTGTCGCGTTTCTTGTGACAATTGTCATTAGCTTCGCAAAATAAGTACTTAGTATTTGGCGATATAATGGAGTTTTTATTTTATTAACATGTTGGTGGCAAACAAGCACACCGCCCGTCTGATGGTAAGCGGTTACCGTAGCCTATGGAGGCCTGTAACGTCAGTACCAACTGTGATGTCGACAAGTGTCGCACCTGCCACCGTAGTGAAATAGAGGCCAGGCCCCAATTTCACATCGGTGACAGGTGCGACGAATTGTAAAATCACTATCGCTGACGTCACAGGCATCCATGGGCTACGATTACCACTTACCATCGGGCGGGCCGTATTCCTGTTTGCCACCATCATTGTATTATTAAAAAAAAACTTTATTATATCGGAAAAAACATATATTTCTCCTGTGAAGTTTCTGACAATTGTCAAAGATCTAGAAGAATTGTAGGTAATTCTTGACAGGTAATGAGTTATATGTCGGAATTTCGTGACAATTGCAGTGTTTCTGTGACAATTGTCATAAACTTAGCAAGAGAAATATCTGTTTTTTTTCCGATATCATAAAGTTTTTTTTTAATAATACAATGATGGTGGCAAACAGGAATACGGCCCGCCCGATGGTAAGCGGTAACCGTAGTTCATGGATGCCTGTGACGTCAGCAACAGTGATTTTACAATTCGTCGCACCTGTCACGTTGGTGAAACAGGGGCCAGGAGTTAAGTCAAAAGCTAGTAAACAGTAATCTCCTCCATAGTCCTCTCTAACTTTCAGGCAGTTTTATTAACTTCTTATGGTATCAATGTGGAGTATAAATAGTCTACTATACATATATCCCAAAAACTTTAACGTTTACGTTTTTAAATACAGGGTGACCTTAGCCATTGGACAAACCCTGAAATCCCACATAGGGTTACTTCTCAGAAATGCTCTAACGGTAATTTCTTTTTAATTAGAACAAAAGATAAAACATTAAATTATCAAACAAAAGTTAATTCCAATAATCGACAACAAAAAGAAACATACTGTATTAATCATTGGCAGTGCTATTGACAATTTGTTTGAAAATGTGCGGCAATGATGACATTTGTCAAAAGTCAGAATCTTATTAATGGCATAAATAAAAAAGATAATCAAAACGGTCGAAGAAAGTTTTAATTAATTTAATTTAATTTAATAATTAATAATTAATTAATCTTATTTAAAGCCGCAATCCGACTGACTGATTGACACGATTGTTCTCCCAGAAGGGGGTTCGTGGGGTATTTGAGTTTGGTACGGTCGTATAGAGGGCGGTCTGGTGACCTCCAGAAAAATCCGACTTTTGGTCTACCGCTTCCGGTCAGAAAAATGTTCAACGGCCTGGCGTAACGGTGAAACCTAGGTGGGGGGTGCTCGACCAAATGTCATAGAGGGACCCTGGCAGTTTTTGACGCCGCTATTTTTTTTTCAAAATGGCCGACTTTTTTTTTTTAATTTTTTCAAGTTTGTCCTAGCGCGTTGAAATTTTGCTCACGGAATCTCCGGGTCCCCTAGATTCCTATGAACGAAAAATTTTTGGAAAAATGCTACACGTGCGGAAAAACTGGCCACTTTTATTTTGTATGGCAACTTTTAAACGGTGCGAGATAGGGGGGGGGTGCTCGACCGAATGTCATAGAGGGCCCCGAGACTAAACAAACTGCATTTAAAAATTTTCAAACGGGCCGACTTTTTTTTTTAAATTTTTTCAAGTTGGTCCGAGCGCGCTGAGATTTGGCATGGCGAAAGATAGAGGCGTCTAGATTCCTATGAAAAAAAAAATTTTTGGAAAAAATCCACGATGGCGGAAATAATAGTCATTTTAATTTTGTATGGCAACTTTTAAACGGTGCGAGGTAGGTGGGGGGTGCTCGACCAAATGTCATAGAGGGCCCCGAGACAAAACAAACTGCATTTAAAAAATTTCAAAATGGTCGACTTTTTTTTTTTTTTTTCAAGTTGGTCCGAGCGCGCTGAGATTTGGCATGCGGTGAGTTAGGGGACCCAAGATTACCATGTGAAAAAAAATTTTTGGAAAAATCCAAAACGGCGGCGGACACGGGCAAAATTAAAATTTCCAAGTGGGTTAAGCGAGCCCGAAGGGCGAGCTTCAGGCCGGGAGGCCGAAGGCCGACCCCGCGGAGGGCCGTTAGGCCCGGAGCTTCACCCCGAATGTCCAAGCGTGCCCCAACCCCAGTAATTTTGGGCGAGGCCGAAGGCCGAGCTGCGGGAATGACGAACAAAGCAAAATCCTATACAAAAAGTGTGTTAAGCGAGCCCGAAGGGCGAGCTTCAGGCCGGGAGGCCGAAGGCCGACCCCGGCGGAGGGCCGAAGGCCCGGAGCCACCACCCCGACTCCCAAAACGCGAGGCCGAAGGCCGAGCTGCGTGAATGCAGTTCCTCCAAGCGGTCTACAAAGTCAACTGTCTTGATAAGCGAAGCCGGCGGGCCGAAGGCCCGACGGCGAAGCGTCGAGGCTCGCGAAGGCCGAAGGCCGAGCTCCGCGTAGGGCCGAAGGCCCGAAGCGTCACACGAAAGGGGGAAGTTGGAGCTTAAACACGACCCAATAGGAAAAGTGTCTTAGACAAGCGAAACGGCGGGCCGAAGGCCGAAGGCCGTAGGCCCGACGTGAGGTTGTCAAGACACTTTTACTATTGGGTCGTGTTTAAGCTCCAACTTCCCGCTTACCCCCCAAAGCAAAACCAACCCTCCAAGTGTTTTAATAAGCGAAGCGGCGGGCCGAAGGCCCGACGCTGAGCTTCGGAACCCAGCGAAGGCCGAAGGCCGAGCTCCGCGTAGGGCCGAAGGCCCGGAGCGTCCCTTTAGATTTCCCATGCACGCGAGGCCGAAGGCCGAGCTGCGGGAATGAAGTGCTCGCACGCGGATCTTTCCGTCCTAACAAAAGTAGAAATTCATTTCTCTTTCCCTTTGGAAAACAAAACTACGGCACCAACAACAGCACCAACAACAACAACACATAAACAACAATACCAACAACAGCACAAACAACAACACGCGCACCGCGGGGCCCTCGGGCCCCGCGCACAGGGCAAATACTAGTAATCTTATTTAAAGCTGCAACACGACTGATTAATTGACATGATTGTTCTCCCAGAAGGAGGTTCGTGGGGTGTTAGACTTTGGTACGGTCGTATAGAGGGCGGTCTCGTGACTTCAGAAAATTCCGACTTTTGGCCTACCGCTTCCGGTCAGAAAAATGTTCGACGGCCCGGCCAAACGGTGGGAGGTAGGTGGGGGGTGCTCGACCAAATGTCATAGAGGGACCCTGGCAGTTTTTGACGCCGCCATTTTTTTTTCAAAATGGCTGACTTTTTTTTTTAATTTTTTCAAGTTTGTCCTAGCGCGCTGAAATTTTGGTCACGGAATCTCGGGGTCCTCTAGATTCGTATGGGAAAAAAAAATTCGAAAAAATCCAAGATGGCGGAAAAAATGGCCCCTTTTATTTTGTATGGCAACTTTTAAACGGTGCGAGATAGGTGGGGGGTGCTCGACCAAATGTCATAGAGGGCCCCGAGACAAAATAAACTGCATTTAAAAATTTTCAAACGGGCCGACTTTTTTTTTTTTTTTTTTTCAAGTTGGTCCGAGCGCGCTGAGATTTGGCATGGCGAGAGATAGAAACCTCTAGATTCCTATGAAAAAAAAATTTTTGGAAAAAATCCAAGATGGCGGAAATAATGGTCATTTTAATTTTGTATGGCAACTTTTAAACGGTGCGAGGTAGGTGGGGGGTGCTCGACCAAATGTCATAGAGGGCCCCGAAACAAAGCAAACTTCATTTAAAAAATTTCAAAATGGCCGACTTTTTTTTTTAATTTTTCAAGTTGGTCCGAGTGCGCTGAGATTTGGCATGCGGCGAGCTAGGGGGCCCAGCATTACCATGTAAAAAAAATTTTTGGAAAAATCCAAAATGGCGGGCGACAAGGGCAAAATTAAAATTTCCAAGTAGGTTAAGCGAGCCCGAAGGGCGAGCTTCAGGCCGGGAGGCCGAAGGCCGACCCCGCGTAGGGCCGTCAGGCCCGGAGCTTCACCCTGAATATCCAAGCGTGCCCCGCCCCCAGTAATTTTGGGCGAGGCCGAAGGCCGAGCTGCGGGAATGACGAACAAAGCAAAATCCTATACAAAAAGTGTGTTAAGCGAGCCCGAAGGGCGAGCTTCAGGCCGGGAGGCCGAAGGCTGACCCCGGCGGAGGGCCGAAGGCCCGGAGCCTCCACCCCGACTCCCAAAACGCGAGGCCGAAGGCCGAGCTGCGTGAATGCAGTTCCCCCAAGCGTTCTACAAAGTCAACTGTCTTGATAAGCGAAGCCGGCGGGCCGAAGGCCCGACGGCGAAGCGTCGAGACTCGCGAAGGCCAAAGGCCGAGCTCCGCGTAGGGCCGAAGGCCCGAAGCGTCACACGAGAGGGGGAAGTTGGCCTACGGCCTTCGGCCTTCGGCCCGCCGTTTCGCTTGTCTAAGACACTTTTCCTATTGGGTCGTGTTTAAGCTCCAACTTCCCGCTTAAGCCCCGAAGCAAAACCAACCCTCCCAACTGTTTTAATAAGCGAAGCGGCGGGCCGAAGGCCCGACGCTGAGCTTCGAAACCCAGCGAAGGACGAAGGCCGAGCTCCGCGTAGGGCCGAAGGCCCGGAGCGTCCCTTACGAGTTCCCAAGCACGCGAGGCCAGGCCGAGCTGCGGGAATGTAGTGCTTTCACGCGGATCTTTTCGTCCTAGCAAAAGTACAACTTTATTTCTTTTTCCCTTTGGAAAACAAACTACTACTACTACTACTACAACAAAAACAACAGCACCAACAACAAACTACAAGAAGACCGCGGGGCCCTCGGGCCCCGCGCACAGGGCAAAATCTAGTCATACTATTTATTACCTCAGGAGCTACTAACACATACAGGTTGCTCCAAAGTAAAAAAATCGTAATTTGTTATGATACTTTGTATACTGGTTCTAAATACCATTGACGTGTAAAATTGTATTGATTTTATGAATAAATTATTGAATATTGAATATAAATACCCTAATGCATGGACACCCTGTATATCAACTTGAAAGAAAATGTTCAATATTTCTTTATAGTGCGACTCCTTAGCTCAATTTAGTATGGAGGTAGAGTCTGGCTAATAAAAGATGAACCTGCAAAAATGCGGTCCTGGTCTGACCCATCCTAAATCCTGTCCCATCCGGCAGAAAGCACGAAACTTGGCATGCAAACTTCAAACTTCAACATTTATTCAGCAAATAGGCCGCAAGGGCACTATTACACGCCGCTAAAGAAATTTTCACTTCAAAAAGTTTTGAGATGTAATGTGAAACCAAGTCGGTTATTTTAATCAGTGCCAGGGGGTGTTAAAACAGTATCAATAAGATATCTCTAATTTGTAATTTTTAGCGAGTTTTAGCGGTGGGCAAAGTAATCCGGTGATTTGGCATCCATACCAACATTGCCCACCACCAAAAACGGATTAGGGTTGTCACTTTCATCTAATTTACCCAACTGCGCATGTAAAATAAGGTTATGTTTGTACACTAAAGTAAGTTTATAAATATATACTGTATTTAATTTGTCTTATTATCCTTTACTTAGATGTTTTATCCCGTTAACTAATGAAAAACACAGCAAAAATCATATTTTTGGCCATTAAACTATTGTAACAGATTTTCTCAAAAGTGACAACCCTAGCCTTTGTAAAATGCTTAGGCGAGCCTTATATGGAAATGAGCAAAAACGGGTAGGCAACATTGCCCAGCAAATTTATTTAAAAGTTTTTACACTTATCGCTAAGTTATTAACAGGGAATGGTAGAATTGCCCAAAACCAGTGATCCTTAGACATCATCATCATACGAGCTGTATTTGAATACCAAATTGACGTGGGCAATGTTGGCGAAAACTCCGGATATCTTTGCCCACCCTCTAAAACGCAAAAAAATGGGTAAAAACACGATAAAAATATTTTTTCTTCAAATAAACTGATGCGTTTGATCACAATGGACGTGCTGAGCAAAAAAAGTAATTACGATTTGTTTTTTTTTTGATAAATTCGTGTTTTTTTTTAAATGCGGGCAAAGTTGGTGATAATGACCGGTACCTACTCTTCGAAGGCCGCAAAAATATATGACATGCTCTTATGGTTCTACAAATAAGATCGTGTCAGATATTTTTGCGGCCTTCGTTGTGTGTTGTGTAACATAAATTGCAGGTGACTGTATATTAGGAATAATTATTTTATTTAGTTTCAACGAAAGTTTCAAGTTTAGTACGAAAATACTTCAGATATACAATATGCACAAAATGTAGACCTAATCGAAATAAAACATTGCTTTTTATAGTATTTTTTTTTTTTAAACATTCGATACATAGGTATACATAACAATAACCAGGCCACAGCGGTATTGGCCTGTAAGCTTTATCTCGGTCTCCAAAGCCGCAAAAACTCGCTAGTACTTCGTGCTGGTCTAGCCGTTATTTTTTCTTGAAGATTTTCAGAGAACAGCACGTACACGCATTATACATATAGACGGAACGAACGGCATAATCATAATCATTTATTCGTCGCAATCCATGGTATTACAGATCTAGGTACAAGACTTTCAGGTATTACTTATACGAATTACATAACGCTTCCTGTTAATAGGCAATATTTTAAGATAAAAGTTCTATAATATATTACAAGATTACAATTGTCATCAAAATTAATTGACGTACAGAAGTCAAATACGTTTTTAAAATGACGCTAAATGAAAATTAATCCCAATCAGTAAAGGATGAGTCTTTAAACTTTTTTCATTTTAAGCGAGTTTTGATTTGAAGGAACATAATACTTAAATTCGACTGTAATCGTATTGTTTTAAGATAGTTTACTGAGGTTTTCAACCATTATGACCCGTAAATAACAGCAAATCAAATTTAAAGGAGACGCGAGCTGATATTTATGTACCCTATTTTTTGAAATACAATTTATCTACTGGTATACTTTCTCGTGTGCGTATATGATTTAATGTCAAATCAAGCTGTCATTTTTATTTGAAGAATTATACGTGTGCTCCGGTGCAGCCCCAGCGGGCATCTGACTTGAAGAAGAATTTTGAGTAATGTCGTCAATGTATGGAAATTGTTCGAAGGTTTACATTTGAGATTGAATTTCTGTGTTGTCTTTGTGAGTAAAAATATAAATCTTGAATTGTCTAGCTTTCAAAATCACACAATAATTCAATTACTGTCAAAGACAAAATTGTTTTGCTTCTTTCTCAAACGGAACTCCATATTTTGATATTTTGATACTTTTAGTGTCGATTTGTAGAGAATAACAGCAAAT
Organism: Cydia splendana; assembly: GCF_910591565.1. Taxonomy (NCBI): domain Eukaryota; kingdom Metazoa; phylum Arthropoda; class Insecta; order Lepidoptera; family Tortricidae; genus Cydia; species Cydia splendana. The sequence goes on from NC_085986.1 coordinate 282,956, forward strand.
TAAAAATATAATGGCATGAAGAGTCGGTACACGGTTTCTTCGTGAACAAATTTACGTGTAATAATAATAATTATAATATAATATATATTATAGTGGTTTTCCGGGTCAAGGTCCGGGTCCGAGTCCGGGTCCGAGTCTGAGTCCGAGTCCGGGTCCGAATCCGTGTCCGAGTCCGTGTCCGGGTCCGAGTGTTAGTCCGGTTCCGAGTCCGGTTCCGAGTCCGGTTCCGAGTCCGGGTCCGAGTCCGAGTCCGGGTCCTAGTCCGAGTCCGTGTCCGAGTCCGAGTCCGGGTCCGAGTTCGATTCCAAGTCCGGGTCCGAGTCCGGGTCCGAACCGGATCCGGGTATGAGTCCGGTTCTGGGTCCGAGTCCGGGTCGCAGTCCAAGTCAAAATCAAAATTAGAAATCACCAAACGTGTACTATGCGTCGTTGAAGAGTTTTGTTCTGGTCATCATCAGCAGTTCCACTTCATCAAATGCGACAGTTTTTAATGTAAATGCTTGATTTTATGATGAAAATACAAAAAAAATCTATACTTATGCCTTTGATATTTGAGGAGTTCCCTCGATTCCTTATGGATCCCATCATTAGAACTCGAGCTTGACAAAAATGTGGCTTTAAAACTTGACTTGCTTAACAAACATAACGAAGAGGAAAAATCGCCAAACGTGAACTATGCGTGGTTGAAGAGTTCTGTTCTGGTCATCATCAGCAGTTCCACTTCATCAAATGCGCCAGTTTTTAATAAAAATCCTTGATTTTCTGATGAAAATACAAAAATGTCTATACGCATGCCTTTAAGATTTGAGGAGTTCCCTCGATTCCTCATGGATCCCATCATCAGAACTCGAGCTTGATAAAAATGTGGCTTAAAAACTTGACTTGCTTAACAAACATAACGAAGACGACAAATCGCCAAACGTGAACTATGCGTCGTTGAAGAGTTCCGTTCTGATCATCATCAGCAGTTGCACTTCATCAAATGTCACTTTTTTGAATGTGTATGCTTAATTTGATGATAAAAACCCAAAAATCACTATATGTATGCGTTTAAAATTTGAGGAGTTCCCTCGATTCCTCATGGATCCCATCATCAGAACTGGGTTTTGACAAAAACGGAACCAATCTGTATGCATATACATACGATCAAAAAACTAATTTTCAAAATCGGTCCAGGAATGACGGAGATATAGAGTAACAAACATAAAAAAAAATAAAAAATAAAAAAAACATACAACCGAATTGATAACCTCCTTCTTTGAGATTTGGAAGTCGGTTAACAAACTAATATTAGCCCAAAATCTAAAATAAATGAAGTACCGATCACATAAAAAGTAAAAAATTAAATTAAGTAAATAAAAACAGGAAGGTATCATAAAATGTTAATGAAGAGAAATTGTAAGAGATGGTATTATGCCAACCAACAACTGCAAAGTTTTTTAACATCGGTTTGTGGCAAATACTGTTTAGTTTATCTTTATTTTAAAACGAAAAATGTCAACTTGCATGTTTTCTCCACTGTACACAGAATAAGTAATGATGTTACTATATCTCATATGTTCAGAATATTACTTGAATAAACTTATTATCCTATATAAAATGTGTGTTTTTATATTTCTAAACCCAGTTTCTAAGTAGATTGCACATACATTATAGTCACATTAAAATTCCATTTTGCGAAATAAAGAATTCAACATTTAACTTTGCAAAACTAGATAATTGTTATTAGAATATTTTCTAAAAGCAATAAAAATAGATTAGGTTAGATTCGAGCTACAATGACATTAGGTTGGGTTCAAGGTAAGGTTGCAGGGCCTCAACAAGGGAAAAAAAGGGGGAGGGACTGATGGCCTGGCTAAGTGAGCCAGAACTCACCCACTACTCCCTACTACTGCCGTAAGCAGGTAATGAATTCCCAATGTATTAGGTATAGGTTTAATAAATTATAAATATATTTCATTAATAACATAATAATATACAAATATGTAAAAGCATAAAGTAATAAATAAGCCTACAGTAATCACGTATACCGGTCCCACGGATGCGGATGTTGCTTACATAATCTCGTCTGTCAAGGAGTTTCGGCAGGAAAGGCCTTGGCAGACTTATATATTCATGAAATGAGGGCTCATACCTACCGATTGGAATTGGTTTCATGGCGGTATCAGATGGGTTAGTGTACGGTAACCGATGGTCATCTTGCTTATAATCTCGTCTGGCAAGGTGTTTCGGCAGGAAAAACCTTGGCAGACTTATATATTCCTAAAATGGGGGTTCATACCTACCGAATGGAATTGGATTCATGGTGGTATCAGATGGGTTAGTGTAGGGTAATCGATGGCGACCTTGCTTACATAATCTCGTCTGCCATGGTGTTTCGGCAGGAAAAGCCTTGGCAGACTTATATATTCCTGACATGAGAGTTCATACCTACCGACTGGCATTGGTTTCATGGTGGTATCAGATGGGTTAATTTAGGGGTCCCGATGGTCACCTTTGAGAGCGTCTGCCAAGCACTTCCGGCAAAAAAAATAGTGGCAGACTTCGCTTTTCTGTGTCTACATGTAAATTTCTAACTGCTGCCATAACTACTATCTCGGTATCAGATGGGTTAAATCAGCCCCTTTTTTCGCACCGGAAGTGGCCTTCTTTTTCGTACTTTCGGCAAGTTCCGCCGTGGCAGACTATCGAATTCGGACTTAGCATAACTTTTCTGGGAAACCATTGTGCATTTCATCGTGGTATCAAGTCGGTTAAAAATTTTGCGGCCGGCTCTTTAGCGACCTCACGTACCCGAGTGATCCTGGAGAGTTCTGTTACCCGCAAGGCGGGTGGGTGGGACAGGATTCTCTGCCTCTGGCTTGCCTTAGCCGGCCGGCCAGAGTGGAGTCGTTAGAGCTATAATAGCCGGCCGGCCAGAGTGGAGTCGTTAGAGTATAAGCTCCAGGGGTGGAAGTGAAATATGCATAAGACGCGAGTTGGCACAGTGGCTGTTAACAGCCACTGGGTAGAAAGCGGCGCACACCTCTCGACACCCCTGAGCCGCTCACACCGGTGTTGCCCTTGAGCCATCCTAGATGTCGCTTTTTGTGGGGGCCCATCTTGTGAGGGCGAGTCACCGTCTGCCGGAAATAAAATTGCATACCGTTTTATTAGGCAGGCGTCCGGTTTTTTACCCCATAGCTCAGTTCTTAGTCCATCGCTTTCACCCAATAACCTAGTTCATTTTAGATTCCATCAACTCTCAATAGTCCTTACACCCTGGCGGGTGCTGCCTCTGCGTGCGTCCCATGACACGGGCAAGGGCAACCTCCGCTCGGTGTACCCCTTACATTTCATTAAAGTGTCAAAAGGGCCTCTACGTGTTGGCTTCGGCTCCGCGCACGCCTTCCAAAGGTCCGGAACACCATTGTTCCGTGATGGGAAAGACATACAAATAATAGTAATAAATAAAAAATAACTTTAGTGATTAGTTACCAATCTTTTCACTATAATACCTACTGTCAATATTCTTAATAAATATTTATTGTTTCTCACATTATTTTTAATTTTAATATATTTTAAGTTGCATTTACGAGTATGTATTTTAATATTGGCTCTTGGCTGAAATAACATGACGTTGCTTTTAAGAAAAAATAAGTTGCCGGGAAATGACAACATGTAAGTAATATACCTACACGGTGTTTCTGTGATATCTGATATACATAACTACAAAAAGGCGTGAATACATATGTAGGCCATACAAAAGAACTTTTACCTACTCCATGGTAGGTAGGTAGGTTGTCATAAATTTCGAAGAGTTATAATACGTCAATGTTTTCTATGTAAAAAGCAGATTTGTTTTTAGCAAATTCGGAGTTGGCTCTACACCACACTCCACAGTAAAAGCTGTTCAGTATGACCTATATAATTCACCCCTCAGAGTTACTATGGTCAAACATCACAAAAGACACTGTATGAAAAGAAAAATATTGTTGCGCGTTTTGGCTATCAATAAAACATTTGAAATTTCCCAAAAAACGCATAAAGTTGGTACTCCATACAAACATGCACTCGAAAATCTCGAAATACGATTTTCTCATTAAAATTTTGTTTACACGGAGATATCCAATCAGCAAAGGCGAGAGAAGCACGGGAGATGGAGACAGACAGACTGCGAAACCGAGTGGTCACAATCCTCAGTAATGAATGATGATCATTGATGAGGGACCGACCAACAAGGGAGAGGGTACAAGCTGTGATTAGTTTCCAAACATTCGCAATCACGCAATTTCACAATTTTGTAGACTTTCAGAGTAGACGGGTCATGACATGAGTAAATGTAGAAATTATCTTCATATGTCATACCATAGAATAAATAATAGTACTAAGTACAGAAGACACACTCTCTAACAAAACGCGTCTGTTACGATCAGCACAGATATGGCCGCTAGGTGGCGACAGCGCCACGCGCGGCTTATGGCAAACCTCAAAATTGGGGCCGAACGGATGCACTTTTAGCTCAAAATTTGCATTTGCATCAAATCAATAAAATTTGCCACTTGTGTGGATAAAATGCAACTTTCTCATCAGTTGTCAGAGAATAAAGAGAGCATTTAAAAGCTGGTGTCATGAAACCATTTTAATTCTTATAGTCGAAAATCGTTCAATGTCTCTTTGGGTCTAAAACGGTCGGAAAACCTTGTGTCTTTTCTGCGGATATAACAAAAGCTAACGATCTAGAGCGTTGCGAAGGTTTCACGGCCGGAGGGTTAAATTAATTTTGCCACCAAGTGAGTGGAGTGAACACAAAGTTTTTCACCAACACGAGGAAAATACTAACTGGCAAACCTCAAATAAAATCCAAATGAACGTTTATAAATATTTATCATTCAAAATCATAGTTTAAAAGTGAATTCTACCAGCCAACATCATCATCATCATCAGCCCGTTTCAGTCCACTGCTGGACATAGGCCTCTACCAGCCAACGCAAGGAAACAATTAAAACTTTGCAAAACCAATAACTTTGCCACTCGTGCGGGATATGCAGCTTTCTTATCAGTTTTTGAAACATCAAGAGAGTCTTTACGTGCTCGTGTATTGAAAAGGAATATGTATATATTATTTTTATATTTTTGGAACACCCGACTTGGAATTTAAAATAGCAATGCTACCGTAAAATGGGGTGAGTTGGGTGAAATTTGACTTTCAAACCTCGATAAAATTTTATTTTTACATGTGAAAACTGAATGGTGTATATACTAATAAGTGGTTCGGACGTTTGTATTTTAGTTTGTATTTTATTTTGGGAAGTTCCATTTCATAACTTTGACGATAAAGAGGAAAACCCACCTCACCCCGTAGTGCCTCGTATTTGGGGTGAGAGGGTTTTTCATACAAATGTGATTTTGGAAGATTGTTGGATCGATTTTTTTTTATGCGTATTACTATAGCCCCATTTTAAATTGGAATACATTATTTTTGTAGCAGTAGCCTTAAAATCCCTTCTCACCCCCCTCTCAAACCTTCTCTCCCCATTCATAACCCAACTCTCCCCGCGAAACCTACTCACTCCGTTTTACGGTAGCAATGCTACCTAATAAAAATTATAAACCTCCATACTACAAATATTTTCGACCCATTTATGAAACATGGTGGAATAACAAGCCCTTCAGGGAGTTCAGGGTTCATACATACGCTCCCAATAATTCAGTTTGTTTTCCTTTTCCATATCGCACCAATTATTGAACGTCTTGAACACGTATTTCCACGTGCTCTGGTTCAATCGGTACCCACACACTACCTCGCCATTGAATCTGAAACACAGTGACATATCCATTTACATAACAACACAAACACAATACACACACAACACATTCACACACATAACATAGAGATTCAAACTACACTCCATTTTTTTTTAAGATTAGATTTTTTTCAATCCTCAAAAGTAGTCGTAAGTTTTCTTCCAAAGTGTCCGCTACCACCAACACCAACACCAAAGGTAACAACTTGTTAGTAACCAGTGATCGTACATTTTCCAGCATTTTTGGTGCAGCGGAGTGGTGTTAACGGAATTGGTAAGTATAAATAATTTCAACCCTAATGATTAATTAGCGTTAATTACCTTAATATTAACCTTAAGAGCGCTCTTACAAGAAAAGTCGAAATAATGCAAAATTGATGATATTACTCGATGAAATTCAGGACTTTACGCTCATTATTAGAAACAATAAGTACTTGTTCCAGTTAAACCGTCTTCTTATCTTTAGGAATATCGTTTTACATTTTAGAAAAAGGACTTACCGTAAAACGGGGTGAGTAGGTTTCGCGGGGAGAGTTGGGTTATGAATGGGGAGAGAAGGTTTGAGAGGGGGATGAGAAGGGATTTTAAGGCTTCTGCTACAAAAATAATGTATTCCAATTTAAAATGGGGCTATAGAGAAAATACTTTAGGGATTCAGATATAGATCCCCTCACCCCGTAGTGCCTCGTATTTGGGGTGAGAGGGTTTTTCATAATTATGTCCCGTTTTTAAACAAATATGGCATGCTCCTTTTTTATTTAGCACATCCTTCCTAGCTTCATACGACATCTTGTTAGCTTTGTAGCACTCGAAGCTGGTATGCGATGCCTTTTCACACCAAACGCAACAAATCTTCTTACCTGCGTCTTCCGTTGACACTAAGCATGCCGCGGTAGGTTTAGTAGAAACGCTATGCAAACTGTCACCCGATGCTATCCCGCTACGCGCAAGCTGGATCCGCTCCTCCGACTCCACTTCGCGTTTCAGGAACTGCATAAGCCGGTTCAGATGATCGTCGCTCTTCTCCTCGAGTACGTGGGACCTCTGCCATGCTCGTAAAACAGATTCGGGCAAGGCGGACTCAACTAAAGGGAAAAGTAAAGCAGCGTATTTATCTATAGTGACACCTAAGCTTTGTAGTGCTTGTAATTGCGTATTTAATTTATCGCATAGGTGGCCTAATTTATAGGAAGTATTACCTTTTGCTTGTGCTAATACAAGATTAAGCAGTTCACGCACATAAATGTCGATCAACATTTCGTCACGTGCAAACCTGGACTTCAATTGCTCAACAGCCTTCTTATAGTTAGCTCCTGACGGCGGAAAGCTCTCGACGATCTCTCGCGCCGGAGTATCTGGAACAGTGCACTGGTATAAATACTGAAACTTATCTCCGTCGTCTATAGATTCGTCGTCGTCGATTTTCTGAAATTGACACCAAAAACCAATCCAGTTTTTCGTATTGCCGTCAAACTTCCGTAACTCAAATTTCGGTAGACGGAATCGTCTTGAATGACATGCAGAACTGCATGCCGACTTCTCACAACATTGATGAGATTTGTATGTATTATTCGACTCATCGCTGCCGCTAGACTTGCGAGACCTCTTCTTGCGTTCGTTCTTCCGGGAAACGTTGTCGTACATGACTTTTATACGCTCCCAGTCGCTTTCATACTTATCGCTGGTCATGCAGTCTTCGTAAATTTCATCTTCAGACATCTCGTCCGTTTTTAGCCATTGGTCGACGTTGAACAAGGAATCGGCTCGAAGCTGGAGATTGTTAAAGGCCGCGGTGATTTCGTCGATGTTGGTTGACTCTAATTTAGCCTCAGTATCGTTTTTTGCGGTTGTGAATAGCCTCCTGGCTATACTTCGTTCTTTATGCAACATTTCCATTATATTTAATGGTCGCCAGATGTAGGAAATAAGAGAAAATATAGCCCGAAAGAAAATATGCACGAAACGTTTAGCCATTTATTTTAGAGTGACATATGATGATGTAAAGAATCATAAAAAATAGAAATTTGAATATTTGTCAAAAATCTAAAGAGTTCGCAACATGCGTATTACTATAATAGCCCCATTTTAAATTGGAATACATTATTTTTGTAGCAGAAGCCTTAAAATCTCTTCTCACTCCCCTCTCAAACCTTCTCTCCCCATTCATAACCGGATCTATATCTGAATCCCTAAAGTATTTTCTCCTATCTTTGCATTCCCTAATATTGCTTGTCATAATGATCAGTTGTTCTAACACTAAAAACCCTAATTCTTGTTTCCCTAATTATTGATTACTTATTCTAATGTTATTAAGCATATTTACTTTTTTGCGAGGGTCGCAGTTCTAACCCTAACCTAACCTACTTTTGTGGCAGCAAGTTCTAAAACCTAACCGTTTTTCAGAACCTTACATTACGGAAAATAATCGTTATGACAATTGATCGTTAGGGCATGTGCCCATTAGGACAAACCAGTTAGGGTAAGTGACTTTAGGACAAACGTTGTTAGGGATTCAGAATGACACCCGGGGTGAGGTGGGTTTTCCTCTTTATCGTCAAAGTTATGAAATGGTACTACCCAAAATAAAATACAAACTAAAATACAAACGTCCGAACCACTTATTATATACACCATTCAGTTTTCACATGTAAAAAAAAATTATATCGAGGTATGAAAGTCTAATTTCACCCAACTCACCCCATTTTACGGTACAGGTCACACCCGGTATAATAGCCGATCACTAACCTAATTCTTACCTATCGTGGAAGTTACCGCACCATCTATGCAGCGTGTCTGGGGGTCCGCTGTTAGTAGCCCCCCAGTTCTTCCACGGCATAATCGACCATGCAATGTCCGAGCTGTTTGGCATAATAGCCCAATGAAATTAGATTTTTTCCATGAATTAATTCCCAGCAAGCTGGAAATTGTCTTAATACCTTAATTTGGCTCTAAATTAGCGTAATCCGAGTTTGCTCCATTCTAGGAGTTGCTGAAAAAATATTGCCTTTTTCAGTTTTTTGGCTGTAGGTAGTTCAAAAACGGTACGTCCGACGGAAAATTTGCTCTAATAAAAATTAACATGTGGATCGAAAAGATACATTAATATGAGTTCGTAGTCAAAGATTGTAAAAAAAAGCCGCCACTTTGTTTTTTCAATTTCTTTTTTTTTTTGTATAATCGTGTTAAAATCTGTTTTTTTTCACCAGTGTCTGATCCACAACAACCTTGCCAGTGACATTGTAATTGATGGTGGGTTCCTTCTACATCGAGTGGTTTTATCAATCCAAGGCAAAATGTATCTCTCAAGGCCCCCAAAATTTATCCACACCTCCTGGGATGGAGCAAACTCGGATTATATGAATTTAGGACCTAATGAAGGTATTAAAATGATTTCTAGCTTGCTGGGAATTAATTCCTCAAAACGCTTTTTTTTAGATCTAATTTGATTGGCCTATAAGTAACATACAATTAAACATTATAAAAACGCTTAAAATCTTAACTATAGTAAGTAGTATAGTAGTGTAGTAGTTGTAATGTAGTAGTAGTGGCTTAGAAATAAAGATAAAAGATAAGATAAAAGATAAAAAATAGTTTATTCAAGTAGGCATATTACAATGCGCTTTGCGCTTATGAACGTCAAATAAAGCTATACCGGCTCCAACCCTACACCTCTGCCTCGAGAAGATTTAAATCCCCCCTCAACCGGAGGAGGGTATCCCAATATGGGACCGGCAACAAACTCGGCTCAAAAGTGGAAAATTCACCGTCTCGATCGAGACTTGAACTCGCGCCTCGGGATCACCAGCCCAATATTGCTCTGCCAACCGAGCTACCGAGACCCATCCGATTACATCGAATATTCCTGACGATGATGATGACGATGAATAAAAATTGCTGTATACAGGGTGTAATCGTTAAGTGTAGCCAGGCGATAATTCCGTAAATATAACACATATCAGAAAACTGCAAATTGATATCGAAAGTGCGTTATCCAATGAGTAAAATTACATTAATAACTTTTTTTTAATAAAAGCCGAAATATCCCAAACATTAACTTCAAACCCTCCCATACATTTAGTACGACCACGACGACTCACCCCTCAAAGAACGTCGGTGTCGTAAGAGATAAAACTGCTTGAGATTCATTATTTGCGATAATACACTTTAATAAAATAATAAAACTACCGTTTATGAAATAATAAATCCTAACATTTATTTTTTAATTACACCGCAAATTTTAAGAAAAGTTAATTTAGAAACATTTAAGAGGGCCCGTCAATGTATCGCACAAGAAGGGCGTCACTTCGAGCAACTACTTAAAGAACTGTAAACAAAAAATGTACTTCCTTAAAAAATAAATGTTAGATTTATTACTTCTTAAACGGTAGTTCAATTATTAGGGCGAGCGAAGCGAGCCCTATCACTATTCGACAAACTATGCATTCTTGTGGTACACTTTACGGAAAAACTACTGCACTGTTAGGCTTGAGATTTAACATAGTAATTTATATTCATGTCTAGATGTGTTATCAAACATAAAAACTTTTTTCGAGGGTAGGTGCTAGAAAAAGTGACAAGCAGCTGTTTTAATTAACTAAATATTTATTAGTATTTTTATACAAATATCAAAAATTTTAGGCTTAAAGTTGAGTAATTAGTGAAGCTAAAAACATATATTGTGGGCAAGTTTCATTGATGAACATATAAATAGAAAAATCTAGTACCTGCCGGCGACCTTACTACACAACATTTTGGACTTTGCACTTTGGTAACACAAAACAAAGGATGACTTCACTGGAGGCTATTTCGAAGGCGCAGAGCTCCCTGGAGGCTTCAATGTCACAAAAGTTTGCTCAATTTGAAGCAACACTACAGGCTGCTTCTTCTCCAGGTACTGACACTATTGCAACCTTAAAAGCCGAACTGCAAACATTTAAAGAGGCGACTTCATTGGTGCTCAGTGCCATCAGGCAGCAGATAGCAGCAATCAGCAACACTGTGGACAATCTAGAGATGCGGCACCGTCGAAAATATCTACTACTGGCAGGCATTTCAGAGTCTGGAGAAGAAAATGTTGCCGAGGTGGTTGCTGCTGTCTGCCGGGATCAGCTGCGGCTTGCCGAGACATCCTCTTCGTCATTTACAGTTTGTCATAGGCTTGGACCGGCAGTTGCGGGCCGTTCGCGCTCTATTCTGGTTCGCTGTTCTGATGCAGCGTTCAAAGATGTTCTCTGGAGGAAGAAGACTGCGCTGAAGGGGTCCCGTATTGTCATGTCTGAGTTTTTAACCCGGCAACGCCAAGCAGTCTTCCTCGATGCCCGTAAACATTTCGGTATGCGCTCCGTCTGGACATTGGATGGTACCATATTCGTTAAGCTGTCTAGTGGTAAGACTCATCGCGTGATTACGGCTGAGCAGCTTCAGAAGCTGATTAACGAGCACCCATCTTCGGGCCCGGCTTCGACAGGAGGACATTCCGCGGAAGCATCGGTCTCGGAGGTTGGCGCGGGGACTAGCGGTGATAAGACCAAGGCAACCAACAAGCCGGCGGAGTCATCGTCACGTTACCCGAGGAGGATGAAATGAGAATCTCCGGTAGTTCTTGTTACAACTTTGCATGAATAATTGTTTTTATTACTGTGTACCCGTAATTTTCAAAGTGTTTTCACTGTTTCCTTATCTACCGACATCACTATTTATTATCAATTTCGAACCTAATGACAGCTACAATTTATTGACAGTGACAGTGTCAAGCCACAAATGTCAAATAGTGCCGCACATTCCGTTTCACGTAGTTCAGTTAATCATTTCGTAATGTTTGTTTATTCTTTAAATGTATCACTGTAGTTTTATATATTCCTTTTTTTATGCTTACTGCTGTTATAAGTTATAACTTTGTATAAAATCTGGTGTTTTGTTTATACATTGTTGTATGTGTTATGTTTGGTCGACCGGCGGGCTAAACGGGCCCGTATTCTAGTTTAGTATTAGTTATTATTATTATTTTATATACACTATTATATTATATTTATATATAAATATATCTAAATATATAAACGTGAAAGACCTGACTGACTGACTGACTTAAATCAACGCACAGCCCAAACCGCTGAGACTAGAAAGTCCAAATTTGGCAACTAGATTCCTTATAAGGTCTAGGGGTCCACTAAGAAAGGATTTTTCAAAATTCATCCCCTAAAGGAGTGAAATGGGGGTCCAAAGTTTGTATGGGGAAACAAGATTAGTTAGACTATTTTATTCCAAATTTCACAGGAGTATTCCTAAAGATAAATGAGTAAACACGTGTTTCAGGTTTTTTGAAAATTAAACCCCTAAGAGGGGGAAAAGTCCCCAATAGGGTTGATATCTCAAAATATCAATATGGGTATCGTTTTCATAGTATTTTGAGACGCTAATAACAAAAATGGCATCAAAATTAAAATTAACGTAGCCGAAGTGAACAATCATCCCCCTGGTGGGGGTGCAATGGGGTTGAAATTTCAAAATATCAATATGGGTATCATTTCCATGGTTTTGTGGGACGCTAATTACAAAAATGGGATCAAAATTAAAATATAACGTAGCCGACGTGAACTATGGCCCCTGGTGGGGAATGCTAATTACGAAGATAGCATAGACGGTTGTAACATACACGCTGATTTACAGCCACACGTGATCCAGACTTTTGAGAATGCAATGCCTTAAAGTAAATTTTTTTAGCTATTAGCTCAGGGAAAATTTCACTAATACCTACAATGGCTGTTGAATCGTTGAATATTGATGGGACCATGTTGGCTCACACCGTAGTACCTATAATTGGAGATGGAGCCTGTCAGGCCGCGTAGCCAAGATGCCAATCGCTTACTCTCCGTAGCGATCGAAACGCAACTGTCACTATCGCGCTAATATGGAAGAGTGATAGAGAGACATAATGCTTTTCGTTGTCGAAGCGATAGCGATTGTAACCTTGGCTAGGCCGGCTATTTCGCGCCATCTCCTATCTTCTGTATGATACGCAGGTGATGGCCAGGGAGGTGCGCGAGCAAATCGTTAGTCACGTGGTGGCCAACTGGGAGGAGTTTGTTATTATGTCTCATAACAGTAACGGTGATAATTACTCCAGCTCCGTTGAATACTGCCTTGAAATGTCGCGCCCGTTTACTTACGGTAGTCTCTGCGAGTTGGTAGCGGCAGGACAACTGTTTCCGTGGGTTTTCGAAGTTTACCGCAACAATGAGCTATATATGAGAGTTGGTACTGTGGGTAATCCGGTGGGGCAATTTTCAAGTGATTTGTCTAGCGGTCATTTTGACGTATATATTCGCAGTGAATTACTCGTAAGACCCACAATATCAGAGCCCCCTTCTTCACTCCTCTCTGTGGTTGCCAAGAAGATTACCACGAGAAGGAATGAAGAGATTACCACCCCACCACCCCATTTAGAATCAGACTCATCATTATCTCTTACCACTACCAAAACAGTTACTAAAAAACGCCGTGCCAGGTTCACTAATACTACACGGAACAAACAACTAAAAGCTGCCGCAAATAAATATATGCAAAACAAATCATCAGATCACCAAGCTGCCGTAAGCAATTACCAAAAAATGAACCCTGATGTACACAGAGAAGCAGTAGCTAGGTATCAGCAAGCCCACCCCGAGGTAAACCGTGACACCTCCGCTAGGTATCAGCAAACCCACCCCGAGGTAAACCGTGACACCTCCGCTAGGTATCAGCAAATCACACACACTGATACACTTCATCCATGTAAAACTCCGCACCATTTTGCAATTCTCTCTCAAGTTGCCGTTTAATGTCGTCCGAAAAACTGTCCTTATATTTTTCCCAGAGACTTAACGGGTCAGTAAGTTGACAAAAAACTAACATTATTATGAAAAGTTCACGCAGCTTGAAGGGAGAATCGCACAACGCAGCTTCCTCTAAAGTTGAGTCCCAATGTTTATCGTCCTCTAGCAATCCAAGGGAGAACCACTAATGTAGTGTATAAGGAGGTGCTATAGGTACAAAAGGCTACAACTACATAAATAAAAATAAAAAATTAAAAGGTGTTAGCTACAAAACGTACATTAGATTATATTAAATAAGTCGAGCTCGATTAATCGATATAATTACAATTCAGTACGGTTACCATCAGTTTGTCACTGACATAAACGCCGTCGAGAACGTAATTTACTTTCCATACATCCCGTTTGCACTAATATGCGAGTGCGAGCGAGATGTATAGAAAGTAAATTACGTTCTCGACGGCGTTTATGTCAGTGACAAACTGATGGTAACCGTACTGGCTCCAATTTCACTACGATGACAGGTGCGACAATTGTAAAACATCACTGTTGCTGACGTCACAGGCATCCATGGGCTACGGTTACCGCTTACCATCGGGCGGGCCGTATTCCTGTTTGCCAGCATCATTGTTTTATTTAAAAAAACTTTATTATATCGGAAAAAAACAGATATTTCTCTTGCTAAGTTTATGACAATTGTCACAAGAAACACTACAATTGTCACGAAATTCCGACATATAACTCATTACCTGTCAAGAATTACCTACAATTCTTTTAAATCTTGACAATTGTCAGAAACTTCGCAAAAGAAATATCTGTTTTTTTCCGATATAATAAAGTTTTTTTAAATAAAACAATGATGGTGGCAAACAGGAATACGGCCCGCCCGATGGTAAGTGGTAACCGTAGCCCATGGATGCCTGTGACGTCACAAACAGTGATTTTACAATTGTCGCACCTGTCACCGTGGTGAAATTGGGGCCTGGTGTCTTCAATTCAAGAGTGAATACTGTGAATAAGCTTTTACTGAAATAGTGAGCTACACCTTCGGCCTTGCCATCACTTTCCAGCAGGTGAGACTAAGGTCAGTCACTGTTTAGTCCGTAAAAAAAAAACAAAATTAAAAAAACTCTCCTGCGCGTGCGAAGCCGCGGGCAAAAGCTAGTATATACATATGTCTATTGATGGATCCGATGAATCTTTTTACTCTGCTTGCGACTCATCTACTTCTTTTCACTCGACCGATGAGCTAATTGAGCCGTGTACTCTTGGTTCATTGATGAGGTGTGAATTCCAAAAATATCCTAATTTCTTTAACGTTTGCCACATTAATGCACAGAGCATTTGCAGTCACTTTTCAGATTTCTTTGATACCTTTTCTTCATGCGATGCTCATGCGATTCTCATTAGTGAAAGTTGGCTTAAACCCAATGTCCTTTCGACTTCTTGCAGCCTTCCCGGGTTTGTCCTGTTGCGAAATGACCGTACCGGTAAGCGGGGTGGTGGAGTGGCCATATATTTGCGCGCAGACATTCCGTACAAAGTTATTAAGTCTTCTCCCTCTCTCCACTCCAGTACAATGGAAAATCTAATACTTGAAATAAAGTTGCACGGTGTGAGCATAATTCTGGGCGTGATATACTGTCCACCCACTATTGACTATTTTGCAGCATTTGAAGACCTTCTGTCGGATGTAGGTTCAGAGTGCACACATCACATAATTATGGGCGACCTTAACACAGACTTGCTGAGGGACACATCCAGATCACGGCATCTAAGATCTATTGTTGAAGCGGCAGATTTTTCCTTAGTGCCCTTGCAGGCTACGCACCGCAATTCTGACTCCCCTGATACATGGCTGGACGTGATTCTGACATCGTCGTTAGATAACGTTATTAACTCTGGCCAGTTTCTGGCACCGGGCTTCTCACGCCACGATTTGATTTTCTTAACATATAAAGTCAAGCCACCCAAACCAAAACCGGTAGTCGTACATTTGCGGAGCTTTGCCCGACTTGATATAAATCTTTTGAAGCGGGACGCCGCTTCGGCTGATTGGGCTGCCGCGTTGGGTGCATCAACTGTAGATGAGAAAGTAGCCAATTTTAACTCCTCTCTCTTAAAGTTATTTGATGCACACGCGCCGGTTCGCGCAGTGAGACTGAGGCGACCGCCTGCTCCTTGGATCACAAGGGATGTTCGGATGGCGATGGCTAAACGGGATAAAGCGTTTCGTAAATACAAGAAGGATCCGAGTGAGGGTAACTGGGGTCTTTTTAAAGCTGCTAGAAACCGCTGTAACCAAACGGTAAGGGCAGCAAAGCGTCGGCATATCCACGAAAATGTCTTGAACTCATCCCTTGCTGACACCTGGAAATTTTTGAGATCGCTTGGCATTGGTAAAGGTAAACCTGATATAGATTCTTCTTCTTTTACATTAAACCAGTTAAATTCGCATTTTTCTAAAACATCAACTCTCAATCCATTAATTAAATTCAAAACTTTATCTCTCATTGCCTCTTTTACTTCTCCAGACATCGTTCCTTTTACTTTTTCTCCTGTCGCCATTGAAGAAATCCGCAAAATTATAGTATCAATTAAATCTAAGGCCGTTGGCCATGATAATGTCAGTCGTCTTATGATTATTCACATTCTGGACAGCGTCTTGCCAGTTATTGCTCACATAGTCAATACTTCTCTACTCACTGGCGTTTTCCCATCATGCTGGCGTAAGGCGTTTGTCATCCCACTCCCCAAAATTAATAATCCGAGCTCACTTAGCCACTTTCGTCCCATATCTATTCTCCCGTTTCTGTCCAAAATACTGGAGGCCGCGGCCCACAAACAGATCTCACACTTTGTTCATAGCAACAGTCTCCTTTCACCGCTGCAGTCTGGTTTCCGGTCTGGACACAGCACCACCACCGCTCTACTTAAAGTTACAGAGGACATAAGACTCGGTATGGAATCTTCCAAAGTTACGGTGTTAGTGCTGATAGATTTCTCCAACGCCTTTAATGCGGTAGACCATGACCTACTTTTGGCTACTCTTACTCATTTGCAGGTTTCTTCAGATGCCACAAAGTGGTTCTTTTCATATCTTTCCGATAGAGCCCAGGCAGTCCGTGCCAGCCGCTCGTTATCTGATTGGTCTGAACTGAGTACTGGAGTACCTCAAGGCGGTATTCTCTCTCCTTTTCTCTTTTCAATTTTTATTAATCTTATTACCGCCAAGATTCGATGCTCTTACCATTTGTACGCAGACGATCTTCAGCTGTACGCGCAAGTTGACGTGGAAGATATAAACACGGCTATCTCATCCATAAATGCTGACTTGGATTACATCGCCGAGTGGTCTGCTAGCTTTGGCATTTGTGTAAATCCAGCTAAATGCCAAGCCATAATTTTAGGTAGCCAGTGGCAAATGTCTAGGTTGAGTACAGTACCTGTTGCTCCGATCCTTTTTGAGGATACTGTAATTCCGGTGAGCAGTCGGGTTAAGAATCTCGGATTAGTTTTAGATTCCAACCTTTCCTGGTCTGGTCAGCTCTCGGAGACAAGTCGGAAGGTCACAGGTACACTTAGAACTCTATATAAATTTAAAAACTTTCTGCCTGTAAGCACGAAAAAAATGTTAGTGCAGTCCTTAGTGTTACCAATAATTGATTACGGGGATGTGTGTACTACTAATGCCACTCAGGAATCACTCAATAAACTAGACCGTCTACTCAATAACTGTATTAGATTTATATTTGGACTTCGTAAATACGATCATGTCTCCTTTTACCGCCGGCAGCTCAACTGGCTCTCCATCCGTCGTCGTAGGTCCTTTCGGATCCTTTGTATCCTATTTTCGATCCTGTTTGAGCCTTCTGCTCCTGGATATCTCAAAAGTAAATTCGTCTTCGATACTCCTCGTCCAGGATGTGAGCTGCGTACCTCCCGCGTTCTCAAACTGACCATACCTTCTCACCGTACTGGTTTTATGACTAATTCTTTCGCCGTCCAGGCTAGTCGTCTTTGGAATTCACTCCCTCTAAATATTAGACAAGCTCCAAGTAAGTTTTCTTTTAAGCGGTTGTTGCGTAAGCATTTGCTAAAACAAGAGTTCGAATAATATCCATCATTATTATATTTATAGTATGTATTGTATAAATATGTAGTAGTTTATATATATTTTATTTATTTATGTAGTTTATATGTATAGTTTGCTTTTTTTATATTCACTGAATAGGTATATTTCTCTCTCTGCACCAATTGTAGATGTCTGTTTGGCCCTATGGTTGACTGGTAGAGAATGCCATTTGGCATTAAGTCCGCCATTTGTACATTTTGTATATACTTTGTGCAATAAAGTTTAAATAAAATAAAAATAAATAAAAATATCATTAAATAAACCTAAAAAAATAAAATAAAGTAATAACACTTTTGTATTACTACTAGCCCCATCTGTTGGCAAAATAATGAATTAACATTGGTGCTAATGTTAATTATTTATTTCTCTAACAAATGGCGTTAGTAGTAAATAAATAGATACATATTGGACATTGTTATACAAATTGACTAAGCCCCACAGTAAGCTCAAGAAGGCTTATGGTGTTGTGGGTACTCAGACTATTTTATTGTTGTCAAATATAATTTTGTTTGGTTACTCTAACTTGAACAGTTTACAAAATATGACACTTTCAATGATACACTGATGATTTTACATTATCCTGAATAACTCGAAAACAAAAGAAGATCGAGGACTGATATTAAGCATAGAGAGTTCTTAGGACCTGCCAGTACACCACCTGAAAGAATGACCAAATCCGTCGTTGGGGGCATTTCTTGTTCGCTTAGCCTGCTAGACCCTTTTGGATTCAGTCCCACCTCGCTTCGCTTAGTTTGATTCCCAATTTTTAAGTTTCTGTGAATACCTAGTAGAACAATCAATCTTGCTGTATATTCACTGCGGAGGTCAATTTACTCGTATATTTTGTGAAGCTGATGAACTGATCAGTCATGTTGTGTTAGCAAACTTAAATCGGGTATTTTCAGTTCGAGAAACGGTTTTGGCGCCATTCATTTATTACGTAAGACGATTTTGGGGTGGAGGGGGATCGAACATATCTTATTTTTTCTTACAAGTGAGAGGGAGGGAGTTTTTATAGTTCTAACGTAAGATCACAAAGATGCGATAATTTTTAATTTCTATGAAGTTATAACATTTAAAGTAATAATAATACTTCCACACTCTATGCTATCAAACACGGTGCAGAGTTAGCTTAAATGAGCTCAAGTACCTTTGTACAGGTACAAATAAACATTCAAAAAATATTTTTTTTTTAAATAAACACTAGAACAAACCAAACGTGTACTCATTTTTTCCTTTAGATTCATACGTAATAAATGGTCATATAGGGGGGTGGGAGGGGGAGGGTGTCAGCCTATTCTTATTATTTCTTACATAGGGGGTGGAGGGGGTCAAAAACTGCCAAAAATTGTCTTACGCAATTAATGAATGGCGCCTTTAGTGTTACTATTGCTTGGAACTGCTAAAATTATAAATAAAGATAAGCATATTAATACAAACTTCAGTGACTAGGGCCGATACACGACTGCAACTTGTATGGGAACTGCACGCCGACTGCACGCCAATTGCAACGTCGGCGTGGAGCTCAACAAAATGACCCAGAACCCTGGCAGTTCCTAGTGGAACTCAGGTTTGGTGCAACAAAGGCACATTATGTTTTAGTCATCCGACTCATCTTGATGAGCACTTAGGAGAGTAGTAACCAAGATAGAGCTGATGCTGAAACCTGGCAGTACCTAGTGGAGCTCGGGTTTGGTGGGACATATATAGACACACGCTGTTTTGGATATCCGACTCGTCATAGATCAGTACCCAAGATAGCTGATGCTGAACCCTGACAGTACCTAGTGGAGCTCAGGTTTTATACAACATAGGCACACGCTGTTTTGGTCATGCAATTCGTTTTGATGAGTACTTAGGAAAGTAGTATCCAAGATAGAGCTGATGCTGAACTTTGGCTGTCCCTATTAGTGGAACTCAGGTTTGGTGCAACACAGGCACACGCTGTTTTAGTCAATCGACACGTCTTGATGAGCACTTGGAAGAGCAGTACAGAAGATATATAGAGCTAATGCTGAACCTTGGCTGTACCTAGTGGAACTCAGGTTTGATGCAAAATAGACACACGCTGTTTTGGTCATCCGACTCGTCATGATGAGCACTTAAGATAGCAGTACCCAAGATAGAGCTGATGCTGAACCCTGGCAGTACCTAGTGAAACTCAGGTTTGTTGCAACATAGGCACACGCTGTTTTGGTCATCTGACACGTCTTAATGAACACTTAGAAGAGCAGTACCCAAGATAGCTGATGCTGAACCCTGGCTGTACCTAGTGGAACTGTGTGTGTGTGTTTATGTGCGGAGCAGCGTGATTACCGCCAGTAGGTGTCCAGTCAGGATAGTTTTTCGGTCAATTGTGTGGTGTGGACGCAAAAATAAATTCAAGGACATTGGCTCGCTGATCCAACATTATGTAGGAAAGCCAGTTGGCTTCCTTACAAAAAGTACTGGGCGACCGCGTAGGATGTAATAAGCGCCTATGAAATTGTATATTACGTGTGGATGATATTGGCAATTTGATTTTCTCGTCTGGACACGTTTTTAATGGACAAAGTAAAAGCTGTACCTAACAGATAGGCGTACCGGACAGCAACCGGGGTCCGGTTAGTATATTTCTTTCTTGCTCTCACTTATAGCTGCGTTCTTAACAGACTTATTTTATTACGTACCCACTCGATCGAACATGAAACAAGCCTTGAATTGGATCAAAGTCGCGGTCCGGTACGTTTAGGTAGAAAAACTCCACGAGCCCTTACAAAGCTCTGCTTTTTGCTAGTTTTATTACAGTTTACTATCGCAAATAATGAATCTCGAGCAGTTTTATTTCTTACTACACCGACTTTCTTTGAGGGGTGAGTCGTCATACTAAATGTATGGGAGGGTTAAAGTTAATGTTTAGGATATTTCGGCTTTTATTTAAAAAAAGTTATTCATGTAATTTTACTCATTGGGTAACGCACTTTCGATATCAATTTGTAGTTTTCTGATATCTGTTATATTTACGGAATTATCGCCTGGCTACACTTAATGATTACACCCTGTATGTTCTTCCCCGGGATTTAAATCTCTAAGTATGCCAAATTTCAACTTAATCGGTTCATTGGTGAAGGCGAAAAGATAGCAGATAAACAGACGGACACACTTTCGCATTTATAATATTAGTATGGATTTAATATGACAGTCTCACGAAAGTTTAGTTATTAAAATTATTAAAAAAAAAACATATAAATAATAATGTGCCGCAGAGAATCTTCAAAAAGTTCCCATGAAAGTAAATGCGTCGCACCCATAAGTGAGAGCGAGAAAGAGATATTTGTTTCTCGCTCTCACTTATGGGTGCGACGCACCAAGGTCGCGGTGCGGTGCGATAGTGTGTTACGGCCTTTATGCCAGGGCCACACAAACGGGTAACGGCGTTTCGCGATAATAAGTAGTAATTCAAAATATGAACGGGAACAGTGTGGAAGGGGCTTAAGGGGCCGCTCTGATATATCTGATGGCGAATATACATGAGTTAAACCGTATCATTACCTAAAGTTAGACCAAGATAAGTCTGCAGCGATTTTAATAACCCACGCAATGCAAGTGTTATTTATACGTCATAATTTCACAGAAGTTTGAAAATAACACTTGCACTGCGTGGGCTATCAAAATCTCTTCTTGGTCTAACTCTAATGAACAGGACTGAAGACAGTGTAAATTGGCTTATCACAATACGTACTCTTTATCGTTCAAAACCCAGTCGCCCTTAGAGGAGCCCTCGGAGGCTCCCATGTACGGCAGGAAGAAGTCGTCGACATACTGGAACAATAATAACATTAGGTAAGTCCCACAATCAGAGTTATGGCTCCTCTAGACGATGGGCCAGCGCCGGCCACTGCAAGGGATGCAGCCATGCGATAGAATGAGATAGCAATATCACTTGCTCCCTCTAATCTAACGCATAAATGCGTCCCTTGGAGTGGCCGGCGCTGGCCCATCGTGTAGAGGAGCCATTATAACGTTCGGCTGCGGTGGCACATACTATACATAGAGGTACAAAGCAGACTTGCCAGATCGTTCCAAATCCAATCTAATTAAGTAAGTAATTATCTATTAACCGTGGAACTTATACAGTGTGTAAATCCAATACTGGCAATAAATCAAACCAGACATTTATCCATCATGAACTAAGAAGTTTTTTTAAGTTCTCGTCCATACAAAAAGAGAAAATGTTTTTCCACTTTTAAATGTTTTCCATTCTCCATTTTTTAGTAAGTTGTTGACACAATGAAAGACTATGTTTAAAGGTTTTCCTTTTTTCAATATTTGCAATAGATTCACCCTTATGCCTATAAGGGTGCCTCAAAAACTTAATTTTTGTTATTAAAACTTGGTCGAAGTAAACTGTTTATTTAAAAAAAAAATTATATCTTTTTTTTAAAGCGAAACCTATAAACCTAGAATATTAAAATCAAAGTGAATAATTAAGATTTAGTTAGTGGAAACCGTTTTATCCCGAAATGGAAATTTCATCAAAAAGTATGTATTGTCAGTCGCGCTATACCTACCGTATTTCGTTAGGATCGCAAAGCTATTCTTCCTGCTTAAATATGACCCCGTAGTTAATTTTTGAAAATTTTTCGTGCAGCAATATACAGTCGACGTCAAATATAATTATGTTTACTTTGACTTTGGCACCTTACTCCTTTGTAATAAGGCGAAAAATTATAATGTTTACGAGACATTACATGACATGACGTGACATTAGGTACGATAATACGAGCTTATTCAGGGACCATAATTTTAGGTATATCCGCAACGCAGGCTACGTCGCGCGTCGCGCGTCGTCAGGTGAACACAAACTCACAAGTCACAATCAGCAACAGGCTTCGTCACAAAACTATATCTACAGCGGAAAAAACTGCAACAGGCTTCGTCAACTTACTCTTTTTCTTCCTCGCGTTGTCCCGGCATTTTGCCACGGCTCATGGGATCCTGGGGTCCGCAAGACAACTAATCCCATGATTTGACGTAGGTACTAGTTTTTACGAAAGCGACTGCCATCTGACCTTCCAACCTAGAGGGGAAACTAGGCCTTATTGGGATTAGTCCGGTTTCCTCACGATGTTTTCCTTCACCGAAAAGCAACTGGTCAATATCAAATGGTATTTGGTACATAAGTTCCGAAAAACTCATTGGTACGAGCCGGGGTTTGAACCCGCGACCTCTGGATTGAAAGTCGCACGCTCTTACCGCTAGGCCACCAGCGCTCTCTTACTGCTAGGCCACCAGCGCTAGCTTCGCCAACTTACTCTAAAACTTACTCTTACAACTTACACACTGCCTGCTGGCGGCGAGTTACCTCTAACTCGCCGCCAGCAGGCAGTGTGCCCAGTTTCCCCGTTGTATGGCGATGGTCTCCCGTAGCGTGGCATCCACCAAACGCAACGCCAAATTCTTAAATAGGAGCTTTTTATGGCAGGTAGGTACGTAATTGTCAACAAGCGCCGACAGCTACTACCACGGAACAAAGAACGCCCAGACCAGACAGAAAGCGCCCTGAGCCTGGATTAGTATGGAAACCTAAAGCGGGGGGCTCAGGAATGTAAACCGCCTATGAGACGACATTTGAACGAAAACTAACCTAAAGCCTGTTCGGCCGGGCTACTACATCGTCAGTCAACGCCAGTACCGTCTTTACCATAAGGGCCCACGGGGCCCGTGCCCAGGGCCCCCATCCTCGGGGGGCCCCGAAGGACACACAGTAGTTCAGTATATTTGAATACCAAATAGAAGATCATAGTAGAAAAACGTTAGTTTAACAAAATTAGCCTTCTTTACTTTCCAAAAGGGCTCCAAATTCTTATGTGCCCAAGGGCCCCAGCATAGTTGAAGATGGCCCTGATCATCGCCTCCCGGCTGATACTTTGTCTAATGATAGTTTAGATGCTATCATGAAATAAAAAAATATGTTGATTATATAACCCGTGAACAGCGGCGTGTGGTTCCTGTCTACTGCCGCCACATCACGATGCATCCCCCACTCGTTGTTAAGGTTCCTGTCTACTGCCGCCACATCACGATGCACCCCCCACTCGTTGTTAAGGTTCCTGTCTACTGCCGCCACATCACGATTCATCCCCAACTCGTTGTTAAGGTTCCTGTCTACTGTCGCCACATCACGATGCACCCGCCACTCGTTGGTAAGGTTCCTGTCTACTGCCGCCACATCACGATGCACCCCCCACTCGTTGTTAAGGTTCCTGTCTACTGCCGCCACATCACGATTCATCCCCAACTCGTTGTTAAGGTTCCTGTCTACTGTCGCCACATCACGATGCACCCGCCACTCGTTGTTAAGGTTCCTGTCTACTGCCGCCACATCACGATTCATCCCCAACTCGTTGTTAAGGTTCCTGTCTACTGTCGCCACATCACGATGCACCCGCCACTCGTTGGTAAGGTTCCTGTCTATTGCCGCCACATCACGATTCATCCCCAACTCGTTGTTAAGGTTCCTGTCTACTGCCGCCACATCACGATGTACCCCCCACTCGTTGTTAAGGTTCCTGTCTACTGCCGCCACATCACGATGCATCCCCCACTCGTTGTTAAGGTTCCTGTCTACTGCCACCACATCACGATGCACCCCCCACTACAAGCTCGGTCTGAGGTCACCTTAGTATAGTTAGTATGTGGAGCAGGGATGTTGCGAATATTCGCATCCGCATCCGCGGAACATCCGCATTATTTTCAACATCCTCATCTGCATCCGCATCCGCATAAAATCAATGCGGAGCTTATGCGGATGCGGATGTCAAACAAGTCGGTACAGGAACGTCTTAGCGGCTTAAGTGCTAGGTAATTTCGTCATTACCTATAACGAAAACGTCTAGATCCAGAAAAGTCGGCCAAGTTACTGTTTATTAAATATAACGCACCTATATTCTTGCTCAAATACTAAACGTTTCGCAAAAAAAAAATATTAAAATATTTGACGTTTTTTAAGTACCTAATCTTGACATCCGCATCCACATCCGCGGATGTGAGCCTTTAAATATCCGCATATCCGCAAAAAATCTGCATCCGCAACATCCCTGATGTGGAGGAGTAGGTATATGAGTAATAGGGGCATTATTTATACATAATAGGACTATTTCTTTTATTGATTTCTCTCACCCTGATTATCTAATTGATATCTTTAAATTCAATGTTATAGACAATATAGACTGTTTGTGGGAATAGGGACTTTATCGAGACAAAAAATACAAACTAAACAATAATAAAACTAAACTACATGGAATATAAAACTTAAAATAATCATATAAATAGACTTATAAATAAACTTATAAATAAAAAATGCTCCCTAGGTCGCTGTCATGAGTTATGGTGCCCAGTAGGCTGGCAGCGTTACCTCGTTGGATGGCCAGACTTAGTCTCTGGCCGAAGTAGCCAGCCCTCTGGTCACCAGACGCATCTATAAGGCGCTCGGAAATTTCTTTATATAAAGACTTCGCACTGCGCCCCCACGGACCCAGAGTTTCGACTCCGAACGGTGCAAATAATTAGCCCTCGCCGAGGACAGCATATTTGCGCCGCTTGTTTAGTTCCGCTGTTGTGGCCGCAGCCCCCGCCTTGACGGAGGTCGCCTGTAGGTGGGACGGCGCGAGCGTGTCAACGCAGGTGGCGTCCCACACAAGCGTCCTCCCCAGCTTCCACGGAATGAGTGACATCTCGTCGGGCCGCTTGCCGTCGTCGCGTGCGATACCGTTCGGCTCAAGTATGGCCGGCACGCTGACGGAAGCAAGCGCCCTACGGATGACATCATTCAAGGATGCGTGGCGGGTGATACGGCCGGCGCTCCTCTGGGGTTGTCTATTGTTTGTCCGAAAATTATATAAAATAATACTCATATGCCCGAATTTTATTTGCCCGAATTTCATTTGCCCGAATTGTTTGTTTACCATAAAAATGATGTGACATACTCTTTGTTTACCCGATTATTAGATTCCAGAACGTACGAGTGCCATACGTGTTGTTGTCCATATTATTAATTGTAATAATATTATTTAATAGAATATTTAACCTCACCTAACCCACTTTTCCAGTAGTATTTCTTTTCTGTAAGGGTCGCAGTTCAAACCTAACCTAACCCATTTTTCTAGTAGCATTTGGTTTCTGTAAGGGTAGCAATTCAAACCTAACCTAACCCACTTTTCTGATAGTATTTCTTTTCTGTAAGGGTCGCAGTTCAAACCTAACCTAACCTACTTTTCTAGTAGCATTTATTTTCTGTGTAGGGTGCAGTTCAAACCTAACCTAACCCACTTTTCCAATCGCATTTCTTTTCTGTAAGGGTCGCGGTTCAAACCTAACCTAACCCACTTTTCCAGTAGCATTACTTTTCTGTAAGGGTCGCAGTTCAAACCTAACCTAACCCATTTTTCTAGTAGCATTTGGTTTCTGTAAAAAAAATATATTATGGCTAGTGATAATTATGGCTTACAATGATGATGACAAATGATATTATTGAAATTGATTTTATGGGAAACAAAGTTTCTGGCACGTGACTAATATAGTAAACAATAAGTATTGCATATGTAATTATGGGAAACAATATAATGGCTGTTGACTATTATGGCAAATGAAATTCTGGCAAGTGGGTGTATACCCTCCTCTGGCAAGACAAGCCGTGGTGACCCAGATCGTCTACCATGGTGCCACAGCGGCAGCGGTGGGGCTCGTTAGTTTTGGTGCCCAGTCGTAAGCAGGTGGCAAGAGTGAGGGTCGTCTTGTCGAGCAGGGTGCCAATATTGGCTGATGGTAATGCGTGAAGCCAGTAACCAGCTTCCGGTTCCGCCACTGCCAGCAGACGAGCGCGCTCTGCTGAACTCTGAGCAGAGTCCGTGAGTTCTTTTAAGGTTGATCGGCAGAGCGGCTCGTCCCACTGTTTTTGTGATTTAAGGGAAACTGGAAGCGGGCTGCCTGGGCAGGACTGCAGCCAGACGTCTTGGGCCTCATTCAGAGTGGTGGTGCACTCGTTTCCAGCAGCTGGGCAAAAAATCTTAGCCGCAAGGTTCTGTGTACTATGGAAAGAGGCCAATAACGCAGGGAGGGCCACACTGACCACTTGGCGTATGCCCAGGCCGCCATGACGGATTGGCAGGGAGGCCTGAGTCCAGGCGCGGTTATCGAGGTGGATGTTAAGGATTGATGAGAGAGTAGTTTTGAGTACGGAATCTAAAGGCTCGATAAGATGGGGATGTTTCCAGATGGGGCTGCATCTGAGTATATATGTGAATTTGGGAACGAACAAGCAAAACTTTATGATGACTAATGCCATGTGTGAACTGATTTTTAAAAGGCGGTCCGAATAGGCTTGATGGATACTGAGATGTTCGTTGATGAGCGGTGGAAATGATTCCGGGAAGATGGGAGCACCTAGGAGTCGGAGGGATTGTCTGTCGATAATTTTGATATTGGGAGCCAGAATATTGAAAGCATGAGGTTATGTTTTTCAAGTCAACAGCAGGAAGGGGCTTGTTGATGAAGAGCTCGCATTTAGAGAAGTTTAGCTCCAGACCTATTGCGCTAAAGGAGTCAGTTAGGTTTTTCAAGTCATCTAAAACGGTTTTCCAGTCTCCCCCTAGAGTCCCATCGTCGAGGTACCAGGAGTTGAATTTTGACTTTAGGTCGGAAATGACTGGATGGATGGCGAGGCTGAAAATGGCGGGTCCCAAAGGGTCACCCTGCTGACAGCCCACCGCTGACGACAAGCGATTTGTTTTAAAGAGTAGGTGCGAGGGCTGGTGATAGCACTGCCATAGGTATTTGTAGATCAGGGGGGTGGCGTCCTGAATTTGTGTAAGAAGAGCGCCTTTGTTAATTGTAATGTACTTATAATTATTATGTAAGTTAAGTTATTTTTTTGACATGTATTTTATTGCTATTTTAATTCTAGTTATTTTATTGATTTTATTGTACATCGAACACAATCTTTGTATTGTTATATGAATAAAATAAATAATAATTACCCAGGTGATGAAGGCACGCACTTTGTTGACAAAAGACTGTTAAGGACTTTTGTGAGCCGACTGACAAAGCGCTCCTTCACCGACTGTCTTATAAGTACCCTCGTAAGACTGTAATTTTGGATTTCACGGGCCTATATATCCCGGTCGTTTGTAAGACTTGCGTGGGGAAATAGATTCAACACGTAGAGTCCCTTTGGAGAGCTTTAATGTCATGTAGCGCCTCCTGGAACCCGTTCACAGGCACAACAATTTTAAACACCCATGAACCGGTCTCTAACTGTCAGCCTCGAACTACTGTAGAAAAATGAACATGCTGTAATTTAATATTTCATAATAAATGAATTCAAATCAAATCAAATCATCAAACAAATGCGCCTATCTTGCCCTTACCAGGATTTGAACCTGGGACCGGGTTACTAATGGATTACCGAAATATTTTTGCCAGATTTTCATATCCCAAACAATTTATCCCAAAAATATAAAATCCAACTAATCATTTCCCAACTAAACAAGTCGAAAAAAAATATTTTCCAAGAGAACGATATGCAAAAAAATATTTTGACATTTCCTTACTTTGGCAACATTTATTTTACCAAATTTTAATTACTCGAAAGTATTAGTTGGCAAAGAATACAAAAACCATAACAAAACATGACAAATGTAACAGTTATCAAAAAAAGAAATTGCCAATTTTTATTTGAACAAATTTTAATTTGTCCAAATGAGTACTTACCAAAGAATACAAAAACCAAAACTAAACGTGACAAACTATTGTATTTTGTCATTTTCTTATTTTGACAATTATTATTTCACATTTTGTTATTTATTTAATAAATACTTTAAATAATTCCAAATTTAGTAATGGCAAATATTACAGAACAAATGTCAAACATTATTATCTGTAGGGTGGTACGAATTGCATTTCACTAATATTTTAATAAGTGGGTAGGAGATTGAAGTATCCGTATAAGCGTCTGAATACCGTCGATATTTATTATTAACTTATTCAACTGACTTTTTCTCGGCAACTCGGCAGCCGGTCGACGAAGCCCCGCTTCTCGCTTCGCGTGGCTTCTATTTTCTGCTCTGAGGAACACAAGGTAACTAACGAACCTATCTAGGTAAAAATACAGGTAATACTGTAGTGTTTTTACAATGCGGGGGGCTCCGATAACAATCCCTTTTTTTAAAGTAAGTGAGACCCGGCAGCCGGTCGACGAAGCCCCGCTTCGCGGGGCTTCTATTTTCTGCTCTAAGGAACACAAGGTAACTAACGAACCTATCTAGGTGGAAATATACGTAATACTGTAGTGTTTTTTAATGCGGGGGGCTTCGCCCCCCGAGCCCCCCTTTCGGGGGGCTTCGCTCCCCCGTCCCCCCTTTTGGTAGCTTTCGCGTGGTTTAGACTAACGCAACATATTCTAAAGTATGACTTAATTAATAATCGTTAACAAGTGAGACTCGGCAGCCGGTCGACGAAGCCCCGCTTCTCGCTTCGCGGGGCTTCTATTTTCTGCTCTGAGGAACACAAGGTAACTAACGAACCTATCTAGGTAAAAATACAGGTAATACTGTAGTGTTTTTACAATGCGGGGGGCTCCGATAACAATCCTTTTTTTTAAAGTAAGTGAGACCCGGCAGCCGGTCGACGAAGCCCCGCTTCGCGGGGCTTCTATTTTCTGCTCTGAGGAACACAAGGTAACTAACGAACCTATCTAGGTGGAAATATACGTAATACTGTAGTGTTTTTTAATGCGGGGGGCTTCGCCCCCCGAGCCCCCCTTTCGGGGGGCTTCGCCCCCCCGTCCCCCCTTTTGGTAGCTTTCGCGTGGTTTAGACTAACGCAACATATTCTAAAGTATGACTTAATTAATAATCGTTAACAAGTGAGACTCGGCAGCCGGTCGACGAAGCCCCGCTTCTCGCTTCGCGGGGCTTCTATTTTCTGCTCTGAGGAACACAAGGTAACTAACGAACCTATCTAGGTAAAAATACAGGTAATACTGTAGTGTTTTTACAATGCGGGGGGCTCCGATAACAATCCCTTTTTTTAAAGTAAGTGAGACCCGGCAGCCGGTCGACGAAGCCCCGCTTCGCGGGGCTTCTATTTTCTGCTCTGAGGAACACAAGGTAACTAACGAACCTATCTAGGTGGAAATATACGTAATACTGTAGTGTTTTTTAATGCAGGGGGCTTCGCCCCCCGACTCCCCCTTTCGGGGGGCTTCGCCCCCCCGTCCCCCCTTTTGGTAACTTTCGCGTGGTTTAGACTAACGCAACATATTCTAAAGTATGACTTAATTAATAATCGTTAACAAGTGAGACTCGGCAGCCGGTCGACGAAGCCCCGCTTCTCGCTTCGCGGGGCTTCTATTTTCTGCTCTGAGGAACACAAGGTAACTAACGAACCTATCTAGGTAAAAATACAGGTAATACTGTAGTGTTTTTACAATGCGGGGGGCTCCGATAACAATCCTTTTTTTTAAAGTAAGTGAGACCCGGCAGCCGGTCGACGAAGCCCCGCTTCGCGGGGCTTCTATTTTCTGCTCTAAGGAACACAAGGTAACTAACGAACCTATCTAGGTGGAAATATACGTAATACTGTAGTGTTTTTTAATGCGGGGGGCTTGGGCTTCGCCCCCCCGTCCCCCCTTTTGGTAGCTTTCGCGTGGTTTAGACTAACGCAGCATATTCTAAAGTATGACTTAATTAATAATCGTTAACAAGTGAGACTCGGCAGCCGGTCGACGAAGCCCCGCTTCTCGCTTCGCGGGGCTTCTATTTTCTGCTCTGAGGAACACAAGGTAACTAACGAACCTATCTAGGTAAAAATACAGGTAATACTGTAGTGTTTTTACAATGCGGGGGGCTCCGATAACAATCCCTTTTTTTAAAGTAAGTGAGACCCGGCAGCCGGTCGACGAAGCCCCGCTTCGCGGGGCTTCTATTTTCTGCTCTAAGGAACACAAGGTAACTAACGAACCTATCTAGGTGGAAATATACGTAATACTGTAGTGTTTTTTCAATGCGGGGGGCTTCGCCCCCCGGGCCCCCCTTTCGGGGGGCTTCGCCCCCCCGTCCCCCCTTTTGGTAGCTTTCGCGTGGTTTAGACTAACGCAACATATTCTAAAGTATGACTTAATTAATAAAAAAACAATTGTTGCATATTACAATCCCCTTTTTTAAAGCAAGTGAGACTCGGCAGCCGGTCGACGAAGCCCCGCTTCTCGCTTCGCGGGGCTTCTATTTTCTGCTCTGAGGAACACAAGGTAACTAACGAACCTATCTAGGTAAAAATACAGGTAATACTGTAGTGTTTTTACAATGCGGGGGGCTCCGATAACAATCCCTTTTTTTAAAGTAAGTGAGACCCGGCAGCCGGTCGACGAAGCCCCGCTTCGCGGGGCTTCTATTTTCTGCTCTAAGGAACACAAGGTAACTAACGAACCTATCTAGGTGGAAATATACGTAATACTGTAGTGTTTTTTCAATGCGGGGGGCTTCGCCCCCCGGGCCCCCCTTTCGGGGGGCTTCGCCCCCCCGTCCCCCCTTTTGGTAGCTTTCGCGTGGTTTAGACTAACGCAACATATTCTAAAGTATGACTTAATTAATAAAAAAACAATTGTTGCATATTACAATCCCTTTTTTTAAAGCAAGTGAGACTTGGCAACCGCTCTAAGGAACACAAGGTAACTCACGAACCTACCTAGGTAATAGTGGTTTTTTGGGCAGCTTTCGGGCTGTTTAGTTTCCCAAACCAAACTAAGCACCTACTTTACCTAACCTAGCCGTAACACATTTTTAATAACCTAATGTTTTGGATAGACATAATTTGTCCAGTAGTGGTTTTGCAATACATTTGTTTGAACAAACATTTTTTAAGTAAAGATATTTTTGGTAAAAATAATTTTGTCCAGTGATTCATTTGACGAAAATAAATTTGAGCGAACATTTATAGTCTAAGTAAAACATTTGGAAAAAAAACAGTTGGTCTTAATAAAAGTTGCAAAGTAATAGTTTGGGAAATGATCATTTGTCGGAATTTAAGTTTGTTAAATGTTCATATGGGAAAGATTGAGTTGACAAACGTGCAGTTGGTAAAATTTGGTTGGGAAACAAAATTTGGTCAAAAAAGTTTCGGTAAATTAAAAGGATCCCGTTTCGCACGTCTGCAATAGTGGTGTATATCTCGTGGGCGGGTTAGTCTGGTGGTGGAACGCCGCGGTCGGCTGCGTATACTGTTTAAGACGAGGAGTATTACCAATGTTTCGCGCGTCTGCAACAGTGGTACATATCTCGTGGGCGGTGTAGACGACGCAATATACTGGACCTGAAATAAATAACCTGAAACATAAAACTTAGTAATTAATATACATTTTAGTTTAATATTATAAAATCATATGTAGGTACTTACCTTGCTTACCACTGTTGTTTTCTATGTGTTAATAAAGTGTGCGCGAGAGCATGTATATGTGTGCAACGAGCATCGGCTATCGGCCAATCAACGTCAGTTCCCTATACGCCACCGAGCGACACACGCATGTCCATGCGCTCTAACACTTACCTCAAAAAGTATCCCTAGTTGTTCTAATTTCTGCTCCTCTCCACCCGTGGCTGCAATCGTCGGCTACACATGGTCCTATCAAACCGGATCCTGAGGAGCACGGATGTCGGGACGCAAAGGAATGTTCCACACGCCTCCGCACACCATGGTTAAAACGCGGGGTGCTCTCGAAAGAGAAAAGTTGAAACATGCCACGGATGCTCAGAGTGAAGTGCCAGGCCCAAAGAACTCCAAAGAAGAAGAATTTACGGATCACGCAAGCCAGTTCAACGCGAAGGCGCTCAGTTTGCAGATTCAGCCCACCGCAAAAGAGGGTAGCATCAAAACTGAAACTGAACATGGATATCACCGATCCAATACTTCGAATAAGACTTCGATGTCTTCACTACAAGCAAAAAGAAAGCAATTAGAGTTAGACGCCGCCGAAGCTAAAGCTAGGATCGAGAAGGAGTTAATAGATAAAAAGCTAGACGCTGCACTCGCTAAGCTGTATGAAGAATATTCTCAGAAGTCCCGTTGCAGTGAAGAACAACGATCTATTTTGTCCGAAACATCTCAAAAAGTGGAACAGTGGCTCGAGAGAAGTCGCCAAGACGATCAAAACGAACGCGTTCTCGCGACCCCTGGGCAAGAACCGAACCCCGGACCCAGCTCACTTCAAACCCTAGCACAAGCAATGGAAAAACTAGCTACTACAACTCAAAGTGCTAATACTCGTCTTTTATCTCGATTAGCCACGTCTAAGGACTTACCGTTATTTTCTGGTGAATCGCTCGAGTGGATACAATTTAAAAAATCATACGAACAATCCACCAAGTTATGCAACTATAGTGATTCTGAAAATATCGCAAGATTAGACAAATGTCTCCGTGGTGAAGCTAAAGAAACGGTCTCATCTTTATTTACGACTGACACCCCACCACGCGCCATCCTAGACGCACTAGAGCTACGATTCGGAAGACCTGACCTAATCATAAATAAAATCTTAACACAATTTAAGAAATTGCAACCTTTACCGCAAGCGTATCATATGGAGTTGGTGAACTTCGCCGTCAAAGTGAAGAATTACGTGGCAGCTGCAGAGTCTATTAATCAGACCGATCATCTTCGAAGCCCTGAGTTACTAAGCATCGTTATATCAAAGTGTCCCAGTGCGCTTATCAACAAGTGGGCAGACTATATATACGAACATAGCGATACAAACAAAGCTAAATTACAGTTATTCTCCGAGTTCCTGCACAAAGAAGCTACGAAGATCGCCGCCGCTGGTGTAACTCATATCCATTCTCAAAATGAACATAAGTTTCCAAAAAAGATGGAAGACCGAAAACTTCAAGTTCACCCCATTTTAAACAATGATAATGATACTAACACGAAGTGCAAGTTTTGTAAGATGTCTTATCATCCGCTGACTAATTGCATCAAATTTAAACGCGCGCTACGCAGGGATAAATGGCGCTTTGTTAAAATAAACAGAATATGCCATAAATGCCTGTTGCTAGGCCACGGGAAAGAAACCTGCCCGGCCGCATCGTGCGATATTGACGGCTGCGGGCTGCCCCACCACCGCCTCCTTCACTGGCCGAACAAACCTAACGCAGCCAGCGCAGCGCCCCGCAATAGCAGCACCAACGAAGACATAAATAATACGCCAACATTAAGTGCGACAGATGAACCTGCCAACAACAATCCCACGACCGCAATCGTAACCAATACTGTCGTGGAACCTAGTGACAGTGTTTACCTAAAGTCTGTACGAGTGAACCTCCATGGACCTAGCGGCACTATTGCTACTTATGCCCTTTTAGATGATGGGGCCGCAGTGAGTCTGATATCAGCTGATCTTGCTAACTGTGTCAACCTTCAAGGTCAGCCAAAGACAATAAGTATGAAATGTGCATGGAAATCTAAATTCGAGTGTACAATTGAAACTGTGAACTTTAAAATCTCGAACTCAAGTGGTGAAATGTACGATTTACGTGCGCGAAAAATGAGTGAGCTAGACTTACCAACGCTGGACCTATCTAACGTGAACTTAGACTCCTACGATTATTTACGTGACCTAAAAAGTGTTATACCCTGCTGTAATATGGAACCGAAGTTATTAATCGGACAGGACTATTACCATTTGTTAATGCCGCTAAAGACTGTTTATCGGGGCGATTTTGAACCTTGTGCCACATTAACAAAACTCGGTTGGTGTTTACACGGATCCTTACCTGCAGCTATATTCGGTCGACCTTCGACCGCCGAGCATGCCTTGACAACAGTGCTGTACGAGCGCGCTAAATCAGCCGCCGAAATCTGCAACGCATGCACTCCGCCCTCCACCGCCACCCCCGCGGACATACTTACCGCGCGGCGGGAGATGCACACATGCACAGACGCAGACACACACTCATCACCACAATGGTCAAGCGATGCACTTAGCGACAGCGCAGATAAACAACTTCATGAACTGGTTCGTCGATCGTTTGCGCTCGAATCAATAGGAGTGAACTCTAAGCCACGCGTAAATAAGGACGACATTCGTGCAGTCAACATCATTGATAACTCTGCAAGATTAATTAACGGGAGTTATGAAATTAGTTTACCATGGAAAAACGATGCTAAACTGCCTGACTCTTACCCAAATGCTTATAAGAGATTCCTCGCTGTGGAAAGAAGAATGCTGTCAGATGAAGGATACGCCTCCAGGTATACGGAGCGTATTAATCATTTACTTGAAAACAATTACGCCCGATTATTATCAGACGAAGAATTGTTAGCGCCACATATGCGCGTATTTTATTTAGCCCATTTTGGAGTTGACAACAAAAACAAGAAAAAATTGAGACTAGTGCATGACGCTTCAGCCGCCACCGCCGGTCGCTCCCTGAACGACTACCTACTCCAGGGTCCTGACCTACTTCAGTCTTTACTGGGCATCATGCTACGCTTTCGAGAAAAACCAGTCGCAATTATGGGCGATATAAAAGAATTCCTCCTTCGCATCAAGATAACGAAAGAAGACCAGCACGCATTACGATTTTTATGACGCGAGAACGTAAACAGCGAATTAAAAACCTACGTTATGACGTCATTATTATTTGGAACCAATTGTTCTCCATTCATTGCACAACATATTAAAAATAAAAATGCAATGCGATTCCAAAACGAAATGCCTGAAGCGGTCGAAGCCATCCTGAAGTCACATTATATGGACGACTACATCGAGAGTGTGGACAACGAGCAGTTAGCTATCAAGATGATAAAAGAAGTTGCCGAAATCCACAAACAAGGTGGCTTCGAAATAAGAAATTGGATATCTAACAAACCTGAAGTTTTGGAATGCACGCCAAAAGAAACCTTAAGTGACAAGGCAATAAGGTTCAAAACCGGATGCGACGACGTACCTGAGAGAACGCTCGGGTTGCTATGGTACCCGGCCAGCGACACATTCGGCTTTGATTTATCACTTAAACGCATTCCGACGGAGATAATTAACTTGCAACGAAAACCCACGAAGCGGGAACTCCTGCGCATCTATATGTCAATATTTGACATTTTTGGCTTCCTTGCACCATTTACTGTCAAAGCAAAAATAATGCTACGAAATATCTGGAGAACGGATACTAAATGGGATGATGAGATTCCTACGAATGAATATACAGTATTTCGCAACTGGATAACGGAATTACAATCTTTGAAAGATTTGCGCATTCCAAGATTTTATTTTCACGGCGAACAGGTTATGAGCGAGCGCGATAAACTGATAACGCTCGCCGCCACACCTTGCGCCAGAATGAGACGACCATAGAACTCGAACTTCACATTTTTTGCGATGCTGCTCCTACTGCATACGCTGCCGTCGCTTATTGGCGCAAAATATGTAGCATCAATGCAGTACAAGTTTCATTCATCGCGAGTAAATGTCGTTCGTCACCTGTGAAGAAATATATAACTATACCTAAACTTGAGATGGAATCAGCTGTTATCGCCTGCAGACTCGCTGACACAATAGCGCGCGAACACAGGTTGAGCGCCTGCACACGGTACTTCTGGACCGATTCTTTAATCGTTTTGCATCAAATAAAAAACGATACGCGCAACTATAAAGTTTTTGTCGCTAACAGACTTGGCGAAATTGATGAATTATCTCAATCCTGTGAATGGAATTATGTACCTACCGACTTGAATATAGCTGACAAAGCGACTAAATTAAATACTTACGAGTTGAATAACGACTGCGACTGGCTCCGTGGCCCTGCATTCCTGTACTCGCCGCGGGACACGTGGCGGAAGTATGACGCTGCAAAACAAAAGATAAACAAAGATCAGCTGTTGCAAGTAAACATGCTATATGAAATAAAGGATGAAGACTTACCTGTTGTTCCTGATTTGAATAAATTCTCTTCGTGGACCAGGCTATGGAGATGTATGGCAAATGTTTTGTTGTTTATTACGAGGTGCCGAAGACCTGGTAACGCGCAGATTGATGCCGACACGATGCAACGCGCTGAAACTGAATTATTGCGTTACTCACAGATAAAATCGTTTCCAGAAGAGATTTATGCACTGAAAAATAATAAGGCAATCGAACCAAGCAGCCGATTGCGCAAATTAACGCCAATATTAGATGAACACGGATTGCTACGCGTCGGCGGGAGGATCGACGCTGCTTCGTATATTGATTACGACCTGAAACGTCCCGTTATACTTGACGGGCGTGATTATATAACGAGATTGATAATCAAGCGTTATCACGTGATGGCTGCGCACGGTAATAATGAAACTGTAGTCAACGATATTCGTCAAAAATATTGGATTGTCAACTTACGCCCTACAGTACGTACAGTTGCCGCACGATGTTTGTATTGCCGAATAAAAAAAGCAAGACCTAGTAACCCACGCATGGAAGACTTACCGGCGGCGCGACTCGCTCATCATCAACGCCCGTTTCCGATGGATTCTGGCGGCGTTGGATGCGCGAGGTACTACCAAATCTTCTACCACGACAAAAATGGTGCCAAGAGGGCAAACAGCTGAAAAAGGGCGATGTCGTGGTAATCGTAGACCCAGCGATGCCTATAAATGTCTGGCCCAAAGGACGGGTCCATGAAGTTCACGCTGGCGCCGACGGGCGCATTCGAATCGTCGATATAAAAACACAATCCGGAATGCTTACCAGACCAGTGGCGCGTTTAGCGTTGCTCCCCACAGCTGATGATGATTGTCCTTGACGGACAATGGGGCCGAGAATGTAGACGACGCAATATACTGGACCTGAAATAAATAACCTGAAACATAAAACTTAGTAATTAATATACATTTTAGTTTAATATTATAAAATCATATGTAGGTACTTACCTTGCTTACCACTGTTGTTTTCTATGTGTTAATAAAGTGTGCGCGAGAGCATGTATATGTGTGCAACGAGCATCGGCTATCGGCCAATCAACGTCAGTTCCCTATACGCCACCGAGCGACACACGCATGTCCATGTGCACTTGCCTCAAAAAGTATCCCTAGTTGTTCTTATTTCTGCTCCTCTCCACCCGTGGCTGCAATCGTCGGCTACAGGCGGGTTAGTCTGGTGGTGGACGGCCGCGGTCGGCTGCTTATACTGTTTAAGACGAGGAGTATTACCAGTGTTTCGCGCGTCTGCAACAGTGGTACATATCTCGTGGGCGGGTTAGTCTGGTGGTGGAACGCCGCGGTCGGCTACGTATACTGTTTAAGACGAGGAGTATTACCAGTGTTTCGCGCGTCTGCAACAGTGGTACATATCTCGTGGGCGGGTTAGTCTGGTGGTGGACGGCCGCGGTCAGCTGCGTATACTGTTTAAGACGAGGAGTATTACCAGTGCTGCGCGCGTCGGCAACAGTGGTACATATCTCGTGGGCGGGTTAGTCTGGTGGTGGACGGCCGCGGTCGGCTGCGTATTTTCTATATATCTTCGGCTGTAAAAATAAACAGATATTTCACACTTCTTGCGACTCTCGGAGGTATTTAAAATTAACATTAAATAAAATATGATATGATATGAAAAATATTTTGGCCATAATTGAATTGTTTGGTATAAGCTTTTATCGCTGACTGTAATTTTCTTTCCACAGGCAATCGACAACTTATCGAGACAATTCTATCAACCACCATAATAAAGTCCTTCTAAATGACGTTTTATTTATTTGCGGCGCCCTTTACTTATTTTGACGTGAAACATAGGTGAACGTCTTTAAAAACCAATTAAAAACGGCTGCTATTTAACTGATCACCAGATTTAGTAAAATTTAATACCAAAAAAGTCTATTTTACCACCCTAAAATAATGAATGATCACCAAAATTATAACACCATTTTAATGTGAAATGATTATCAATTTTATTACACTTTACTATCCTTTTAAAGGAAATGACACCAACCTAATCATTATTAACCCAAAAATACTAAATGATTACCAAATTTGAAACCCCATTTTAATGTGAAATGATAACCAAATTTTTTTATCTTGCTATCCTATTAAAAAAAATGACACCAAAATAATCATTGTAAACCCAAAAATAGTAAATGACCACCAAAATTAGAACTCCATTTTAATGTAAAATTATAACCAAATTTTTAAATCCTGATATCATATTAAAGCAAATGACTCCAAAATAATCATTGTAAACCCAAAAATAGTAAATGACCACCAAAATTGTAACCACATTTTAATTAAAAATGTGCAAATATTTAATATAATTACCGTTATCCTATTAAATTAATTAGTCCACTTCGTCACCCTTTTCTAGTAGCATTTTATTTCTGTAACAGTCGCAGTTCTAACCTAACCTAAACCACTTTTCTAGTAGCATTTCGTTTCTGTAAGGGTCGCAGTTCAAACCTAACCTAACCTAATCCACTTTTCTAGTAGCATTTCTTTTCTGCAAGGGTCGCAGTTCAAACCTAACGTAACCCATTTTTCTAGTAGCATTTCTTTTCTGCAAGGTTTGCAGTTCAAACCTAACCTAACCCACTATTCTAGTAGTATTTCGTTTCTGTATGGGTCGCATTTCAAACCTAACCTAACCCACTTCTCTAGTAGCATTTTTTTTCTGTAAGGGTCGCAGTTCAAACCTAACCTGACCCACTTTTCTAGTAGCATTTCTTTTTTGTAAGGGTCGCAGTTCAAACCTAACCTAACCCACTTTTCTAGTAGCATTTCTTTTCTGCAAGGGTCGCAGTTCAAACTTAACCTAACCCACTTTTCTAGTAGCATTTCTTTTCTGTAAGGGTCGCAGTTCAAACCTAACCTATCCCACTTTTGTAGTAGCAGTTCTTTTCTGTAAGGGTCGCAGTTCAAACCTAACCTAACCCACTTTTCTAGTAGCATTTCTTTTCTGTAAGGGTCGCAGTTCAAACCTAACCTAACCCATTTTTCTAGTAACATTTGGTTTCTGTAAGGGTCGCAGTTCAAACCTAACCTAACCCACTTTTCTGATAGCATTTCGTTTCTGTATGGGTCGCAGTTCAAACCTAACCTAACCCACTTTTCTAGTAGCATTTCGTATCTGTATGGGTAGCAGTTGAAACTTAACCTAGCCCACTTTTTAGTAGCATTTCGGTTCTGTGAGGATCGCAGTTCTAACCTAACCTAACCCACTTTTATAGTAGCATTTCGTTTCTGTAAAGGTCGCAGTTCAAACCTAACCTAACCTACTTTTCTAGTACCATTTCGTTTCTGTAAGGGTCGCAGTGCTAACCTAACCCACTTAACTGATAGCAGTTTGACTTACTTTTCTAGTAGCATAACGAAATGCTACTAGAAAAGTAGATTAGGTAAGGTAGGTATGCGGTGCGGGGTACGGGGGGTTGAGCGGGAGGGGCTAGTAATTTTGGCATCAGTTTACTTTATTTGGTAATATGTATAAATTTTTTGGTAATCATAGTGGTTTATTTAGGTGAAAATATCGCATTAATTTGGTCTTCAAGATTTGGTGATCATTCTTTATTCTTTATTCTTTATTCTTTATTCAAACACTATGTATAAGTTTACAGCTCAAGCCAAGGCACTTATACTGTTAATTAGGTACATATATGTTGTCAGTATCAGTCAGTATCATAAAATTAGTAGGTACACTTATTGTATTACACACTTATCTTTATAATTGAACATACATATTATGTATTACTAAGTTACATAGAGATAAAAAAAAGAATCTGATATCATTAATGATTTTTGGTGATCATTCAATATATTTGGTATTTGAATACAATTTGAAGTGCAGTCGTAATTAAAATGGTGGTAGTTTTGTATTTTTAGGCCTTATTTTTTTGGTGTTCAGTATTTTTTTTTTTGGTAAGCATGATTTTTTTATTTAGGGTACCAAAGTATTTTTTGGTGGTCATTATATTTGTAGCCATTAAAAACCCGTAGAGGTGCTCGGATCAAAAACCGATGTAACGAAAAAGTGTTATGGAGCGGCGGCTTATATCTCCGAAACTATAATACCTATAAACATAGTTTTGATACAGATATATAGAAGAAAGTAACCATTACTCGGAACAGCACATGCCGCTGGCATAGATGGCGCTGATTCTGCGCTAGACACGACGTATTCCGAGCTAAAATGACCCGTATTTTCCGTGTTCATTTAGTAATGCCTCAGCCCATTAACCGATTTCGGTAAAATTGGTGTCATTTAATAGATCTTATTTTATTTTAATGGAATATGAGTAAAATAAAGCACGCGGAATTATAATAAGCTGCTAAAAAATAAAAATGTGACAGTTTTTACAGAAGTTCCTATTGCTAATAACTATCTTAAGTTGGGTACTTTCTGATGTACCTATTGGTAAAACATATTTTAGAAAAGGTCACTTCTGTGGACTATACTATAAAAGGTAACGACTCTGGTACATAATATACTCGTATATCCCGTTTTTTCTCATTTGAGTCTCAAGTACTGAAAATAAATATTCCGCCTGTAAAAAATGCTTTTAGATTCCCTTAAATTTGCGATGGCTACAGGAAAGACACGAACGAGTTTGCTATAAAACGTGTATTACCCGTATAAAATATCTATTCTCGCAATTTTGGTGTGTTATTTACAAAAAAATAGTACCTAGGTAATCGTTACATTCATTACTCCAAAACGAATTGATCATATAATTAAATTAGGTGTGACGCTGTAATAATTATTTTAAAATTACCCATCAAATGCTGTAATCAAGTTCATTTAGATACGTGAATCATTATGACTCCAAATAATTTATACCTACTGATAAAATTTAAGATAATTACTCAAAATTATTATAATACACCAAGCATTCGCGAGATGCGCGACTTCGGTATTCAAGAGTCTAACTAAATGCGAAGGCCGAAGGCCGAGCTCCGCGTAGGGCTGAAGGCCCGAAGCATCCAGGATGTCAGTGGTTAAACACAAAACTGATAGCCTGGACGCTTCGGGCCTTCGGCCCTACGCGAAGCTCGGCCTTCGGCCTTCGCATTTAGACACTTGTAATATTGCTCTGTGCTAAAGCACTAACATCCTGGACGCTTCGGGCCTTCGGCCCTACGCGGAGCTCGGCCTTCGGCCTTCGCAATTAGACACTTGTACTATTGCTCTGTGCTAAAGCACTGACATTCTGGACGCTTCGGGCCTTCGGCCCTACGCGAAGCTCGGCCTTCGGCCTTCGCATTTAGACATTTATACTATTGTTGTGTTTAAGCACTAACATCCAGGACGCTTCGGGCCTTCGGCCCTACGCGGAGCTCGGCCTTCGGCCATCGCAATTAGATACTTGTACTATTTCTCTGTGCTAAAACCCTGACATTCTGGATGCTTCGGCCTTCAGCCCTACGCGGAGTTCGGCCTTCGGCCTTCGCATTTAGACACTTGTACTATTGTTCTGAGTTAAAGCACTAACATCCTGGATGCTTCGGGCCTTCGGCCCTACGCGGAGCTCGGCCTTCGGCCTTCGCAGTTAGACACTTGTACTATTGCTTTGTGCTAAAGCACTGACATTCTGGACGCTTCGGGCCTTCGGCCCTACGCGGAGCTCGGCATCGGCCTTCGCATTTAGACACTTATACTATTGTTATGTGTTTAAGCACTAACATCCTGGACGCTTCGGGCCTTCGGCCCTACGCGGAGCTCGGCCTTCGGCCTTCGCATTTAGACACTTGTACTATTGTTCTGTGTTAAAGCACTAACATCGTGGAAGCTTCGGGCCTTCGGCCCTACGCGGAGCTCGGCCTTCGGCCTTCGCATTTAGACACTTGTACTATTGTTCTGTGTTTAAGCACTGACATCTTGGTCGCATCGGGCTTTCGTCCCTACGCGGAGGTTGGCCTTCGGCCTTCTCATTAGCTGTCCACACCACGTTTCGCGTCGACCATAGCGGCTGTGTCCCTGATACAGCCTACTTCCATTTTTTCTGCCTAAACACAACTAACGTACTGAACCATGTCTCAAAAGTGGCGTTAGTACCTTCGACCAATTAAATATTAACAGGTATGTGAGAGGTCATATTATGACTAAACGTGTAACAAAGACGAAATGACCAACAAGAGTTAAAATGAAGTATTTTTAAACGGTTTTATTTAGCTTGACCCCGTATCTTCTTTGTACATATTAGGGATGTTGCGGATGCAGATTTTTTGACATCCGCGGATGCGGATGCGGATGCGGATATTTAAAGTCTCACATCCGCGGATGCGGATGCGGATGCGGATGTCAAGATTTGGTACTTAAAAAACGTCAAATATTACATTTTTAACATTTTTTATTTTTAAAATAAAACGAAACGTTTAGTATTTGAGCAAGAATATACATAGGTGCGTTTTATTTAATAAACAGTAACTTGACCGACTTTTCGGGATCTAGACGATTTCGTTATATATAATGAAGAAATTACCTAGCACTTACGCCGCCGGCGCCGCTGCTAATACGTTCCTGTTACCGACTTGGTCGACATCCGCATCATGCGGATGCTCCGCATCGATTTTATGCGGATGCGGATGCAGATGCGGATGTTGAAAATCATGCGGATGTTCCGCGGATGCGGATGCGGATGAGAATATCCGCAACATCCCTAGTACATACCTATATGTGCTTCAAATCTTGCAATCGATTTTTCGACTACTTCTACTTAACTGATCTCGTTGAAAAAAATGGCATGCGTATCAAGTTCCCGTGACAATGACTTTTTATAATATTTTTAACCTTGGATCATCAAATCCCGATCCTGCAGAATGACTGCTTATCTTACCCGAG
Source organism: Cydia splendana (assembly GCF_910591565.1). Classification (NCBI taxonomy): domain Eukaryota; kingdom Metazoa; phylum Arthropoda; class Insecta; order Lepidoptera; family Tortricidae; genus Cydia; species Cydia splendana. Next base: position 326,504 of record NC_085986.1, read on the forward strand.
AGTCGTACAGACCTGCTAATTTAACTATGCTATGCTAATATTAAGAATTATTAAGAATTCCTAATATTAAGAATAAATCGAGCTTGCCACATATATTCAACGATCCCACAGTTATAAATAATCATTTTATAAAGGTTCCAGGCAGTGACGTGGTTGATGCTGTCACTTTAACGTACTTTGATACCCTACGATATGGCTCTTTCACTTTTAGTCTCAGTACTGTCGACGACACGTTCGTAACAAAATTGTTACTTAATACCAAATCTAACGCTATGGGGTATGATGAGATTACATTCGACATGATATTAATGACACTTCCACTGACTTTACCAACAATAACGGACTTGATAAACACTTCCATACTAACAGCCGAAGTACCTTTAGTCTGGAAGACAGCCATAGTTCGCCCAATACCAAAAGTAAACGACCCAAGGGACCTAAAAGATTTGCGCCCTATTAGTATCTTACCTTATCTATCGAAAATAATAGAAAAGGTAGTGTATGATCAAGTGTCAAAATATTTAGAATCTAATAATATTTTACCCGAAAACCAATCAGGCTTTAGGAAGAAACGAGGTACCTCCACAGCCCTCCTTGATGTCATTGATGAGGTCCTGGCGGCGCAGGATATGGGAAAGGGTACGATAATGGTGTTATTAGATTTTTCGAGGGCATTTGATTGTATCAACATTTCGCTTCTGCTTTCTAAATTACGCTATTATGGTTTTGATGATCATTCAGTACGCTGGTTCGAAAGTTACTTCAAAGACCGTAAGCAAATCGTTAAATTGACGGGTGGAGATGGTTCTTGTTCGGCGTCCAATCCATGTCCGGTAAATAGAGGAGTCCCTCAGGGATCCATTCTAGGTCCCCTTTTGTTTATCCTATATAGCAGTGACATTATAAATTGTATAAAGCATTGTAAATACCAGCTATATGCTGATGATTTACAAATATTTTTGTCTTTCCACCCCAGTGATATCGCTTCGGCAGTAGAAAAGGTAAATGATGACTTAAAACGATTATCAGGATGGTCCTCTACAAATTGTCTCGTATTAAATCCAACAAAGTCGAAATACATGGTGCTCGGGTCTCAAAAACAGGCAAATGCTATTATTAATAAAGATCCAATTATACTGGTTAATGATGTAAGGGTAGCTCGTGTCGATGAAGCAAGAAATCTAGGACTTTTGTTTGATACTAATCTGCGGTTTGAAAATCACGTGGTAGAAACCGCTCGCAACTGTTTATATCGCTTAAAACTTTTATATAACATCCGAAACTTTCTCAGTGTCAACCTTCGATTGAGACTCTGTGAATCCTTGGTTTTATCCAAATTGAATTATTGTCTCACTGCATATGGCCCATGCCTTCTGGCTCGTTCACAGCGTCTCATTCAAAGAGTACAAAATGCTTGCGCGAGATATTGTTTCAAAATACCTCCTAGGACACACATCACACCATACCTAAATAACTCGGATACGTTAAAAATGGCCGCTCGACAAGAACTTATGTTTGCATGCCTGCTATTTGACACTATCTAAACGAAACAGCCCTCTTATCTCTTTAAAAAACTCGCATGGCTCTCTAATACCCACCACCGACCTAGAATGTCACGAGCGGTCGTTTTACTGGTTCCCAGGCACAGCTCCGCTGCTTTTAGGGGGAGTTTTCGGTACCGTGCTAGTAAATGCTGGAACAATATTCCTCCACCGATCCGTCGCTTACGAAATAAACTTAGTTTCAAAAACAACTATCGTCTACACCTTTTAAAAGAACAAAAAGAAAAAGGCTGAAACTCCCTTGTCTTCATTCATTCATTTTTTGATATTTCTTTAAATGTACTTATATATATGTCACTATGTTACTTTCACGTAAAAAAAACCAGATCACACAATTTAAAAGATATTGCCGCGACTCGCATATATACACAATTACACATACTAAATCACACTAACACAACACTTACACAAATACTACATAAACATAAGGTACATCATAAAGCGTTGATAAATCTCTCTTTGTAATTACCATGTGTGTGTGTCTATCTATCTATCTATCTATCTATCTATCTATCTATCTATCTATCTATCTATCTATCTATCTATCTATCTATCTATCTATCTATCTATCTATCTATCTATCTATCTATCTATCTATCTATCTATCTATCTATCTATCTATCTATCTATCTATCTATCTATCTATCTATCTATCTATCTATCTATCTATCTATCTATCTATCTATCTATCTATCTATCTATCTATCTATCTATCTATCTATCTATCTATCTATCTATCTATCTATCTATCTATCTATCTATCTATCTATCTATCTATCTATCTATCTATCTATCTATCTATCTATCTATCTATCTATCTATCTATCTATCTATCTATCTATCTATCTATCTATCTATCTATCTATCTATCTATCTATCTATCTATCTATCTATCTATCTATCTATCTATCTATCTATCTATCTATCTATCTATCTATCTATCTATCTATCTATCTATCTATCTATCTATCTATCTATCTATCTATCTATCTATCTATCTATCTATCTATCTATCTATCTATCTATCTATCTATCTATCTATCTATCTATCTATCTATCTATCTATCTATCTATCTATCTATCTATCTATCTATCTATCTATCTATCTATCTATCTATCTATCTATCTATCTATCTATCTATCTATCTATCTATCTATCTATCTATCTATCTATCTATCTATCTATCTATCTATCTATCTATCTATCTATCTATCTATCTATCTATCTATCTATCTATCTATCTATCTATCTATCTATCTATCTATCTATCTATCTATCTATCTATCTATCTATCTATCTATCTATCTATCTATCTATCTATCTATCTATCTATCTATCTATCTATCTATCTATCTATCTATCTATCTATCTATCTATCTATCTATCTATCTATCTATCTATCTATCTATCTATCTATCTATCTATCTATCTATCTATCTATCTATCTATCTATCTATCTATCTATCTATCTATCTATCTATCTATCTATCTATCTATCTATCTATCTATCTATCTATCTATCTATCTATCTATCTATCTATCTATCTATCTATCTATCTATCTATCTATCTATCTATCTATCTATCTATCTATCTATCTATCTATCTATCTATCTATCTATCTATCTATCTATCTATCTATCTATCTATCTATCTATCTATCTATCTATCTATCTATCTATCTATCTATCTATCTATCTATCTATCTATCTATCTATCTATCTATCTATCTATCTATCTATCTATCTATCTATCTATCTATCTATCTATCTATCTATCTATCTATCTATCTATCTATCTATCTATCTATCTATCTATCTATCTATCTATCTATCTATCTATCTATCTATCTATCTATCTATCTATCTATCTATCTATCTATCTATCTATCTATCTATCTATCTATCTATCTATCTATCTATCTATCTATCTATCTATCTATCTATCTATCTATCTATCTATCTATCTATCTATCTATCTATCTATCTATCTATCTATCTATCTATCTATCTATCTATCTATCTATCTATCTATCTATCTATCTATCTATCTATCTATCTATCTATCTATCTATCTATCTATCTATCTATCTATCTATCTATCTATCTATCTATCTATCTATCTATCTATCTATCTATCTATCTATCTATCTATCTATCTATCTATCTATCTATCTATCTATCTATCTATCTATCTATCTATCTATCTATCTATCTATCTATCTATCTATCTATCTATCTATCTATCTATCTATCTATCTATCTATCTATCTATCTATCTATCTATCTATCTATCTATCTATCTATCTATCTATCTATCTATCTATCTATCTATCTATCTATCTATCTATCTATCTATCTATCTATCTATCTATCTATCTATCTATCTATCTATCTATCTATCTATCTATCTATCTATCTATCTATCTATCTATCTATCTATCTATCTATCTATCTATCTATCTATCTATCTATCTATCTATCTATCTATCTATCTATCTATCTATCTATCTATCTATCTATCTATCTATCTATCTATCTATTGTTGCTGTGAAACAAATCCTTAGTGACTTAATACTGACCTCGTACTCCTCAGTCGTGATGATGCAAGATTACTGCCTGCCATAACCGACCGGTTGGTGAATTTGTCAATTTTAAAGTAGTGCGCTAAGTTTTAGGTAGAGGCATTTACGTTTCATATTGACCTTCCAACTCGTCAGTTCTGATGCTGCAGGGTGCCTGCCTCAAACCCCAGGATAGATAAAGTTCTGATTTCAAAGTAGGATTTAAATTAAAGTATTGGTGTTGAGTTTTAAATTTGATATTTTTATTTAAGGTACCGTAAAACGGGGTGAAAAGACACGATTTTCAACTTCAAGGACGATTTTCGCCAATAATCCAAATGATAAAACTAATAATTTTGATATCATTTTTTGAGTCTTGGTTAGTTCTTCAATTTTGCATTTGTGAAATAAATTTTTACCTACCCAATTCAGAGAAAATCAAAGAAAACTACCTGTTTTCTCCATATCCTTAAAACGGGGTCGATAGACACAAGAAAGGGGTGAATAGAAATATTAAGTTTTAGCTGTCATAGGCATCGAATTTGGTCATTATTATGTGGATACTCTATTGGCAAATGGTATATATATCTGTTAAACAGCTAATTGACACAAAATTATTTTCTCATGTCTTTTAACCCCCAAGGCGTGTCTTTACACCCCTTTGTTGTATCTAATCACCCCCTATGGCGTAACTGTTCACCCCATATGCGTGTCCACTGACCCCTTTATCACGTAAATTTGCTTGTTATTGGTTTTTTGCAAAAAAAAGCTTTTTTATTATAGAGAAAATTAGTGATATTATTTATTATTTAGGTACTACAGATACTATATATTACCAGGTTAGCTAACTTTTACTTTTGTATGTCAAAACATTTACCGCTAGAACAAAGTTCCGACAGGCTTCATTTCTTACCTCGGCGAGACCTTACTTTAGAGTCAATAAAAAATAAGTTCAAAAACTAAAACCCGACTACTGCAAATCGCGCTCTAAAAAGTATGAAACAAGATAGAATTCTTATCTGAAATTATCATATAGGAAAATTATAAGAGTTATCATTTTTTTATATATTTACAGAGATTCAGAGGATAGCCGTGGTCGTATGCCACTTTTCCTTAAAGTTTATAATCGTGGCATACGTCCACGGCGATCCTTTGAATATCTGTAAATATATAAAAAAATGATAATTCTTATAATTTTCCTTAGTGCGATTTGCAGTAGTCGGGTTTTAGTTTTTGAACTTATTTTTTATTTAATTAATTTTGGGGTCAGGATTTCGTTACTTACAATAATATTTGAAGTCACCTTCGGCGCCTGGCTTTAGAACGCGTACAGCGAGCCTCGTACGTCGGGCTACACCCGACTCTTTTAGTATGAGGGCGCCGAAGGCGCCCGGCTTTGGAACGCGTACATCGTGCTTCGTACGTCGGGCTATGCCCGATTCTTTAAGTATGAGTGCGCCGAAGGCGCCCGGCTTTGGAACGCGTACAGCGAGCCTCGTACGTCGGGCTACGCCCGACTCTTTTAGTATGAGGGCGCCGAAGGCGCCCGGCTTTGGAACGCGTACATCGTGCTTCGTACGTCGGGCTACGCCCGACTCTTTTAGTATGAGGGCGCCGAAGGCACCTGGCTTTGGAACGCGTACATCGTGCTTCGTACGTCGGGCTACGCCCGACTCTTTTAGTATGAGGGCGCCGAAGGCGCCCGGCTTTGGAACGCGTACATTGTGCTTCGTACGTCGGGCTACGGCCGACTCTTTTAGTATGAGGGCGCCGAAGGCGCCCGGCTTTGGAACGCGTACAGCGAGCCTCGAACGTCGGGCTACGCCCGACTCTTTTAGTATGAGGGCGCCTTCGGCGCCCGGCTTTGGAAGGCGTACATCGTGCCTCGTACGTCGGGCTACGCCCGACTCGTTTAGTATGAGGGCGCCGAAGGCGCCCGGCTTTGGAACGCGTACATCAGGCCTCGTACGTTGGGCTACGCCCGACTCTTTTAGTATGAGGGTGCCGAAGGCGCCCGGCTTTGGACCGCGCACAACGCGCCACGTACATCGGGCTACGCCTGGCCCTTTTAGTGTCGCCTTTTGGACCGAGTCCGGTGCGTCACATAGGTACGTTTCAGTATGCTTCGCTTGACGACTGCGAATTTTAACGAGGTGAATATACTAAGATTACTAAGCAACTTTTACCACGGGACCAAACCCGATCTCGTAAAAAAATTTGCTGATCTGGACTTCTATACCTATTCACGTTATAAAATATTGCAGGTCATTTTAAAAAACACCATGTATATAGCGGCCAAACAAATTTCTTTTGAAAAATCCTACTTGTATCGCCATAGTCGCGTGACACGCGGATAGATAGAATCCAGAGCGATTGTAGATTCGTAGTTCGAATTAGGGATCATCCATTAATTACGTCACACGAATTTCTAGGTTTTTTTACCCCTCCCCCCCTCCTTGTCACACTTGGTCACATTTTGCAAATCCCTCCCCACCTGGTGTGACGTCACATTTTAGGCAATTTTGTTTGCAACGAAATCAGTAATAGTAACTCGGCATTATTCTTTTTAATGAAAAAATATTTTTGGTAAAAGAAATATTAGTAATTTTATAACACAAAACCAATTAGGAACGAAAATTACTTCCATAAACTCATTATTTAACTGTACAGCGAATAAAAAAAAAAAATTAATTTCGGTTACTGATTAAGTTAAAGTGACGTCACAATGTTTGTGACTCCCCCCTCCCCCATGTCACAACATGTCACATTTTCTTGACCCCTCCCTCCCCTAAACGTGTGACGTAATTAATGGATGACCCCTTACCTACCAGATAAATTAATGTTTTATCGGGTGCATGCAAGCAAAGCCGGGTGTAAAAGCTAACAATATGTATATATTTGAAATGTGCTAATTGAGCTCTTTCAACTGATATGCAACACGTCATCATTACTTATTTTTATTTTTTTGGTTCGTGACTTTATGACCTCTAGAGGGCGCCGTGTTCATTTTTTTGTGACGTCATATAGCCTATAACCAGCGGACGATTAAGACGATTCGAATGACATGTCGTTTGTCAAATTTCAATGAGTACTTTAGAAGTTATGAGGGAACAGATGAACATACATACATACATACATACATACATACATACATACATACATACATACATACCCACAAACATACCGGTCAAAATCATAACCCTCCTTTTGCGTTGCCGTAGTCGGGTAAAAAAATCTAACTTTTAGGCAGTTTGATTAAGTTCTTTTGGTATCAATGTAGAGAATAAATAGTCTACTTTATACGCATTCTAAAAAATCTAATTTTAGAGATGTACGTTTTTAAATATAACAACTTGAAAGAAAAAGTTCAAAATTTCTCTATTCACCCCGCGATTTCTGTTGACCCCGTTTTACGGTACTTTTTGCTTAATATTTTAAATGTAGGTACTTGTGAAAACGCTCTTAACCCTTCCAAGTTACCTATCCCTTGCCAACGCGCACAAAGCCGTATTGCTGTCTCGCTTGACGGCAACTGTATAAGGCGCCATATTGGCGAGTTCAGTTCCCGAATCGATGCAGACCTAAACTGGTCTGCGTACTGGTGAAATTGACTATGTGTGTAGACACGAAAGAGGAAAACCACTCTCCAAGCGAACGGTCCCACCTCGTATCCCTGTCATTTAAATGTATACATAGCTTTAGCGTGAGCCAGTTCATGTCTGAACTGAGCCCCATTTACTTTACATTAGATCTTTTTGATACCTAAGACATATATATGTAAAATAATACTGCTTGCACTTGGCGGGCCATAATTCTGTAACTTAAATTATATAAAATAAAGTTTTATTCTATTCTATTCTATTCTATTCTATTCTACGCATCCTTTAAATCGAAATTAATCAAAATGTGATGTAAACTTGTAAAAGCTGTTGAACAGAGTGAAAGTGACATTCGTGTATTGACGCTGAAGGTTGGGGAAAGTTTAAGAAGTGCTGGCCAGCTAGTGAACCATACAACGAGACCACCAGGTATGTGCGCAGGCATTTCTCCTAATTCTTTAAATCTAGGCGTCAAACAAGTACTTTCTTATTTTTAATTTCCCTAATATACAGTCCATTATATTCCCTCGTGGTGTATTGAGGGCTCCCATACATATTGCTCCGCGTTTTTTTATTTCCGCATAAATATTGGTTTAAAGGCACTACCAATTGGGCAGTGGCATTTGCATTTAATATTTACCTTGAACTCCTCTGTCGTATTGACGCAAGGTAAATGCCTACCATAATTGACCGGTTGGTAATTTGATTATGTAAATTTTAAAGTAGTGCTGTAAGTTTTAGGTAGTGACGTTTACGTTGCATAATGACCTCCAACTCATCAGTTCTGATGCTGCAAGGTTACTGCCTGTCTTAACGACCGTAATTGATAAAGTTCTGATTTCAAAGTAGGATTTGACGAAGTATTGGGCCGGGGTATTTGCATTTAAAAATGACCTCCAACCTCCAACTCCTCAGTCGTGATGATGCAAGGTGGCCTGCCCACACTAACCCGTAACTTGGAAAATTTGCGAAGTTCCAAGTAATAATTTTAGTATGAGGGTGCCGAAGAAACATAAGTTCTGTGTTTAAACACTAACCTTCCGGACCTTCGGGCCTTCGACCTTACGCGGAGCTCGGCTTTCGGCTTTCGCATTGAGACACTTGTACTATTGTTCTGTGTTTGAGCATTAAGCTCCCGGACGCTTCGGGCCTTCGGCCCTACGTGGAGATCGGCCTTTGGCCTTCGCATCAAGACACATGTACTAATGTTCTGTGTTGGCACACTAACCTTCCGGACGCTTCGGGTCTTCGGCCCTCGGAGCTCGGCTTTCGGCCTTCGAAATGAAGACACGTACCATTGTTCTATGTTGGAGCACTAACGTTCCGGACGCTTCGGGCCTTCGGCACTACGCAGAACTCGGCCTTCGGCCTTCGCAATTAACACACGTACCATTGTTTTATGTTTGATTACTAACCTTCCGGACGCTTCTGGCCTTCAGCCCTACGCGGAGCTCGGCCTTCGGTCTTCGCATTTAGACACTAATACTTTAGTTCTGTGTTTGAGTAATAATCTCCCGGACGCTTCGGGGCATCGGCCCTACGCGCAGCTCGGTCTTCGACCTTCGCAATAAAGACGCTTGTACAATTGTTCTCTGTTTGAATACTAACCTTCCGGACGCTTCGGGCCTTTGGCCCTACGCGGAGACCGGCCTTCGCAATGAAGATACTTGTACTGTACCATTGTTCGTTGTTTGAGCACTAACCTTCCGGACGCTTCGGGCCTTCGGCCTTCAGACACTCTATTGTTCTATGTTTGGACACTAACCTCCCGGACGCTTCGGGCCTTCGGCCCTACGCGGATTTCGGCCTTCGGCCTTCGCATTTAGACACTTATACTATAGTTCCGTGTTTGAGTATTAACCTCCCGGACGCTTTAGGCCTTCGGTCTTCAGACACTCTATTATTCTATGCTTGAGCACTAACCTTCCGGACGCTTCGTGCCTTCAGTCCTACCCGGAGCTCGGCCTTCGCAATTAAGACACTTTTACAATTGTTCTGTGTTTGAGCACTAACCTCCCGGACGCTTCGGGCCTTCGGCCCTAGCGGAAGTGCTATAATATAATAATAGCTGTTCTCACCACGTTCACGTAAAGTAAGTAAACCATTGCGGCTGTGTCCCTGATACAGCCTAACCCCATTTTTCACCACACCAACGCCAAGAAAATACTAGCCGTAAATAAAATTTTGCCCCCTAGTGAGATAAATAACTATTGTCATCTTGCAGCGGCGGCGCCATCTAATATGTTTATTTACTCGCAATGCTACTAAAAACTTAAAAATAAAATTAAGTTAAAAAAGTTTTTAGTTAAACGAATTATTTTTAATCAGAATGTGTACCAAAAACTAGAAAATAAAAATTATTATACTAATCGGAGTCCTATATATTACCTATGTTCCTTTCTGTACAGTAATCATGCAAGACGGGTAGCAATGTAGTCTCCTCGAGTCAGATTCTAAACGCCACTTCTCGACACTGTCAGTGGATTAATAATCCAGTAACTTTGTCGAATTTTATAACCTGGCTCTTTTGCGTCAAATCCGGTAGTTCTGATTTTTTGCAGACTTGTTTATGATGTTGGCCCAATGAATAATCCAAGTTTGTGACTTCGAGCGCCGAACGCAACTTTGTCAAAAATCGAATAAACCGCAATTTTTTTTAGATTTGGGTTATTATAACCCTAAAGTACTAGTTTTTGGTAGTAACTTCCTTTATATGGAATTCATCACCGGCATGTTCTACAAAATATTTATTTTCCATAAAAAAATGTATGAGTGCCTATTTTGAAAAAAAATATTTTTTATGGAAAATATATATTTTGTAGAACTTGGACGTGATGAATTCCATATAAATTACCTACCTAACCCTTATATTATACCTAAGAACTGATGTAAAATTATAAAATTTTGAAAGGCTTTATCTCGGAAAATATTAGATGTACAGAGACAATTCTAGTGTCTTATTGTAGCAAATTTAGTCTACTTTAAAACCGCGCTAGGAAGTTACTATCAAAAACTAGTACTTTAGGGTTATAATCGCCCAAATCTAAAAAAAAATGCGGTTTATTAGATTTTTGACAAAGTTGCGTTCGGCGCTCGAGGTCACAAACTTGGATTATTCATTGGGCCAACATCATAAACAAGCCTGCAAAAAATCAGAACTACCGGATTTGACGCAAACGCAAAATGTATAATTTTACTGTATTATAAGTATTAATCGGATTTTTTTCTCAGACTTAAATAAGAACGTGGGGCGTTAGTATTTAAAAATGTTGAGAAAGATCTAAAAATATAAGAATATACAATGCAATGTAGAGCTTTCTGAGGTAGGTATAACGTAGGTAAAATTATATTAAGTATAATGTTTTGTAGTTAGGTTTACTATGTTTTTCTTTTTTTTTTTTTCCAAATACTTATATCAATGTATTATATTTTCCAACTATTTTTAGGGTTCCGTACCCAAAGGGTAAAACGGGACCCTATTACTAAGACTTCGCTGTCCGTCCGTCCGTCCGTCCGTCCGTCCTTCCGTCCTTCCGTCCGTCCGTCCGTCCGTCCGTCCGTCCGTCCGTCCGTCCGTCTGTCTGTCACCAGGCTGTCACAGTTGAAATTTTTACAGATGATGTATTTCTGTTGCCGCTATAATAACAAATACTAAAAACGAAAAAAGAATAAAATAAAGATTTAAATGGCTCCCATACAACAAACGTGATTTTTGACCAAAGTTAAGCAACGTCGGGAGTGGTCAGTACTTGGATGGGTGACCGATTTTTTTTGCTTTTTTTTCGTTTTTTTTTTTTGCATTATGGTACGGAACCCATCGTGCGCGAGTCTGACTCGCACTTGCCCGGTTTTTTATTTTAACGCCCCAAGTCTATATTTTAGCTTGAGAAAAAAATCAGATTAATACTTAATCCACTGATATAGTGTCGAAAAGTGGCATTTAGAATCCGACTCGAGAAGACTACATTGCTACCCGTCTTGTATGATTACTGTCCAGAAAGGAACATAGGTAATATACAGGGTGATCAATCCAAATGGGTCAGTATGGAGAAGTCCGAAACTATGAGAGATAGCGAAATCTGTTCTTAGGAACCATGGCGTCGATTTTAGATTTAATAATAAAGACATTCAAACTTTTTTTTAAACTCTTATACATAACCGGGAATCGAACCTGGCAGCTTAGCACGGTCGCGTTTTTATCCCTTGTCACCATGCCTGTCATGTTCTAACAAGTACCTACGTAAGTGTGAAAGGGACGAGCATAGTGATAGACGATAAAACTGGAACCGTGCTGCGCCCACTGGTCAATATTCTTTATGTAATGACTTAAAACTTTTTTAACTTAATTTTATTTCAACGTAGAACCCACTTTATGTAAATCTACCACTAAAAACCTGTTTTTTTTTTTCAGAATTTTTAAAGACATTTAAAGGGGCGCTACCGCACTTTGAAAATTAGAACCATCCATGACTATATAAACGTGTGACAGAGACCAAATGTCAAAGCAGCGTTTGTTTGCACTAAAATCACTAAATAATGGATTATTCTATGCAAAATTTAATTCTCGTTCCAATGATGCATAGAGTTAGACCAAGAAAAATCTGCAGCGATTTTGATAGCCCACGCAGTGCAAGTGTTATTTATACGTCATCATTTCATAGAAGTGTGACGTTTAAAATAACACTTAGACTGCGTGGGCTAACAAAATCTCTGTAAACTTTTCTTGATCTGACTCTAATACATAGTTTAATTAGGACATACAGATGTGGAGTTATGCTACATGTGTTGGAGGAAACCGCGAGTGTGACACGTCACACAGACATATTGCGCGCAGTAACTGTAACTTTGCATATTGTTTTCTAGCATCTGGTAGGATCTAATAATCACAGTGTTAGTTTTACTATGCCCCGCTTTATTTATATAATAATGTGTAACATGACATGAATAACAAAATTACCCGTCAATCTTTAGAACGGACACAGAGTCCGTCATGGTCGTATGTTCAGCGTTATTTGTATTGTCGACAAGTGACTCATTCTGTAGCTGTTGCGGACGACCTTTAAAATACAAAAACACAAATAATTAGGTTTATTCCAGTCACTAGGTACCTTTTTAGTGTTCCGTACAAAACGTTGTTCATCACGGAACAGTTATGGGATCACTTCGGTCTTGCAAATCAGTTAAATGCGTTTTTATCAGAGACCGTTTGACGTAATACCTATGTATAATTTGGAATAGTTATAGCAATTACAACCACTAACTTTGCAAATAAGTCAAACCGCTTATTTACCTTTAAAGCTTTAAGTATTTATTTAATTTATATGCACAAAAGGCTTTTTGAGCATTATTTGTCTAAATAATTTTGTAACCTAAGTGGTAATAACAAACTAAGCAGTGGAGCATCATCAGATCAAAAATCAACTTACTTCGTACGAGTAATAGGTACTTTATTGACACAACAAAATACAAATATGTAAAACATAATAAAAACACTTAATTCTCGTAAACTTATAAAATAAATATATGTGTTATCTATACTCTATATCTATACTCGAAAGTAAGGATAAAAGGATTTAATGATAAATAAAGTATTAGGGTGGTTCTTATTTCATCGAATATACCTATATTTTTCAACGGGGAACCCGCTTAGTGTAAAAATTGTAAAATCTAGTAACAGCACCAGTCATGGGACTTTTAAGAGGAAATTTGGAGTATTTATGATATTTCCCTTGTACATGTAAATGGTCTTCCGCTTAGCGTGTTAAAAGATAAAAGTCCTATCCGCCTTTCATGTTTTAGGCGTGTTGTATCAAAGATACTGCAATGAGTTTCCACATAATTAACAAATTAAAACTATGCTTTTTTTCTCCAGTCATGGACACCAAAGCTCCAGTAATGGGCCCCCGGTAATGGACGTGGATCCAGTAATGGGCCCCCTATAATGGACATTGCTCTATCAGTATAAAATTTTGAAATGGGGAATAAGTTATGGCAAAAAAATCAATTTTTGGTATAAGCTTTTATCGCTGAATGTATTTTTCTTTCCACAGCCAATTATTATTGTATTAGATTCATCGAGACAATTTTAATATACTTACCCAAACACAATTAGTTAGGGTTTATTGCGATAAAGTTCCCATGGCCACCTCCTGTCTCCATCATCAGATCAAGTCCATGTTATCATAATATTGCATTATCATCCGATATGCATACTTAATTACGTACTTACACAAAATTTCAACTGAATCAGAAATCGAAAAGTGGGTCAAATTCAGCTACCAAGATTTGACCCACACTAAATAACAAGGCAAGTTAAATAAAAGTTTGGAAAAACGATATTAATTTATCCTAAGTCCGAGAATACCTCCTGGTTGACATATTTCGTAACTACATTTTACTTGTGTATTGTTTAAAATATGAAATTATGGCATGGCAAGCATCATTATGTCAATTGTCCCATCATAGGAGGTATGCAGTTTTACAGCTCCTATAATGGGATTGGGCCAAATACCACTATTTTTTTACATCTGTGGAGTCACAACATAATGTGTTGTATACCTTATCTCATGGTAAATGCAATTAACAAAACACATTCTAGTTTTCATCAAGTATTAATTAATCAAAATTTAATAAATTAACTCACCTCTCTTAGCGAAGTTGTTAAGAATTTTTAGTGATATTTTTTTCAGTGGCACGACAACTTTTGGGTTGACGCACATTTCTTAAAAAAATAACCGAATTTAATAAAAATTCAAACATAATCAGCTCTAGGACTCTTATTTATGATAAAAATATATCCAGTGTTTATAAACTACTTTTATATACTTATTTTAGAGGAATTGTGTTTTTTTGTCCCATTACTGGTTCCGTGTCCATTATAGGGTATACTACTATACCACTATGAACCTATTTAATTTTTTTTTCAGAATTTTTAAAGACATTTAGGGGCGCTACCGCCCTTTGAAAATTAGAACCATCCATACAAGATGTTTTTTATTTTTTCGATTTTTCATTGTGGAACGACGTTATATAATATCATTGTTAACTTTTTTTATTTGTGTTTATAGGAACGGAAAATATGGACGCACCTATAAATCAATACTGAGAACCCCTAAATTATTAATAATATAATAATTTATAAAAATCACCGGCGTAATTTTATGTTAAATTGCACATTAATACACCCTGACTTATCGCCCTACAATAAAAACTCGAAAAAAAATATTTCGTATAGAAGGACCAAATTTTCAGTGCGGCAGTGACCCCTTAATTGTATACAATAATTTAAAAAAAAAACATTGGTTTTTTAAAGGTAGATTTTATATTAAGCGGGTCGTAGCAAAATATAACTTCGATGAAATAAGGATCTACCTTAAAAGTATCCATATTGATAATAAAGTCCTTCTAAAGGACGTTTTATAACGAAACATACACGTGATTGTCACACCTCTTAAACGGCTTAACACTTTATAAATGTACTTCCACATATTTTTCTGCCTAAACACAACTAACGCACTTAACCATAATGTCTCAAAAGTGGCGTTAGTACCTTCGACCAATTAAATATTAATAGGTATGTGAGAGGTCATATTATGACTAAACGTGTAACAAAGACCAAATGACCAACCAGAGTTAAAATTAAGTATTTTTTGCAGTAAATAATGGATTATTTTATGTTGTAGCCATCATTACGCACACACATAAAACCAATCAATGAATTTATAGGTTCCCAAAAAAACTTTTTCATTTCGTAGAGTCCAGAGCGCCGGAGGAATGGTCAGGGTCTTAGTTGATAAACACCCATGGCCAAAGATGTAATTACTAGAGATACAAGGGATAGTTGTTTGGCCGGATACCGGATGTTTGGCCTGACCATCGGCCGAATATTCGGTATCCGACTGCCGAATATTCGGCCGCCGGAACTATACCTACATTTCGGTTCTTCAGGTGCACGTTGTGCAGGTTTTAACCTGTTCCGTAGTGAACGTTCGCGCTGACTCTTTTTCTAGGTTCGAAATGAGTGCGCGTGCAAGTGAGAGGAATATTCGTATAGGAGTTTCTTAAGTCCAATTTGTTTACCTACTCCGAAATCATCAAAGTTACTATCCGGTATCCGGCCGGATAGTAGGACACTATCCGGTATCCGGATGGATTCTAAAATAAAGGCCGGATAGGCCGGATACAGGATAGTAACTGGATATCCGGTGCATCTAAAGTAATTACGACATCACGGTACGTATTAGAACAAATTAGAGTAGAGAATGCCATTTGGCATTAAGTCCGCCATTTGTACATTTTTGTATATACTTTGTGCAATAAAGTTTAAATAAAATAAAATAAACAAATTAAATTATTTTCAGAAAATATTTTAATTTGTTTTTATTTCAAGTAGACACACTACTATATAAATTATAAACTGAAATAAATGTCATATACTAAGAAAAAGTGGCCAAGGCCTCTAGTGCCCCAGGCTGGAATCGAACCAGCGTCCTCTGCTATCGCGGCAATTGCCTGTGCCAATCGGCCACCGGGCCACAGCGGCATAGGTCGAATTTTTCCAAGTATGTATATGCACTTCTTACTGTGAAGGCTTAGGACGCTGATTCGATTCCAGCCTGGGGCACTGGAGGCCTTGGTCACTTTTTCTTAGCATATGACATTTATTTCAGTTATATAACACATACCAACATTTTTTTATAAGTTTACGCGAATTAAGTGTTTTTATGATGTTTTACATACTTGTATTTTGTTGTGTTAATAAAGTAGAGGAGACCGAGGTGACTTTTAACAGAGGAGAGTTGTGACATAGTCGATCTTTTGGCATCTATTAACTAAAAACTAGGTCGCAATAGCGCGCGTTTGTTAG
Source organism: Cydia splendana (assembly GCF_910591565.1). NCBI lineage: Eukaryota > Metazoa > Arthropoda > Insecta > Lepidoptera > Tortricidae > Cydia > Cydia splendana. The sequence goes on from NC_085986.1 coordinate 343,094, forward strand.
TTCAAGTTACGAGCTAACAAACGTACACTGTTGCGAGCTCGCTAACAGTTATTAGATTCCAAAAAATCAACAATGTCACAACTCTCCTCTGTCACAACTCACCTCGGTCTCCTCTACCTCTTACGGGTACGAAGGAAGTTGATATTTGCTTAGTTTGGGTTAACACTTAGTTTAGAATTTTGTTTAGACAAATCAATATATTAACCCATAAAAAGACGCTTTTGCTTATAAATTAAATAAATACCTACTTGGTAAAACAAAGTGACTTCTGGAATAAACCTAATTATTTGTGTTTATTGTACAAGGTCGTCCGCAACCGTATAAGAATGAAACGCTGCTGGAAGATACAAGTAGCGCAAACCATACGAACATGACGGACTCTGTGTCCGTTCCAAAGATTGACGGGTAATTTAGTTATTCATGTCATGTTACACATTATTATATAAATAATGCGAGGCATAGTAAATTAACACTGTGATTATTAGATACCTACCAGATGCTAGAAAACAATATGCAAAGTTACAGTTACTGCGCGCAATATGTCTGTGTGACGTGTCACGCTCGCGGTTTCCTCCAACACATGTAGCATAACTCCACATCTGTATGTCCTACAGACCTACATTAAACTACTATGCATCATTGAAACGATACTTAAATTTTGCTTAAAATAATCAATTATTTATTGCAAACAATACTTCATTTTAACGCTGGTTGGTCATTTGGTCTTTGTCACACGTTTAGTCATAGTGTGTAGTTTAATGTAGGACATACAGATGTGGAGTTTTGCTACATGTGTTGGAGGAAACCGCGAGCGTGACACGTCACACAGACATATTGCGCGCAGTAACTGTAACTTTGCATATTGTTTTCTAGCATCTGGTAGGTATCTAATAATCACAGTGTTAATTTACTATGCCCCGCTTTATTTATATGTGTAACATGACATGAATAACAAAATTACCCGTCAATCTTTGCAACGGACACAGAGCCCGTCATGTTCGTATGGTTTGCGCTACTTGTATCTTCCAGCAGCGTTTCATTCTTATACGGTTGCGGACGACCTTGTACAATAAACACAAATAATTAGGTTTGTTCCAGAAGTCACTTTGTTTTACCAAGTAGGTATTTATTTAATTTATAAGCAAAAGCGTCTTTTTATGGGTTAATATATTGATTTGTCTAAACAAAATTCTAAACTAAGTGTTAACCCAAACTAAGAAAATATCAACTTCCTTCGTACCCGTAAATGGTACTTTATTAACAAAATACAAGTATGTAACACATCATAAAAACACTTAGTTCTCGTATACTTATAAAAAAATGTAGGTATGTGTTATTTATACTCGAAAATAAAGTTAAAAGGAGCTATTCAATGCTAAACAAAGTATTTAGGGTGGTCCTTATTTCGTCGAAGTTATATTTTTCTACGGGGAACCCGCTTTATGTAATATCTACCACAAAATAAATAAAAAAACAATTTTAATGAAATTTTAATTTATATAAAACGTAACAAGATAAACTGAAATAAATGTCATATGCTAAGAAAAAGTGACCAAGGCATCCAGTGCCCCAGGCTGGAATCGAATCAGCGTCCTAAGCCTTCAGTAAGAAGTGCCCCATACAACCATTCCAGTCGCAGAATCATCAAAGTGGTAACTAAATGTCAGATGTGTCGTAACAGAGTCCACACAATGTGTCTAGAATTGTTTCGGAACAAAGTGTCGTCGCCGTGTTTACACTTTTCCGTAACAAGGTGTCGACACATTTGTGTGCACTTTGCGTGCGGTTTGCGACTAAATCTGACAGCAAATGTCAATATAAAATACCTCTTGAAAACCAAGGTTTGTCAAACTACTATTAGTGTCTCGTGTGCTCGTAATTCTAGTAAGTCATCATGGGCAATGCAAATGATAATAATCGACCGAAACCATATAAACACCCAACACCCGTCAACCTTTTACAGAAAAGTTTTTAAAGAAATGCAATAAGCTACTTAGGTCAGGCAACGAATGCTCCAAAAGTTGTAGAGGGAAATGCTCGGAACACAATTTTTGACTCCGTAACTCGGTTTGACAAGTTAGGAGGTGAACATATCAAAAGTCCCCGGCCGTTGCCCTTGAGCGGGGGGGAGAGAGGGGGCTTTGAAGGTCCCATTTTCCGGTTTTTCGATTATATCTCGGAAACTATGCATCTCAGCGACATGGCCACTTATACAAAATGAAAGTTAATTTAATTTGTTACAAGTTTATTCAGTCAGTCAATTTTTTCGATATGTTGAATAGTTTTTGAGATATCCGCTCTTGAAAGTTTATTTAGGGCTCTCAATTTTATCTTGATATATCTATATCAGTGAAGGTGCTAGGCCATGTTTGGTATCGTTTTCGTATAAATCTGGGGTGCTGAATGAATCCTTTTTAGGTATCACATTCCACAAAATAAAAAAAAATCTTTTAGTTTCTGTGTGTCTGTATGTATGTCCGTCTGAATACACAAAATAGTTCTTTACCTATAGATGACAGGAAAACCTATTAGAAATGTGCAGTCAAGCGCTAGTCGGACTTAATGTACGGAACCCTTAATACGCGAGTCCGACTCGCACTTGGCCGGTTTTTTTGAAACTCCTCTTGACGCTTAACCGCTGAACCGATTTCGTTGAAATTTGGTATAGAAATAGTTTGCGTCCCGGAACAGGACATAGGATAGATCTTATAACCAAAATCATCTTTTGAAGGTGTGAAAAGTGGCGTGGAAATTTGTACGGGAAATCAATAACCGCTGAACCGATTTATATGAAATTTGGGATGGTCTACATCTTTGATTTAGTTAAAAATGATAAAAAAACATGACTTCAAACCTAAACTTAAACAGTATTAACTTCAAGAAGTCAATTCTGAATTCCCCCCTACACCTCATTTCACACCTTTAAAGGATGATTTTTGAGATAACTTATTATGTCCTGTCTCGGGACTCAAAATATATGTGTACCAAATTTAAATTAAAACTGTTCAGCAGTTTAAGCGTGAAGAGGAGTTTAAAAGAAAGTATTTTAATAAGTTTATATGTTTTTACTTCGGAATGGTGTCAATGTGATACCTTAACTAAATTTGGTACTGCGAATTTATACGAAAACGATACCAAACATGGCCTCGTAGCTTTACTGTTGTATAAGTCAAAATAAAATTGAGAGCCCTAAATTCTTATTACTTGGCCAAACTTGTGTAGAAGGAAAAGGTAAAATAAAAGTCTTCGGCAGGAATATAAGACACAAATATATTTCTTTTTTGCGTTACTATTTCAATCATCAAATATAAACATACCTTGATTATATTATTCTAGTGAGATCCTCATAGATAAACAAAAACATTTACTTAAAAAATTACAAGGTCGAAATGTCACGGAACTTGTGAGAGTAATATGTGAAAAATAAAAACTTTTATGACCAAAAAAATCTGGACACAATTTAAGAATCACCCAATTACGTCGAGGAATCATCTGTATTTTTGCTTGTTTCATTACCTCCTCGCTTCTTTTTTGTCCTTTGTATTCTGTAGCAATTTGTTAGATCTGAAAATAAAGATAACTTGCGTCGTCACGGATGTCGATTTATAGGTTTTAGGGAGTGCAGAATTCGAAAACGATGATGATTTTATAATCCAAGATGGCGGCTACGTATTTTGTCATAAAAGTTGTCATGAATATCGTTTTATAGGTTTTAGGAAGTGCCGATTTCGAAAATGATGACCAGTTTGGAATCCAAGATAACTGCCGTGCACTTTGTCATAAAAGTCGTCATGGATATCGTTTTATAGGTTTAAGGGAGTGCAGAATTCGAAAATGATGACCATTTTGGATTCCAAGATGTCTGCCGTGCACTTTGTCATATGAGCCGTCATGGATATTGATTTATAGGTGTTAAGAAGAGTAGAATTCGAAAATGATGACCATGACCAACGTGCACGGCAGACATCTTAGATTCTAAACGGTCATAATTTTCGAATTCTCCACTCCCTAATACTTATAAATCGAGATCCATGACGACTTTTATGACAAAGTGTACGGTAGACATCTTGGTTTCCAAAATGGTCATCATTTTCGAATTCTGCACACCCTAAAACCTATACATATAGTAGTTCGCACCGAACTGTGAACTCGCGGTTCGCCAAACAGATCAATTGAATGCAGTGCTACTTAGTCTGAGATGGGCATTTCGTAATTGATTCCTGATTCCACGATTACTTGAAATTACTTTGTAATCTGATTACCGATTCCTAGATTACTTTGTAATCTAACAATACCGAATTACTAAGTACAATTCCATTTGAGGAATCAGGAATCAATTTTTCGAATACTACAATTACTAGTAATAGAAATCAATGTCAATTCATTAGGTACAGGAATATATATTACTTGATTCCTTTCAGATTACATTTCGTACTACTACATAAGTACTATCAAAAGTACATTTCGATAGTAGATATAGATGTTGTTGACTTACTAGGATGCATCTACCGATACCTTATTTGAAACAGGTGTGCAGATTTCGAAATTGATGACCATGACCAATAAAACGACATCCATGACGACTTTTAACATAGTGCATGGCGGCCATCTTGCATTCCAAAATAGTTATTATTTTCGAAATCTGCGCTCCCTAAAACCTATAAAACGACAGCCATGACGACTTTTATGACATACTGCATGGCCGCCATCTTGGAATCCAAAATGGTCATCATTTTCGAAATCTGCGCCCCTAAAACCTATAAAACGACACCCATGACGACTTTAATGCCAAAGTGCATGGCCGCCATTTTGGAATCCAAAATGGTCATCATTTTCTAAATCTGCGCCCCCCAAAACCTATAAAACGACACCCATGACGACGTTTATGACATAGTGCATGGCCGCCATTTTGGATGTCAAAATGGTCATCATTTTCTAAATCGCATGTCATGTGTCAACACAGAGTCGACACAAAGTCGAAACATTGCGACTACTTTGTGACTGCATTATTTCTCAGCCTTAAACCATATTTATACATCATAATTAACAAGTTTCGTAGTATGTAAAGCGTTATTTCTGTTATTTAAGTATAGTATACGCATCGAAGTACTAAAAATGCTTCAAATAATATAATTATGAACACAGGCACTGAGAAGTAAACAATTTCATTTCCGGCTAAACTAAAACAATGTGGTGGCGCGTTGATTAAATTATATTACACTTAGTTTATCAAATCACTCCAGCAGTTTAATTCCCCATAATAATTGAAGTCCTATTGTAATATAAATGCAAACAATATATAATTACGTCTTGTAATCCGTTTTAGAGATGGCGTATTAATGTCACTTATTTTTATTTAACTATTTTTCCATCTGACAGTTTCCATTTGACAGGAACAAAATGAACGAATGAACGAATGATTTTGGCATAAAGTAGTCGCAAACTCGTAACAATGTGTGCACACGGCGACCACACTTTATGTCACTTTGTGTCATGTGTCGACCCTTCCCCATTTCTGGTAACTGTGTCGACACGGCGACGACTCTGCGACTGGAATTGTGACCGAAACAGACGGTGTCGACACAAGATGTGTCTACACCGCGTCGTAACGGCGACTGGAAATGGTTGTATGGGGCATATACGTGGAAAAATTCGACTTATGCCGCTGTGGCCCGGTGGCCGATTAGCCTGAACCTCATAGCCACGCATATAGACCTAGCACAGGCAATTGCCGCGATAGCAGAGGACGCTGGTTCGATTCCAGCCTGGGGCACTGGAGGCCTTGGCCACTTTTTCTTAATATATGACATTTATTTCAGTTTATAATTTATATAGTAGTGAAATAAAAACAAATTAAAATATTAAAATATAATAAGTATTTTTGTAGCCTATAATTTCATTGATTGGTTTTATGTGTGTGCGTAACGATAGCTAAAATTTTTTGGCTACAACAATAATCGCAATAATGTCCATTTGATATAATTATGGAATCATATACCAACACTATACAGGATGGAATTTTCTTTTTGGGTCAGTGAGGGCTACCAGATCCCGTGCTGCTACGTGGAAATGGTCTTAGAATACCTTCCCTCAATTTAAAATTTATGATGATTGGCGTTTACAGATTTTGGAAAAATCATACAGGTTGCGAGAAAAAGGTCATTTTTGAAACTTAATAATGTATGCAAATAAGGTAAAGGGCCCCTGTTTCGGCAGGTTAAGGCTCTTGAGAGTTTGTATATATTTTTTTAAATATTACTAAGCATATCAATACCTTGAAAGCTTTTGAGTAAGTTATATAAGTTCTTTGTTAATAATTTAATGTATAAACTACAGGGTTTTAGTTGAAACTTTTATTTATATGAATTTTTTCATGAACCTCTTATTTGGCTCCCATTTCGTGATACAAATTTAGCTCAGTTCCTAAGTTCGTAAATTCGAGTCCCCTGTTTCGGAATAAATTTTCTTAGAGTAATTGGTGATAATTTGCTTTTAATCATTTTAAATATTTAACGGTCTTACCTACTTACGAGTAATTATAAGGTCAAATTAAAAATAATATTTTTAAAAAATGTTAAATTGAGAGCTAGCTTAAAGTTTTTTGTACTCGTCGACTTTAATGGTTGAATTAAGACTTTGTAAACCATATGGGTTCAAGAATTACAACTTTAATTCTTGATTAGTAGACGAACTATATAAAAAAAAAAAAAAAAATTACAAAAAGAAATTTAACTATCTTATACGTTAAATATAAACATACACAAAAATAAATCAAATAAATTGAATTATATTTAAAATTGTGCTAGTATTTAATATGAGAATATACGTGGAATATACCTTTAAAATTTTAACTCGGGTCAGATTCAAACTCGTTTTATGAGAATTCTAGTGAAAAAAACATATACCTACCGAATTTCGCTCATACGAAACTTCATGACATCAAACATCAACATTTATTCAGCAAATAGGCCACAAGGGCACTTTTAACGTCAACATTGAATTTACATACAAGCAAACATGAAATACATTAATTATTTTCTAATTTATTTTTTTAATTATCTTCGTTGTTATATTTAAAAACAAGCACTCAAAATGTATCTAGAAAATCTATCTCCTTGATTCGTTAGTGGCACGAAATAGGAGACACACGTAAAATAATATGACCGCTATTTCGTGAGTCGATTTATTGCAATTTTAAGGTATTTCTATGCATATATTCAATCTTTTTTCTTATCAAATCAATTCCTAAGCAACCTACAGAAACACTCCCAAAAACTTTTATTCCTTCCTATAAGCTTAACAAGTGAGAGCGCGCACCTTACGCCTAAAAAAAGTGCACGCATACAACACAGCTGTTCGCGGCCGTCTGACAGTTTCGACCGTCGTATTACTCTCAGTTTAATCACTAAAATATTGGTTATTATTTTATTGAAGAGATTAAATAATACAGATTTTTTTCATATGTATAATTTGAATAAAAAATATTTGAATTCCTTATTATTTGCGCCAGAAACAAAACTAACGAAATAACGTACTAACACGAACTTGGGGCCCGTTACCTTACTCAGTCACGTGACTTCTCCTACCATTTGTCATCCCGACACATTTTTATTTTTCGTTTGGCTTTTATCGATCTATGGTTATCATATTGGTTAGGCTCCAGTGCTGGTAATAAAGCGGCATCTTCTGCCGCAAATACAGGCTATGATAATTGATTATTTCTAATTATTTTCTAATGATTTTTTTAAAGAAGTTTTTCGTGTCGAGGTTCCTTTTTTATACGATGGATGCCCAGTAGGCAGCAGTGTTGACAGCCCTGGCTGTCGCGTCCCTTAGTAGGCAGCGGTGTTGACAGCCCTGGCTGTCGCGTCCCTCAGTAGGCAGCGGTGTTGACAGCCCTGGCTGTCGCGTCCCTCAGTAGGCAGCGGTGTTGACAGCCCTGGCTGTCGCGTCCCTCAGTAGGCAGCGGTGTTGACAGCCCTGGCTGTCGCGGCCCTCAGTAGGCAGCGGTGTTGACAGCCCTGGCTGTCGCGGCCCTCAGTAGGCAGCGGTGTTGACAGCCCTGGCTGTCGCGGCCCTCAGTAGGCAGCGGTGTTGACAGCCCTGGCTGTCGCGGCCCTCAGTAGGCAGCGGTGTTGACAGCCCTGGCTGTCGCGGCCCTCAGTAGGCAGCGGTGTTGACAGCCCTGGCTGTCGCGTCCCTCAGTAGGCAGCGGTGTTGACAGCCCTGGCTGTCGCGTCCGTCAGTAGGCAGCGGTGTAGAAAGCCCCGGCTGTCGCGTCCCTCAGATCCAGCTCCGAGCAGTGATGCGGGCATGCGGGGCACACCAGTAGATGTGCCATGGATGGTTTGCGTTGCTGTGTCGCAGGTACACTGAGTTGAGGGGCTACGGAGCAGTCCCCGTTTGGCCATATTTATCCAATATTATAGATAAAATATATGTACATACGTAAATTGTATTGGGACTTTTGTCCATTTTGTGTGTATATAATTTCACATGTCATATTATAAATAAAAAGGAATTCATACAGATTTTTGATAATTATAGGAACTAAGTAATTAATATCTATAAAAATACAAAAATTACGATCTTTAAAGGCAGTGATTATTTCGAATAGAAAGCGAAAACATCTATAAAATACAATATTTGTATATCAGTAAATTCATGCACACATGGAAATAAAAAAATCAATAAAAAATCGTTTATGGAGGCATAATGCGATGCGATGAATTATTCCAATACTTAATCAATTCGCGCGCGATCTCTGACAAATTGAAAATTGTCGGAGTTCGGACGCATACTGTAGGTAGCTTCTTTATGGCCAGCCGGTATCGGTAGTTGCTCCGAAGCAGGGATGTTGCGGATGCAGATTTTTTGACATCCGCCTCTAAACCCTCACATCCGCGGATGCGGATGCGGATGCGGATGTTCGCAACATCCCTGGTAGGTAGCTTCTTTATGGCCAGCCGGTATCGGTAGTTGCTCCGAAGCAGGGATGTTGCGGATGCAGGTTTTTTGACATCCGCCTCTAAACCCTCACATCCGCGGTGGCGGTTGCGGATGCGGATGTTCGCAACATCCCTGGTAGGTAGCTTCTTTATGGCCAGCCGGTATCGGTAGTTGCTCCGAAGCAGGGATGTTGCGGATGCAGATTTTTTGACATCCGCCTCTAAACCCTCACATCCGCGGATGCGGATGCGGATGCGGATGTTCGCAACATCCCTGGTAGGTAGCTTCTTTATGGCCAGCCGGTATCTGTAGTTGCTCCGAAGCAGGGATATTGCGGATGCAGATTTTTTGACATCCGCCTCTAAAGCCTCACATCCGCGGATGCGGATGCGGATGCGAATGTTCGCAACATCCCTGGTAGGTAGCTTCTTTATGGCCAGCCGGTATCGGTAGTTGCTCCGAAGCAGGGATATTGCGGATGCAGATTTTTTGACATCCGCCTCTAAAGCCTCACATCCGCGGATGCGGATGCGGATGCGGATGTTCGCAACATCCCTGGTAGGTAGCTTCATTATGGCCAGCCGGTATCGTATCGGTAGTTGCTCCGAAGCGTGCACGTGTCAACTCACCCGGTAGCGCTCGACCGTCTGCAATATATACGATATTATATGTGACGTTGCACAGCATTATAGCGGCTGGCGCTTACGTCGCATAGCGCCTCAATAATATTGGAGCGACGTTAATAATAGCGTAAGCGCCAACCGCCATAAGGTACCTTTACCCGTGGGACGTCACATATGTCCTTATATTTAGCATGATGGAGTAGAAAAGACGAGTGCGGTTAATGGCGCTGGTTTTTAGGGTTCCGTACCCAAAGGGTAAAAACGGGACCGTATAATAAGACTCCTTTGTCCGTCTGTCTGTCACCAGGCTGTATCTCATGAACCGTGATAGCAAGACAGTTGAAATTTTCAGAGATGATGTATTTCTTTGCCGATATAACAACACTTACTAAAAAGTACGGAGCCCTCGGTGGGCGAGTCCGACTCGCACTTGTCCGGATTTTCGTGGAGCCAACGGGATGTCGTGCGGGACAGCATAGAGTTTGAAGGGATTTCTCATGTAAATATGCCGTAGCCAGATCTTAGATTTGACCATTAGGTAAAGGTAGGTTTAAAAACAAAAGAATGTTTCCTTTAAGTAAAATGAGCTAACTTTTGGTTTTAAGGTTCTTTCTCTCCAGGGCCCATAAAATACATTTTTCCATCCAGTATCATCATCATCATCATCATCATCATCATCTCAGCCATAAGACGTCCACTGCTGAACATAGGCCTCCCCCTTGGACCTACATTCGTACCGGTTGGAAGCGACCCGCATCCAGCGTCCTCCGGCGGCCATCCTGTATAATATTTGTAATTGTTAGCTTATTATATTTATACTTACACGCAGAGCAGATATACACGATCACCAGCAGCATCTTGAATGGTATGAAATTATTACAACAATAACGTTTTTATTATGATTAAACTCAAAATTTAATTATAAATTTAATAACTTAATCAACTTGAAGTGACTTGCGGCGCGATTCGGGAAATGAATTACAGATTCACTAGATATGAAATAGTAAAGATATGTGACGTCCCACGGGTACCTTATGGTTGGCGCTTACGCTATTAACGCCACTCCAATATTATTGCGGCGCTATGCGACGTAAGCGCCAACCGCCATAAGATACCTTTTGCCGTGGAATGTCACATATCTTTACTATTTCATATCTAGTAAATCTCTAATTCATTTTCCGAATCGCGCCGTTGGTGTATTCTGTTATGCTGTGTAACTTATTTGAATAATGTTAACTAGAGCAAAATGCATACGAGATCCTTCCTTCTTCGTCGCGTTATCCCGGCATTTTGCCACGGCTCATGGGAGCCTGGGGTCCGCTGTACAACATAGGAGTTGACGTGTGTCAAGTGTGACGGGAGGAAAATATTTACTTATTTAATTTTAATTTCATTTATTGTAAATTTTTGTGACTTGGGAACGGGAATGAGTGAAAAAAGTCAAGGGGCGGAGTCCCTCGACTCCACCAACATCGAGTGTGGCCAGCGGTCAAAAGAGTTGCCGTCGTGGGTTTCGACGAGAAGCCGTGGTGGGAGTTTTTTGAATTTAAGTGGGTTTAGCCAAGCGGAGTCCCTGCTGGACGTCTATACCAAGTCGGATGTGCTACAATATTTGGAAAAGTCATCGGCTGATGGTGACCTGAGTGATGATAGCTGTACGTCGGATGCTAGTTTTTGCACTGTGGGGAAGAAACCAAAGGGTTTACGCATGAGGACAAGTAGTAAAATAGAGGCTGAGAGGATTTCGATATCTGAAAAAGAATTCGAAGTGTATGTGGCTTCGAAGTCGGGACTCCCAAAACAATTTAGTTTAGCCAAATTACTACAACATAATGATATCAAAGGAGTTTTGAGGATCAAATATCTGAGTTCTTATAAAGTCCTAATACAGCTAAATACGAGAGAAGAGGCTGAAAAGCTCCTGACCTTGAAAGAATTTAATAATAACGATAAACACACATATTGGACAAACGAAACAAGCTGTTCTTATGGAGTTGTGAAACAAGTTGAGTTGGAAGTTGATGAAGAAGACTTTACAAAAAATATTAAATGTCAGCAGGAAATTTTAGCAGTACGAAGATTAAATCGACTAGGTACTGATGGTAAGTGGACGAAGTCTGAAGTCATACGTTTATGTTTTAAAGGAGCTGCCCTACCGCCATACATCTACGCTTACGGATGCCGGTTTCAGGTGAGGCCATATAATTTCCCTGTCAGCCAATGCTCTCGATGTTGGAAGTACAATCATCTAAGCAAATCCTGTCCCACAAGCAAAATTATCTGTCCGAAATGTGGAGGCGGGCACGCCAATTGTATGACAACTAACTTTAAATGTATCAACTGCAAAGGACCCCACATGGCCTTAAACAAATTGTGTCCGGTCTTCTTAAAAGAGAAAGACATTCGGAGAACTAATAATGGCATCCGAGGGCTGTACTTATAAAAAAGCAATATGGATCTATAATGAGAACAAGAAAATGCCAGCTATAGAGTCCAGGACTTATGAAATACCACCTATTTCCAAACCAGTTATTTTGGGAAAATCATATAGAGACGCCGTCCTATCACAAAAAGTAAATAAAGATTCCAACGACACCGTTAAAGTCATCAAACCATGCGCGGCCCAAGAGTTGAGGAATAATACGCCACTGCAACAAGAGATGAGAGATCAAGACATTACACAGAACGAGAATGCAAAAAGTCACAAAGAGGCCGAACAACCAATACAAACGATACCCTCATCACACTTTCTGAACACCCCTGACACCGAAGATTCTACCGCTAGGGATAGCAACGAGGGCTCTACGGTTTTTACACGAGTGATTGAAAGTGTGGAAAACATTCTTATGTCTAAAGATAACTTGACCAATAAGCTAAGCCTCATAGTTAATATTTTAATTAAGGAATTTGTTGTACTGCTAATGGGGATTTTCAACTCCGTAGATTTCTTTAAGTTGCTTTCTCCTAATGTAAATGACTAGTTCCTTTAAAAAATCAAAATTGAATCTCATGCAATGGAATTCGCAAAGTATTAGGCCTAAGTTAACTGAATTTGAAGCCCTATTGAATAGCGAAAAGGTCCACATTGCTTTAGTTAGTGAAACATGGCTTGATGGCAATTCTACACTAAACATAAACTCTTACACTATATTTCGTAACGATAGATCCGACTCGTATGGGGGTGTCGCGGTCATTATACATAACTCCATCAAGGCCCAGTCGTTTCACATTGCCTTAAATAACCCTGGTATTGAAATTTTATTAAGCTTTTAAACTGTACCTCTTTAAATAATATTATATCACTGTACTGCCCTTCATCAGTGCGAACAACTCAACTCGACTGGGATTCAATTTTCACGGCTCTTTCGAGTAAATCATTAGTAGCAGGGGACTTCAATGCCCATCATACTAATTGGTCATATAAATGTGACGGTAGAGGATAATCAGCTGTTTGATTCGGCACTTGAGCATGGTTTTGTGTCTCTTAATAATGGAAATGCGACAAGGGTTAAACTCGTAAATGGGTCACTCCAGGAAAGCGCTCCAGATATCTCCTTTTGCTCGTCTGATATTGCTGTTGATTTTACCTGGCAGGTCACCAATGAAAATTTAGGGAGTGATCATCTAATTGTGAAGTTTAGTTTAGATTATCGAGACATCAGGCATTTTGAGCAAAGATTAAATTAAAAAAAAGCCATTTGGCCCGGCTTTCGCGATTTCCTAAAAGAATACTTCTCTAAACAGCCAATCCCCACGCAAAACGATATTCAAGTTACTTATGACATCTTTGAGACTGGTATCAATAAGTCCTTAGCGATTAATATCCCTGTAATTAAAACGTGTACTGATCCTACAAGGAATTTCAAACCCAAAAGCTATTGGAATGGCTCGTTATCTTTGGCTGTAGCTCAAAGGCGACTAGCACTAGCAAAATTCAGACGGAATCCGACCCCTTCTAATCTAAAACTGTTGCAAGAAAAGGTTGCAGAAGCACAACGCCTCATTCGTAATGCTAAGGCGTCTAGTTGGCGGGAGTTCTGCCAAAGTATAGATCAAACTATTTCCGCGTCTGACATGTGGAATCGTATGAGGTGGGTAAAAGGTCATAAGCGTTCTAGGGTTGTTGCATCTGAAGAGAAAAAAGTCGAACTGTTGCGTTCTCTCACGCCTGATTTCGTGCGACAGGAGTCACCGACGTTTACATCTGTGAACCCACAATTAGAGGTAGAATTTTCACTAGAAGAATTGACAAGGTGTTTAAAAAATAAGAAATCTTCTCCAGGGGTAGACGGAATAACGTATGCTGTATTATGCAATTTGCCATCACAAGCATTGTTATTTCTACTAAAGCTGTATAACTTGATTTTTGTGTCAGGCGAGGTGCCCAGGCAGTGGAGAGTTATCCAGGTCGTACCTATTCCTAAGTCAAGTCAAGATAACACTTCGAAGCTAAGGCCGATTTCTTTGATGTCCTGTGTATCTAAGATATTCCACACAATGCTTACGAGACCCCTGGAATGGTTTATAGAACACAACCAGATTCTATCTCGAAATACCGTGGGCTTTAGGAAAGGTCTATCCTGTATGGACTGCCTAACTCGCTTAATATCCCACATACAAGTGGGTTTTGCCAAAAACACTTGCACTCTAGCTTGTTTTTTAGACATTGAAGGTGCATATAACAATGTTTCGGTCTCTAAAGTCGTTTCTATTCTAGATACCTTAGGAGTTGGGGGACATTTTTGTAGATATTTATGGGCCTTCTTGAGTGAGAGGCACCTTCTGCTAAAAGACCCTGATGTCGGTTTGTCTATGGTGCGGAGGACAGACAAGGGCCTAGCTCTAGGGGATCCACTCTCCCGTCTTCTGTTTAACATTGCTACATACCAGATTTGTAACGACATAGTCAATGTCTCAATTTCCCAATATGCTGATGACTTCGTGCTGTATGTCAGGCAAAAGAATTTACATGACAGTGTCTGCTTAATGCAAGACAGTTTAAACTCAATGTTAAAAATTTTGGACAGTTTAGGACTTGAGGTTTCAGCTAGTAAGTCAAAGTTTTGTATTTTCAGCAAAGGTGATAAAAAACAACAAGTAAACCTATTAATTCGAGGACAACCGCTTTGCTCTGATAAATCTATTAAATACTTAGGTGTATTGCTAGACCAACACCTACGATGGGGAGAGCATATTAACTATGTAGTCGAAAAAACCCAAAAATACCTCAGCATTTTGAAAACTTTAGCTGGCGCGTCTTGGGGAATACATCCTAAGCACCTACGAAGGTTGTACATCTCCTTGATTAGAAGTAGACTGGATTACGCGAGTGCACTTTTTCACAATAGCGCCAACAGACACATCTATAAGCTTGAAAAAATTCAAAACCAAGGTCTAAGGGTAATCGGAGGGTTTATTAGGTCTACACCGATTCATGTTATGCAAAGTGAACTATGTCTTGTGCCACTGCATCTCCGTAGATGGTTCCTGGCCACTAGGTTTTGCTTGAAATCACTTACCTGGTCAAATAGCGCCACGGTTGATGACGTTCTGGAGTTGCGGGCCTCATGCCAAAGAGGGTACTGGACTAAGACAAGGAAAAGACCTTTGCTAGCTGTCGTAAATGAGGAAATCTCTGAAGAGCATATTCAGTCGTCATTCCCATTACCAATGTTTCAATTAGATGTTTGGGTGTCAAAAATTGAATTACATGAAGTCTTGTACAACGGTTTAGAATCTGTTGTTGGTGCAAAACACAAACACAACGCCGATGCTCTGCGGATTGATATGGTTCAAGAACTGAATAGAAAATATATCAATTTCTATAGAATATTCACTGATGCGTCGAAGTGCGATAAAAAAATAGGGGCTGCCTTTTTTGATCCTTTTAGTGCCACAAGAGCACAATACAAAATTTCGACTGGAGTTTCTATAATGACCGCGGAACTCAGTGCGATTTATCAGGCTTTAGTGTTTGTTGAAAATCAAAATTATCCCAATGTGGCAATTTTCACGGACAGTAAAAGCTCCATTCAGCATTTGAGCCGGTGTGCCTCAGGCGAACGGTGCTTTTCACTGGCGTACAAAATCCTAATGAAAATTTTTAAGCTCCGAAATTGCGGAAGGTGTTTGAAAATACAGTGGGTTCCGTCACATATCGGCCTGGTGGGAAACGAGGAGGCTGACCGGTTGGCGGCAGCGGCTGCTTCTGGGGGAACTGAGATTGATGTCGCTCTAGACTTCTCAGAAATAGTCGCAAAGTATAAAAGTAAAATGTATGGTCACTGGAAGGAGTTCTTTGATGAAAGATCGAAAGAAAAAGGAATCTGGTACAAGACCATTCAATGTGAGCCTCCTCGGATACCCTGGTGGGAACTAGGGTTTGCAATATCGGACGGTTTCCAATTCCGGAACTGGTTTTCGATATTGGGTCCCAATTCCGGAATTCCGGAACTGGTTCCGGAATTAGGGTTTATGTTATTTTTGTATCAAAAACAACAAAAAATATGAAATACTGACACTTTACGTTTATTAAAGAAAGTATTGTTTTAGAGAAATTTAATCTGAATTATTATTAATCAAAAAATATCAATAAATTGAGTATAGTGCCGTCTTTGCACCTTATTACTATGGTCACTTTTATTCACTTCAATGATACGGTGTATTTATTTGGGGAAACTACGGATGCTAGAAATCGGTTAC
Source organism: Cydia splendana (assembly GCF_910591565.1). Taxonomy (NCBI): domain Eukaryota; kingdom Metazoa; phylum Arthropoda; class Insecta; order Lepidoptera; family Tortricidae; genus Cydia; species Cydia splendana. Next base: position 359,368 of record NC_085986.1, read on the forward strand.
ATGCCCAATTTTATATAATGTCTAAATATAACGGCTTCGTAGCCTAGTAGGAAGTGGCCCTGTTTATGAAGATGAAGGTCCCGGGGTTCCGATCTCGGTAAGGTCATTTATTGTGTTATGACGATTACTCGTTTCTGAGTAGAGTTTGTTTTCTATGCGTTAAAGTAGGTATTCAGCTATAGGTACATATGTGACGTTCCACGGGAAAAGGTACCTTATGAGGGTTTCTAGTTTCGGAGATATTAAATGTTTTGTAAAGAGGTGAAAAAATGCTCAATTTTTTTTTATTGTGTCATCTGAAACCTTAATGCCTAACGTTTGTTTACCTGTTTTTATTTTTGTTATAAGTTAGTTATAAGCCTAGTAATGTCGTCTCAGAGTTTAGTAGAAAAGGTACCTTATGGAAAAAAGATTGAAAATTCCCAAAAAAACTAGTCAATACGGGAAAAGAAGTTTGGTAGAGAACTGTATTAGCATTCTGCAAAACTAATTTGATAATTTCAGTTCTGGTTGGGGCGCCTCGCAAATATTATAACCGTACATAGACCGACATCACAAATCCAAGTAGACTGCTATTATACCAAAGTTACTCTCGTCAAGTCTTTCTTAACTAGAATAATCTTCATTTGGTTTGGTCGCATGCAGTAAATCAGCCATTGGTTTGCTGAAAAATGCCAATACCCGACGCATTACCTTATGGAATATCTGAGGTCATTGAACCTCAATGCCGCTTATCTTCAATAGCAACCGAAATATATTATTGATAAGAAATAGACGAGTTATACCATCTTAACCCCAAAATATTATTAGTTTATCCTAACTGTTCCATCATCATCATGCCTCATCATGTAACTTGACCACAAGGTACCTTTTCATTACATACAAATTATTGGTCTTTTTTAAGATTATTATGACGAAGAATTAATTAAATTGGGGGCAGTTTAATGTAAATTAATATTTTCTATTCATAAAAGATAAACTATAATATGATTGATATTTTGTAGTGATGTATTATTAGATTTATTTCCATAAGGTACCTTTTCGTAAATGTATGGAGCAAATACTGTTATTGTTATGTAAGTTTAAAGTGGCATAAGGGGTTAAATATAGTATTTAGTTGGGGTTTTAGGATTTATTTCATTTGAATGACAGAATTTCTTTCATATGTGCTCAGAAAAATTGATTGTGTGTCACATTAAAAGTAAAAATATTCAATTTTGTGATTTTATATGAAAAAGTCAGAAAATACATTTTCACCTCTAAATCGGTATTGTTTTTTGCTTAAACTGTCTGTCAGTGTCGTTTTCTAATAGATAAAATTTAAATCTTGAGAGCTCATTGCAATCAATCGTGAAAATGAAATAAAACTTTATTTTCAAGAGATTGGTTAGTATACACATAAATCAGTCGATATCAAAAGTTTCTATTTGCATTACAGAACAAGTCGCAATATTTTTTTAATCTCAGATATATACGGTATTATTATTTGTAGTCAACTATGTAACTTACTTCAGGAACATAGTTTTTTAGGCGGCTAAACTTAAAACTTCTCTATCGTAAAGTTGCTCATTTCACAACATTATTTTCAAAAAATCATATCTCTGTAACTACGCAACCTAGAAGGTTGATCTTTTGTGTTATCGATAGCTTATTTATTGTAGATTACTGGGGTATGCATAACTCCATACCCGCCATAAGGTACCTTTGACCGTGGGACGTCACATATTACCTTTATGCATTGCCGACTAGCAAGCCTTGTTGAGATTACGCTTTTTAAGTTTTGTTTTCCCTTACTAGTTCCTAAATTCCTAATTCAGAATATAAGCTTCTACATGCAGGTTCCGAAATTTCCATCGAGGAGACTTCTTTCTGAATTGAGAATAAAATATCCAAATGTTTATAAATTTTAAATCAAAAGTTTCGCGTTGGTAGGATTCTGGGCAAATAAAATATATGGCTTTGCTTAAGCAAGTATCAAAAGTAAAAAAAATATGGTTACGTTAACGGGGCATGTTAATGCATGCTGCTAGACTTCAGACTTTTATCAGTGACGGCTAATAACACGAGCATAGTGTAGTTTTCTTGGAAATGTTCAGTAGTATACGTATTAAAATCTAATAAAAGTACTTAAATCCAATTCCGGATGTTTCGATATTCAGTGGTCTCAGTTCCGGAATTGTAATATCGGAAAATTTGTCCGAGATTCCGGAATTTCGAAATTCCGGAATTCCGGAATGCAAGCCCTAGTGGGAACTAACTGACTTAAACCGGGCGAATATTGTACGTGCCCACAGGCTTCGGTCCGGTCACATTCCATTAAATAAGTTTGCTCATCTGATGGGGAAAGCAGAGTCGCCCAACTGCGATATCTGCGGCTCCGTCGAAGATGTACAGCACTTCTTAATGGAATGTGTCCGGACTCGAGTCAAGAGGGCACAATTATTTGAAGCTGGGGACTATAAAGAAATTGATGTTGGGGTTTTTCAGTCGATTTTGGCGGAACCCCTGTCTAAAACTGCAAAATTAGTGTACCATTTTTTTGATAACTAGTATAACATTTATTGAAACTCATATAATGTAGAGGCCCAACGGAGCCGACATGTCCCGTTTGACAAAGGTTCCTTTTAAAAACGTAGATTAAAAAAAAAAAAACTAATCCCAAGAATTGACGAAGGCACTAGTTTTTACGCACGCTCTTACCGTGCTTACGAGATCATTTTAATTAAATGTAAGCACTTAAGGTGGTGGTAGGTACTGGTGCTTGAAGCGGTCCCAGTACATGACATCTTGAAACTTAAGTCATTGTCAATAGAGGTGACAGCAGGGTGTCATCTACTGGGCATTAGCATGTCGAACACTAGTACCACCACCTTACTGGTCCAGAGTTGCAGAGGACAGAGTACATGCAGTGGAGAAGGTTGGAGGAGGCCTAGGTATGCCAAGAGGCACACGTTGGGGTCGGCGCAGCACGTCTTTCTCTTCCACACCTCTCTGTCGCCCGTCATTTCATCATTCACTTGCGTTCGTTTCATATCATCTCTCACACAGTCCATCCACCTTTTCCTCGGTTTTCCTTTCCTCGTACTTCCCTCCACATTCATTCGTAATACCTTTCTCGTCACATGACTTTCATCCCTCCGCATCACATGCCCGTACCACACTAGGCGATTTGCCCTTACTTTTTCTGTTACGCCACGCATCCATCTTAACATTCTCATCTCCGCTACCTGCAATCTCTTTTCATCCGTCACCTTTAGGGCCCAACACTCTGATCCATACATGACGACAGGTCTTCAATTTAATAACCGTTGTGTTGTATCCAAGGATCGGAAATAAAAATGCTCGGAAAACATATAAAAACTCAAAAATGCGCGTTTTCACAGAGATAAGACCTAGCTAGATCGATTTTTTGCCCCCGAAAACCCCCATATAGCAAATTTCATCGAAATCGTTAGAGCCGTTTCCGAGATCCCCAAAATCCATACTTATATTTATATTTATATATATATATATATATAATATTATAAAGGAGAAAGTGTGACTGACTGTCTGTCTGTTACCTCTCCACGCTTAAGCCGCTGAACCGATTTAGTTGAAATTTGGTATAGAGATAATTTGAGTCCCGGGGAAGGACATTGGATAGTTTTTATGTCGCAAATCATCCCTGAAGGGGGTGAAATTGAAAGAGTTAATGAATTGCCTAATAATAGAAGTAAGCAATGCGCGAATTGAATGATTGCTATTAGCATTATCCAGGCGCTATACCTACTTTAGCTGCTGTCACTAATTCCACGCAGACGAAATCGCGGGCAAAAGCTAGTATATTGTATATTATATAAATAAAGAAGAATTGCTCGTTTAAAGGTATTAGATAGATAGATATAGATATATAGAAGCACGTGGAAACCTCGTGCCAAATTATACTACTCTTTGCTGATGTAGAGATACTTACTAATCTAATCTTACTGTACTCTTTGCTGTAGGGTCTGTTTACACATTGATTATAATGTTTTCAACGTTGGCCAAAAATAACCATAACAGACTACTGCACCGCACCAAGGTTACGGAGAAATACCTCTTTCTCGCTCTCACTTATGGGTTGGGCTCACCAAGGTCGCGGTGCGGTGCGGTAGTCTGTTACGGGTATAATTATTCCTATCGAAGTTTCCTTAGAGCATTTAATAACTGGAGTGGCCATTAAGAGCTTACCCCTCTGCCGAAAAACTTGTACAATTGTGCAAACTTTTGTATGGACTGATATGGCTGTTTATACGTTACGTACAAATCATGTAGAAATAGCAATACATTTGACGTCCCCTCCCCCGCAAACAGACTATTTTTTCGTAAAGAAAATGACAGCGATGACATCTCCAGTTCAGTACTAAATGCTCTATAGTGTAAATAACATTATTTGCGGTATTTGACGTCTGTCACTCACAACAGCAATACTACGTAAAATGTTTTGCACATCGAAATCACAAAGGAAAACAACTGCACTGCGAACGTTTACGTTCTACGTCTTTTGTTTTTAAATTTTAGGGTTGGCCGGACACCACCGTTATGAATCGGTAGTCGTCTAAGTAAATCGATATGAATTTTTCATTTTTCTTTTAATAAAAATAAGGAAAAGGTGGATAATTAACTGTAAATATGGATATATTTATCGTCACTTAACAGACAACAAATTTGACACAGAAATAACATAAATAAACTTTAAAATAGATCCCCAGTTAGTTTCAATTTTGACAATGGGTGCGACCGGTAGCTTGCGGGAAAACCATATAATTCTAGCTTTATTTAAATCTCAAATAAAAATTCATTATACGTCACAATTCGATACCTCAGTCTACTTGCCATCCAATCGTAATCGCTTGCTGTGACAATCGATTTGCGTTAGTTACATCTCTATATACGTCAGTCATAATGTGTCAAATACCGCAAATAATGTTATTTACACTATAAGGAAGTTTCACACACGAGTTTGACGTAAGAGGCCAGTCCAGGCGGGAACAATTTTTCGGAAATCTGATTAATTTGTCTGATAAAAACAGGTGTGCGGACACAAACGCTAATAAAAATAGGCTTACCGATTTCAACACCGATTATGACCAATATTACCGATAACATAGAGGTTCGGACGAAAGAATATCAATTTGTGACGCTAGTATTCGCGTTCTGGGCATGTTCTGGGGCATTAAGTATTTAATTACTTAGAGCGCTCAAATATCACCATAAATCTAAAATTGGTGATGAATAAATCGGTCCGGTTGATTGTCCCGTCTGGACTGGCCTTAAAGTAATACTGAGTCTGTGGCACGGAACACATACGCGAAACGAAATGTCAAAAAAATAAAAATGTAATAGAATTATTTCAATTGTTTTAATTAAAATCATATCAGAAATGGAACAAGCAACTATAAAAACAGAATACGATGTATATCCAGAAGTCGAGGTACAGTACGCCGAAAGCCAACATGAAGAAATCATCTGCAATGACGATATGAAAGTGAAAGAAGAACGAATTGAGAATGTTTGCGACAACAATATTAATAAACTGAAAGAAGTTTACGATAACTACAATAAAGGACAAACAACGAGCAGCAATGGTAAATAATATATACGTTTTCAGGGTTCCGTACCCAAAGGGTACAAACGGGACTCTATTACTAAGACTCCACTGTCCGTCTGTCTGTCACCAGGCGCGATAGCTAGACAGTTGAAATGATGATGTATTTCTGATGCCGCTATAACAACAAATACTAAAAAGTACGGAACCCTCGGTGGGCGAGTCCAACTCGCACTTATTCGGTTTTTTAAGCTATGCATTAGGCCAATGGTATCTTGTTTAGAGAAAAACAATTGGACTAGGCTTGTGCCTGCTCGGTCACTATACAGAGAGCGCTCCACTCTCGGTCAATCGGTCAGACGAACTAGTTTGGTCTTTTAGTTCCTTTAGTTCAGTTTGGTCTTTGAGAGCAGGCCGCGTAGCCAAGATGCCGATCGCTTACGCTCCGTAGCGATCGAAACGCAACTGTCACTGTTGCACTAATATGGAAGAGTGATAGAGAGACATAATGCTTTTCGTTGTCGAAGCGATAGCAATTGTAACCTTGGCTAGGCCGGCTGGGAATGTATGAATCGATTTTACCTTAGTTTTTTTTTCTAAATTTTTGGCAACTGAATTACGATTCAAGTTGTACGATACTATATGACGGTTAAACATCAAAAAGCTAGACACAATAAAATAAAATAAAAAAATAGAAAAAATATTTCATTTTTTTTATCATATTTTTCAGGTTTAGGACTGTTTGTAACTCTTTTATCTCGTTGTCACTCGTGCCAACGTCATTGTGAACCATTTCGTTCAGTCTATTTTCTGTTTCACTCATGTCAAGCGCTCATCAATCCCACTGAACTAAAGGACCTAAAGACCAATTAAGAGCGTGCAAAAAGATTTAGTTCCTTTCAGTCCTTGGCGGGATTTCATTTTTAACAGTTCTTAGTTCATGACCGACACAAGCCTAAATTGGAGGACTAAACATCAAGATTGCTTCCATTTGTCATTGAGGCCAGTTATCATATATCATCTATAGTGATCCAAAAGACTCGAGCCCTGTGAGCCTTTTTTTACGGCTCGCCTCATTTCTTGATGCCTAAAAGGCTAAAAGCCTTTTTTATTTCATTAGTAAAATAGGCTTTTAGCCTTATAGCAAGAGATGAGGCGAGCCCTAAAAAAAGAGCTAACAGGGCTCGAGTCTTTTGGATCACTAATCATCATGTTAATGTATAATTTTCATAGGCACAGTCAACATCAAAGATATGTTTACACTTTTGCACCTTTATTTTTATTTTGTTTATTTTATTTTATGCCTTTATTTTTCCTTAAATAGTTTTACATAATAAAAGTTTTCTAATAATATTGTTGTTCATTTTACTATATTAAGGACCCCTGTCGGGTATGGGCCTCCTCCATGTCTCTCCACCTTTCTCGGTCTTTAGCCTTGATTAGCCAATTTTCTCCAGCTGTGGCTATGATATCCCTGGACCTTATGGGTTTTCCCGCCTTCCTTTTGCCATGGGGTCCTGGCCACTTTGTGACTTTGTTGGTCCATCTGTCATCTGTCAATTTCCTATGTGGCCGGCCCATCTCCACTTTTGCACCTTACTCCTTTGGGGCTATTCATAAATTACGTCATTTCAAATTAGGGGGGGGGGGTCTGGACATCGGATGACGGTAGCATGAAGTAGGAGGAAATGGGGTCATTTGAAGCATGATTTTTGGATGATTATAGGGGGGGGGGGTCCAAAATCGTCAAAAATCGATGACGTAATTTATGGACAGCCCCTTTGTAATAAGGCGAATAATGTAAACATATATTTGACATTGACTGCTCAATCACCTGCAATGTTACACAATGAAGGCTGCAATATCTGACACGATCTTATTTGTAGAGCTATAAGAGCGTGTCACATATTGCGGCTTTTGAAGAGTAATAATTATTATTGCAGGAGACTGTACTCAGTGGCGGATTTGCAGTGTTGGCCACCCTAGACCCCAAGCCCTGTAGTAAACACTAGCCACCCCTTTGTCTCAGCACCCATCATATAGACTGCGGTTCCTAATATTATTTATTTATTTATTACTCAAATAAGTGACACAGCATTACATTAAAAACTAAGGCACTGTGAAACTACAAAATAAGAATACAAAAAAACAAATAATAATATCTATAAATAAAAATCTAAATATTAATATCTATTAGGTATGCCCGTGCTTAGAGCAAATAGTACTACTGTTTCGCTTATATAAATAGAAGAGAGATCTGATTGGAAATAAAGTTACTTAACACATTCATTGCCACCTAGCCAAACAAGACGTCCACGCCAGGCCACAACAATTTCGTCATATAAAGTAGTAGTACCACGATCCCGACTATTGGGTCGTCCGGCCTGGGAACGAAATCATAAGATATCCGATAGTCGGGTTTTCGGCACTGAATGTGTTAAAAACCACACCACCTGTCCACAGCTCCAGAATCAGAATTGTTTATTGCACTCATATTAGTATACCGTTCTTAAAAAACTATCTAGTACAGTTCCACATGAACCCTGTAACCCTTACAGCAATAGCAATATACTTAACTCTGCTTCTGTTGTGTGTAATATTCTTCAATTGCTTAAAATTATTTGTTATGTTGGCTACTGTACTCAATAGTGCGACTTGGCAAGTTTATGTTATGAATGAATGAAAACATTTATTTTCAGGCAACTATTGGCCCATAGATAAATACCTTAAAACTAGCATACATATTATTACAAAATATATCCTTAAAACTAAAAACACAATTATGGCTGCGATGCAGTTCGCAACCCCGCAGTGTCAGGGAGACGGCCGCGGAACCGCCGGAACTTGACACCCTTCGGCCAAAACTCCTCCTTGGTTTTACTCACTGCTTTAAACTTTCGTGATTATTGTTTAATAACACATGACACAACTAAGTTTAGAAGTAATTTTGCCTATTATAAGGAGACTTTATGGAGAGAAAGAGACAAGTAATAAGTTTGCAAAATCTAAAGCCGGCATAGTGCGGAATTGATATCCCAATATGTGTTTATGT